>NW_027491235.1:1800000-2379795 GCF_021521415.1 Bidens hawaiensis
ATCACTTTTTCACTCTTTCATATACTAGGGGATTTCACTTGGAAAAGAAAATATTCTATACTAATGGATTCGGGTCCATAACCATGGGTTCCAATGCACGAGATCTTGTAGCACATCTTCGGATGATACCGGATCCTGATCAGAAAGAATACTTCTTGAGATGGATAGCATTCCAAGCTCTTGGTAACATGTTGTCTTCCATGGTGAGAAAATGATATGCCCCTTTTCCTTCCTCCGACTCGATCAGATAAGGACCTTCTACTTAGGTGCTAGCTTCCCATCTGCCAGATTGGTTGTGTTTTGTAAGGCTTTTTTTAAAACCAGATCTCCTTCTTGGAATCTTCTGATTCTTGTGCTTTTGTTGTATGCCCCGGCTACCTTTTGATGATATGCTACCATTCTAATCTTGGCTAGGTCTCTGAGTTCTTCAACATTATCCAAGTCTTCAAGAAGGATTTCTTCATTGGCTTCAGGATCACGGATGCTTGTTCTGGCAGTGGGAACTACCATCTCCGTAGGGATTACAGCTTTTGAACCAAATACCGATAAACTGGGAACCATTGTCACAAATAATCTCTGAAGTAATACCAAATCTAGTAATAATATATCTTTTAATAAAAGATATCACCTCTTTTTTGCGTACTTGAACAAAAGCTTCTGCTTCTATCCACTTTGAAAAGTAATCAGTCATTGCAAGCATGAATACTTTTCCTCCTAGGGCTTTGAGCAGCTTACCAACGATATCCATGCCCCATTTCATGAAAAGATATGACGAGGATATAGGATACATAGGCTATGCTCACTGATGTAGGATGTTTCTACGCCTTTGTCATGTGTCACACTTCTTCGAATATTCCATAGCGTCTCTTTTCCTGGTTGGCCACTAGTAACCTGTTCTCAGAATTCTAAAGAATAGGGCTCTACCTCCAGTATGGTTACCACAGTCTCTTTCGTGAAAGTCTTTAAGTACTTCTTGAATTTCAGGATCTTCGATACACCTCAAGTAGGATCCTGCAAGACATTTTCTATACAAAATATCGTGTAATATAATGTATTATGATACCATAAGCTTGAAGGACTTAGGATTATCCGTGGTTGGAATCTCTCCAGTTTGAATGTACTTCTTGATTTGGAGGACCCATGATACTTGATTATTCGAGGATAATGAATCCCAAAGTACAATTTCTTTGTATTTCCTTATCTCTCCAACTTCTTGTTCTCCTATTGCTGGCAAGAGTATATGAATGATTGGGATCTTTGTATCTTCTGGAATCTTTCAATATGAAGCTAAATTTGCCAAAGCATCTGCCCTAGCATTATCTTCCTTTGGTACCTGTATAATACTAAACAATTCTAAGGATTTTGCTAGTTCCTTCACAACATCTAGGTATTTGATTAGTTTTTCACCTTTAACAGCATATGAGCCATTAAAGTGATACCTGATCCTCATTAGTTTTTCACCTCAGAGCTTCATACTCTGCTTCATTATCCGTCTCTTGAAACACACAGGATATAGACTGGGGTAATAGTCCCCCCTATCGCGATTTCAGTGGGATACCCAATCCTGTTCCTCTGACATTGGAAGCTCCATCTACAAAGAGGATCCAAGGATCCTTTGTTTCTTCTAGTTGTTGAACCTCCAAGCCGGCTTTTTTCTGCATCTCACAATTGAAATCATCCACAAAGTCTGCGAGTGCTTGTGATTTGATGGCTGTTCTGGGTTCATACTAGATGTCATACGCACTTAGTTTCACAACCCATTTCTCCATCCTTCCTGATAATTCGGCCTTTCTAAGGACATTCTTAACTTGATAGTTAGTTCTCAAAATAATAGTATGAGTCTCAAAGTAATTTCTCAATTTAGTAGAAGCCATAATAAGTGCAAGAATTAATTTTTCTAAATAAGAATACTTGGCTTCTGCATCTAAAAGGCTCTTACTTACATAATAAACGGGATGCTGTTCACCTTCATGATCCTTCATTAGGACAGCGCTTACAGCATTTCCTGAAACAACTAGGTAGTGATATATGGATTCTCCATCCATAGGCTTCATCAGGGCTGGTTATGAGAATAAATAATCCTTTAAGGATTTGAGTGCAGCCTCATGCTTCTCCGTCCATTCGAACTTCTTATTTTCCTAAGAATGTCGTACAAATCTTTGAACTTTTCGGATGATTTCGAAATGAATCTGTTGAGAGCAGCAAGTCTTCCCGTCAGCCTTTGGACATCCTTAGCATTTGCAGGAAACCATAAGTTAATGATAGTTTCTATATGCTGGGGCTTGCTTATATCCCTCTTTTTGTCATCATATATCCTAGAAACTTTTTGGCCTTAACACCAAAATGGCATTTTGACGGGTTCAGTTTCATGTTGTATTGGTCAAGGAAATTGAACGCTTCCTCTAAGTCTTTAAGGTGGTCTTCAGCTCTCTTAGACTTGACAACCATGTCGTCTATGTATAATTCCAAAGTCTTGCCTAACTTATCCTTGAACATCATATTCACCAATCGATGATATGTTGCCCCAGCATTTCTTAGTCCAAAAGGCATAGCAATATAACAGTATATGCCGGTAGGAGTCATGAATGCCGTATCCTCTTGATCAGATGGTTCCATCTAAATTTGTTGAAATCTAGAGGAAGCATCCATAAAGGTAAGCATTTCATGTTCTGCCGTTGCATCAACCATGGAATCTATATGTGGTAAGGGGAAAGGATCCTTGGGGCATGCCTTGTTGAAATAAGTAAAATCGACACACACCCTCCACTTTCCATTCTTTTTAGAAACAACAACCACATTAGGTAACCATCGAGGATACTTAACCTCTCTGATTATACCGGCCTTAAGTAGTTTTTCAACTTATTCTTGTATGATCACATTCCTGCCAGGAGAGAATTTTCTTCGCTTTTGATGGACGGGTTTTACAGATAAATCAAGGCCTAACTTATGAGTAATTACCTTCTTAGATATACCTGTCTTGTCTGAATGTTTGAAGGCAAAGGTGGATTTTCTTCGCCTTAGGAAAGATACTATATCCTCCTCGATCTCACTATGGATACTGGATCCTAGGAAAACTTTTACATAAGGATCCTCAAGATCAAAGGATACTTCTTTTATGTCTCACTCCCGAGCTTCCAAAACGTCCCTAGGATGCTGCTGTGGTTGCTATGCTATCGTCTATTTTGCTGTCGGCTTCATGGATGAAGAATAGTAGTTCTTGGCCTCCACCTGATCACCGTCTATCCTTACTACTCCCCAAGGGGTCGGAAGTTTAATGAATTGATGGTAAGTAGAAGCTGTTTTTGATAAATAATCAGCTAAGGATAATGTATCTAAATCTGTAAATGTGAGGTATAGTGCTATGATATTAATAACAATTATATGAACGAAATAATGAAGAACACCGTGATTTGTTACAAGGAAAAGCCCTTGATCTTGGTCGGATCGCTGGCGCAAAAACCCCGGGTGATGACAAATCGTCTATCACCACTTTATTAATAAAAAACCGGGTTACAATGGGGGAGATTATGATCAGTAATACAATATTTTCATAGTGAATTGTGTGTTGTTGTGTATTTGGTGTGTTTTCCAAGCTGATCATAGTCTCAATATATACATAAAAGATAATAACTCAATGGAGTTATAAATAATAAAGACTATTAAACTAATAATCCCTAAAAATCCGCCTTTGTCTTCAATATAAATGTAACAGCCACTTTAACCACGTGCTCCATCACCCAGGCTGCGAAATATGGGGTAGACCAGGTCTCTTAGCCATTGCATTTGTACAATATAATGTTATACACAGGAAACAATCATTAGTAAATAATAAGTACTGAGGATCCTTGATCCTGACGGGATCTGACTAAGGATCACTGATCCAAGAACATATGCCAGGATATCCATAGTGTCAAATTTATTTGCACTAACAATTGCCCCCAAAATGGCAGTTGTGATAATATCACAGCTGTCATTTTACCTTTGAATTCAAACTTCCTGCGAAAATATATGAGATTTGACAAGCTGGATATAATTGTCATATATCAATGGAGTTTCCTGGGGAACTTCCCTTCCGGTTGTATATCCTTCTCCTGCAAATCATGAACAACTAGTAACACCTGTTTAACCCGGGTGGATGGTTCATTTTTTGAATGGTGAAATCCGGGTTAAGATTTTTGGTAATTGCAAGTAAGTTTAACAAACAATATCTTTTGTCTATATGTTGATTGTCGGTTATTTTGAAAGCTTGTTTGATATAGCTTTAGTCTTGTTAAAAGTTTTGAGAAATATTCAAGATCTTAGATCCTTATAAGTTGAAAGTTTTGAAAGTCTTGTTGAAAGTTTTGAAAGATTGTTTGATATAGCTTTAGGATAGAATATACTTGCAAAAATAACCCAAGATCTTAGATCCTTATAAAAATAGATTGAGAATAATGAATCCTTATATCTATGAACATATAAACGGAAATCAAATAAGTGTAAATCAATAAACAGAAACCATACCGTAAGGTCTGATTAGACCTAAGTTACCATAAGTAATGATCCTTTTGCAATCCGTATAAAACTGAATTTAAGAATTTTGAATCCATAAGTATTAATCCTTTGGTGATCCTCATAATCTAATTTATGATACCTGATGTAAATAACTTATGATATTATCTGGGATTAAACCGTAGGATCCTCCATATAGCCAAAGACAATGAAATTGTCAGCCACTAAGCGTATACTGGTCCTGTTGCCCCGGACTATACGTTGGATAGCGTGCGCTCCAGGCGAGAGTGTATAAACACTAATTTATAAGAAAGGTGAAAACCTTTAAACATTGGAGGGTATGACCATTGGGGGGTCATACCCAATCATTGGCTAGGCCAAGGAAAATAGCGATGTACCTTAAGCGTGAGGGAGAGGTGGCCAACCTCTTAGACATTGAACCTCTTATTGAAACCTGCATTGTTACTTAAAAATAGATCCTGACTAGAAAAAATACTTCTTGAGATAGATAGAATTCCATGCTCTGGGTAACCTGTTGCCTTCCATAGTTAGCAAGTGATATGCCCCCTTTCCAGCTTCTGACTAGATCAAGTAGGGACCTTCCCATTTGGGTGCTAGCTTTTCATCTGCTGGATTAGTTGTGTTTTGGAAGGCTTTCCTCAAGACTAGATCTCCTTCTTGAAATCTTCTGATCCTTATATTTTTGTTGTATGCCTCAGCTACCTTTTGTTGATATGCTACCAATCTGATCTTGGCTAGATCTCTGAGTTCTTCAACAGTATCCATGTCTTCAAGAAGGATTTCTTCATTGGCCTCAGGATCATGGATGCTTGTTCTGGCTGTAGGTACCACCATTTCTGTAGGGACTACTGCTTCATATCCAAACACCAATGAGAAGGGTGTCTGGCCTGTTGCATTCTTGGGTGTTGTCCTATCAGCCGAAGGACATAAGGTAGTTCTCTGGCCCACTTTCCTTTCTTGGATCCTAGCTTCTTCTTTAAGTTGTTGATGATTATCTTGTTTGTAGGACCGATTCGGGACTCGGTTTCCCAACGATTCACGGGGCAACGTGTTAGTGTGCGGAATCCTCTAACACGGCGATTCGGTGGTGATCAACGGGCACGTAGGTACGATTCCTAAAGGGGTTTGACGCCTAGTGTCACACCCCGGTCGTAATTGGCGGAAAAACCGAGGCGTGGCGACGGGGTCGTGATTGATTGAGCACAATAGATTAAAAAGTCTAAATGCATAAACTTAAAACATGTCAACATTACAGCAATACAACAGGTAGCAAATTCGTTCCATTACAACAGATAAAGCTAACATCAATCCTAAATGTCTTCCATCTAAGGCCTCTATCAGCTATTTGCTACTTCCTGCTTCATTTCCTGAAAACATGTAACGAAAATGTCAACTACATAAAGTAGATGAGTGAATTCATAGGTTTAAGGAAAAAGGGATTATACACAAGCATACTAGACTAAGTTGTAGGGGTTTATGTATAGGGTGTACCATCGGCTAACCCACCACTCCTACAACTTATCCTACCATGCTTGGGTATAAAGCCCGGTTTTGAAAAGGTTTGTAAGACAAGACAAGCGTACCAGACTAGGTTGTAGGGGTTTGTACATAGGGTGTACCATCGGCTAACCCTCCATTCCTACAACCTACTCTGCTAAGCTTGTTTACATTTGTAAATCCAAGGTATAAAGATAGGTCAACTAATAATGTAGTGATAAGCCTTACACAAGACTGCAAGAGTTATGTATAATGATCCCATGTATTGTTCCCATGCATACAGGTGTAATGATATCAAGGTTATATGTATAAAGATACCAAAGAATCATATGTAACCATGTCTTGATGATAATGATGATAATGCATAATGATCACACGAGACCTGACAACAACCCACACAAGACCACACGATGCTACTTGATTTCCATGATGGTAACCCAAATCGATCACTTTGGATACCATAAGAGAATTCGAAAGCGTCCACTTTAGTATCTCTTGGATTCCTAATCGATCACTTAGGAAATTCTTCGGATTCTTAATCGAACACTTTAAGAACCCCCTAGGTCACGTGTATTCTAAATCGAACACTTTAGAATCCCACATCTAGTAACGGCCTGTCAACCAATCGACCACTTGGAGACCAAACACATGCACTAGTGTGACCTAAACTGCCTATGTTCACACGACCACTAGACTGTCCAATGAATGATGTGTTTTCATGATAATGTATAACGGGCATATGACATTGATTTCCAAAGTCCAATATTCCCTAAGCGATCAATGATTCCCATGTTTACTCCTGAATAATTGATTAGACATACACAACTTCCGAGAAAGTTAAGGTATGAGTAACCTGCCATGATTACTTGTTTTCCCCAATATTCATAGTTTGCAAAAGATTTGCCAAGAATGTTTATGATAAAGAATGTTTGAATAAATGAGTTTTGTCAAAACGTGTACAGTTACCATGTTTCCATCCCAATGATTTGAAAAGCTTAAAAGAAAAAGGGGGCTATGAACTCACCTTGTTGGCTAAGTATGGTGGCTAGGGTGGTCGAGTGCTGCCAAACGTCGATCCTCTAAGTCTAGACAAGGACATAATAGGTTAATCAACACGCTTTAAGTCTAAGAGTATAAGCCTACGCGACCTCGAGCAAAAACCAAGTTTTAAAGTTGAAAACAAGTTGATTCTGGCACATTCGGTCGAATAAGGGCAGGTTCGATCGAATCTGCTACCTGTTCGATTGAATATGGTACTGGTTCGGTCAAAGGGGCTGGGAAGAACACGTTCAGTCGATTGAGGACTCGTTCGGTCGAGTAGGATGTACATTCGGTTGAATACAATCATATTCGATCGAATGTATATTCTGATCCGGTTAGTCTGTTCGTTTGCCCACTGGTTCGACCGAATGGTCTCTTGTTCGACCGAATAGGAGATGGTTCGACCGAATGGTCAGGTTCGATTGGTCTATTCGACCGAATAGACCTATTCGACTCCTTCAAGCCGGATGACGGAGAAACCTACGGGATTTTGACGATTTTCATGATTTTTCGCCCAAAATCAATGTTTATACATGGAAATGCTCGGAATCCATAGGGCTATTGATTCCTAACGTTTATAACAACAAAAGTATGTTTTTTGACACCAAAAATGACGATTTTTGACCAAGAACACACTTGAAACAAAAGTTGGGGTTTTTGCTCGATTCGGGGCCGGATCTGATGATAAAAACGTATGATTTTCAAGAAGATCTTACCAAAAACAACAATAAACAGATTGGTGGACTCGGATTTTGGATTGAATAACTTTCTCTCACTACTCTCTCTCTAGAATTGGGGTGCTTGGGTGTGGGTGTGGAAGAGATGAAAGGAAAATGGTGGAGTTTGTTCTTGCACTACGCTTATATACTTGGTTCTATCGGGTTCGGGTTTCGGTTACCTACGGGTCAAGGCTAGCTGAGTTCATAAGTTTTTAACGAGCTAGAACTTTCCAGTAAAAATTTTATAAAAATCATTTTTCAAGTAATCGCTTGCAATCTTTTTAAATAAAAACCTTTTATTTTTCGAAAACACAAAATTAATATTTTTCAAACGTAAAAGTTCTTTTTATGAAATAACATTTTTAGCTGAAATAAACAGATTTTCCAATGATATGGATTCCGAACTTATCGTCCAGAACCCAAAGTGTATAGTTTCCGATGATTTCTTGATTTTAGTTTACCAGTCAAATTCCAGGGCGTTACATCCTCCCCAACTTAGAAGAATTTCGTCCCGAAATTTAGATTTTTAGTATACTTGATGCAACGATGATTTAGATTTCATGATCCCATGATGACCACTATGCGCCACTACTTCTAATATTCGTCTCAGATACCACCCAAATCAAGCTGAAGGGGCTTATATATAGGGTGTACCAGCGGCTAACCCACCACTCCTTCAACCTTACTTGAGTGTTTCCTTCGACTCCTATTAGGTCAATGACACACAGGACGACACACTATTTTCCACTACAAGGCATCACCCTCAAGCTTTACATCAGACATATTCATTTCGGATTGAAGGGGTTTATATATAGGGTGTATCAGCGGCTAACCCACCACTCCTTCAATCTTCTGTGAATAATTCCCTCAATAATTCTTGAATTTAATGTCTCACAGCTGCCACGCTAACTATAAGTCCCTAATTCCAAGTTTCGCTTCAGACATATTCAACTCGTGCTGAAGGGGCTTATATATAGGGTGTACCAGTGGCTAACCCACCACTCCTTCAACCTTTGTCGAACACTTCCCTACACGAACCTTGAGTTCACGACTCCTAGTTGCACAATAGCATATTGCTTATACACGTATACACCTGTGACCTTGATGCAATTATATTCCGGACTATAATTGCAAGCTCACCTTGTATCAATATATAAACTCTATTGTGTGCGGCTAGAAAATTTGACACGACACCACACACATACACACAACCATGCTCCATGAATGCTAGAATGATAACAAATTTTTAGCTTAAATGATGTATAAATTCCCCAAGGTTTATATATGATTGAGTAGATATGACTTGTGCTTTCCAGCATGAGCCCTGAGTAGCCAAAGTTTGTGGATGCAAATAAAAGAATACATATAAGCATAACAAGGCAACATGATATTCATTGAATAACACAGTTATTTGATACATGCTGCAAATTTATATTGACTTCTAGACAATTAGATTACAAGAATATAGATTAAGAGAACAGATGAGGATATTTCTCCTTCATCTGATCCTCGCGTTCCCAAGTAAACTCGGGTCCGCGTTTGTTATTCCATCGAACTTTCACAAGCGGTATGCTGCTACGCTTGGTCTTCTTGACCTCGCGATCCATGATCTCGACGGGTTCTTCAACGAAAAGCAGATTGTCGCTAAATCGAACCTTGTCGACGGGAATGTGAAGGGCCTCGTCAACAAGACACTTCTTTAATTGCGAAACATGAAAAACGTTGTGAACTCTACTGAGTTCCGGTGGCAGCTCAAGACGATAGGCAACTGGTCCGATCCTTTCAAGGATTTTGAATGGTCCAACATACCTAGGAGCGAACTTTCCCTTCTTCCCGAAGCGGACTACGCCCTTCCAGGGGGAAACTTTCAGCATGACACGGTCACCAACCTGAAACTCGAGTGGCTTGCGTCGTTTGTCGGCGTAGTACTTATGTCGGCATCTAGCGTCTTTGAGTCGCTGCTGAATGGAAGCAATTTGATCGGTTGTCTCCTGTATTAGTTCGGGGCCGATGATCTGTGAATCCCCGGTCTCGGACCAACACAAAGGAGAGCGATACTTGCGGCCGTAAAGAGCTTCAAACGGCGCGCATTTAATGGTAGCGTGGTAACTATTGTTGTAAGAAAATTCTGCCAGTGGCAGATGAGCTTCCCAGCTACTGCCGAAATCGAGGATACAAGCTCTCAACAAGTCTTCTAGGGTTTGTATGGTCTTCTCGCTCTGCCCATCCGTTTCTGGATGAAAGGAAGAGCTAAGCTTCACACTTGTCCCAAAGGCCTTTTGCAAAGATTTCCAGAACCTGGAAGAAAAACTGCTGTCACGATCAGACGTGATGCCCTTAGGCACACCGTGACGGGAAACGATCTCACGAATGTATACCCGCGCCAACTTCTCCGTAGTGTAGTCTTCACGAACCGGGATAAAGTGGGCGGATTTTGTTAGAATGTCCACAATAACCCAAATTGAGTCATGACCGCTAGGCGTCCGTGGTAGCTTGGTGATGAAATCCATAGCTAACTCTTCCCACTTCCACTGAGGGATAATAGGTTGTTGAAGTAGCCCAGACGGCTTTTGATGCTCTGTCTTGACTCGCGAACAAGTCAAACATCTCATCACATACGAAGCGATATCTTTCTTCATCCCGGGCCACCAATAATGGGGTTTAAGATCTTGATACATCTTGTTGCTGCCTGGATGAATCGAGTATCTGGACTTGTGGGCTTCATTTAGAATAAGCGTCCGAAGAGGCTCGGAGTTCGGGATCCACGCTCGGTCAAGAAAATAGAGGATGCCGTCTGACTTGGTTTCGAATTTCTGCTCGGCTCCACAAGACAAAACGCCCTTGAGATCACCATTCACAAGCGCTTGATTCTGAGCTTCACGAATTAAGGAAGGAAGGTTGGATTGAATCCGAATAGAGTGCAGCTGGGTCCTTTCTTTACGACTCAATGCGTCAGCCACCACATTAGCCTTTCCCGGGTGGTAGCGAATTTCACAATCGTAATCGCTGAGAAGTTCGACCCAGCGTCGCTGCCTCATGTTCAACTCTTTCTGATTGAGGATGTGTTGTAAGCTCTTGTGATCGGTAAAAATGACACACTTCGTACCGTACAGGTAATGTCTCCAGATTTTTAGGGCAAACACCACTGCACCCAACTCCAGGTCATGTGTGGCGTAGTTCTTCTCGTGCACCTTGAGTTGTCGAGAAGCGTAAGCGATGACCTTCCCTTGTTGCATTAAAACGCAACCGAGGCCCTGATTCGAAGCATCGCAATAAACGGCAAAGTCATCGTCACCTTCCGGAAGTGATAGGATCGGTGCTTGGCAAAGCTTATTCTTCAGAGTTTGGAAAGCTTCCTCTTGATCTTGTCCCCACACGAAAGGTTCCCCTTTCTGGGTCAAAGTGGTTAAAGGCAAAGCAATCCTGGAGAAGTTTGAGATAAATCGGCGGTAGTAACCGGCCAGACCAAGAAATGAACGGATTTCGGTAGGTGTTTTAGGCGCTACCCAATTTCTGATGGCTTCTATCTTGGAAGGGTCGACGTGAATGCCGTCGACATTGATGACATGTCCCAAGAATTGAACTTCCCTTAGCCAAAATTCACACTTGGAGAACTTGGCATATAGTTGCTCTTTTCTGAGAAGCTCCAAAATAAGCCTGAGATGAAGCTCATGATCGGTCCTCGAACGAGAATAAATGAGAATATCGTCTATGAAAACAATGACAAACTGATCAAGATATGGACGGCAGACGCGATTCATCAGATCCATGAAGATGGCGGGAGCATTGGTCATTCCAAAAGGCATAACCATGAACTCGTAATGACCATAACGAGTTCGGAACGCAGTTTTCGGGATATCCTCTTCCAGAACACGCAACTGATGGTAACCAGAACGCAGATCGATCTTAGAGAAAAACGTAGCACCCTGGAGCTGATCAAATAGATCATCAATTCTCGGTAATGGGTACCGATTTTTGATAGTGAGCTTATTAAGCTCCCGGTAGTCAATGCACATACGGAAAGTCCCGTCCTTCTTTTTGACGAAGAGTACTGGGGCTCCCCATGGAGACGAGCTAGGGCGAATGAATCCCTTGCTAAGAAGTTCTTGAAGCTGATTTGATAATTCTAGAAGTTCCGACGGAGCTAGACGATACGGTGCCTTAGCAATAGGGAGAGCACCAGGAATAAGATCGATACGAAATTCCACCTGCCTGTTAGGAGGAAGTCCAGGCAGATCTTCGGGAAAAACATCAGAAAATTCACGCACAACAGGAAAGTCCTGCAGTCTCTTGTCTTCGGATTCCCTGAGAGTAACATGAGCTAGAAATGCGGGATACTTCTTTCGAAGGTACCGACTGGCCTTTAAGCAAGAGACGACCTTTAGGCATCCACCCGATTTTTCGCCTTGAATAGTTAGAATTTCGCCAGAAGGTAAAGGGATACGAATAAGTTTCTCGGCGCAGATTACCTCCGCGAGATTGCTGGACAGCCAGTCCATTCCCACAACTAGATCGAAGCTTCCAAGACGAAAAGGTATAAGGTCAATACTGAACGATGTGGTGACAAGAGTAAGAGTGCAATTTCGGATGACAGACTTCACTTGTTTGGACTCCCCACTAGCAAGTTCAACAGAAAAGGCAGGGTCCAACTCGGAAATTTTTAATTTCAGCAAAGGAACCAATTTGCAAGAAACAAAGCTCCTATCAGCTCCTGTATCAAAAAGGACAGACACCCAGTTGTTGTTAAGAATAAACGTACCAGTAATAACATCGGGATTTTGGCGTGCATCGGCAGCTCCAATGGTAAAAGCCCTCCCGCGAGCCGGAGGGAAGCTGGTGACGCGGGGGCATCTATTTCTGTAATGGTCCATAGCGCCACACTCGAAGCAGCCTCGAGCAGGGTTAGGCTGAGGGTTAGCATTCCCCACAGCCAGTTGGTTGCCAGGACTCCTGCATCGCTCCACCAGGTGTCCGAATCGTCCACAATTCGTGCACTTGCGGCACGACTCTCTAGTTGGGTGATGATAAGAACATAAGTTGCACTTGGGATGAAGCCCAGTATATTCCTTTCTTGGTCTTCCCTGAGTTGTTGTGGCTGGAGCGGGGGCTATGGAGTTGATAGGCGTAGCATCAGTGATTGCAGCTAAGTTGGTCGCCTTCCGCTTTCTATTGCTCCCCTTTTTCGCCCTCCAGTCGGAGGATTTGCCCTTATCCTGATGCAGGACACCAGACTTGAGCTGTTCCCTGGTCAGACGGGCAGTGAGGTCGATCGCTGCCTTAAGTGTAGTGGGGTCAACTCCAACCGCAATGCCCCTCATGGAGTCCGGAAGACCGCTGATGTATTGCTCGACAGCGCGAGAAGCTGGGGTAACCATATGGGGCACCAATAAGGAGAGTTCATGAAATCTCTCCGTGTACTTCATGTGATCCGCGCCCTTCATCGTGTGCGCCCTAAACTCAGCCTCCAGTTTCTGGATCTCGGTTCTCGGAACGAACTCTTGCGTGACTAGCTCAACAAACTCAGCCCAGGGCAGGGCTAGAGCCGCGTCTCGTCCCCCGGTTCTTATCTCGTTATTCCACCACGTGAGAGCCCGTTTGTGGAACATACTCGCTGCGAATTTTACCCTGAGTTCATCCGGGCAGGAGCACATGTTGAATGAAGCTTCGACTTTCTCGAACCACTGGAGAAGACCAGCGGCTCCCTCGGTTCCACTAAAACTTGTAGGCCTAGTGTTGGTGAAAGCCTTATAGAGCTTATCGGCCTGAAGCGTGGGATTCGGTTCTGGGGCTTGGGGTGCACCCGAGGTTCCTTCTTGCCTCATGTTGTTTACCAGACCCGGGAGAACTGCTGCAATTTGCTGCGCTATGAGGGCAGCGAGGTCAGCGGGGTCAACATTGACGGATGAGCGACGAGGAGGCATTCTATTAAAAGAATAAGAATGCGCATTAGTTAAAATTGAGAATAAAGAATAACTGGATAAGGAATTGCCAAAGAGTACATCACTACTAGATTTACAGTTAATGATGCAACACATAAGCACATAGCAAGCATATAAGTGTGGGCATGTGATAGTGATGCATGAATTATCTAGAGTCAAGGGTCCTAGGTTATAGTCTAGGTCGGTTTCCTAATTCCCTATAACCATTGGCTCTGATACCAATCTGTCACACCCCGGTCGTAATTGGCGGAAAAACCGAGGCGTGGCGACGGGGTCGTGATTGATTGAGCACAATAGATTAAAAAGTCTAAATGCATAAACTTAAAACATGTCAACATTACAGCAATACTACAGGTAGCAAATTCGTTCCATTACAACAGATAAAGCTAACATCAATCCTAAATGTCTTCCATCTAAGGCCTCTATCAGCTATTTGCTACTTCCTGCTTCATTTCCTGAAAACATGTAACGAAAATGTCAACTACATAAAGTAGATGAGTGAATTCATAGGTTTAAGGAAAACGGGATTATACACAAGCATACTAGACTAAGTTGTAGGGGTTTATGTATAGGGTGTACCATCGGCTAACCCACCACTCCTACAACTTATCCTACCATGCTTGGGTATAAAGCCCGGTTTTGAAAAGGTTTGTAAGACAAGACAAGCGTACCAGACTAGGTTGTAGGGGTTTGTACATAGGGTGTACCATCGGCTAACCCTCCATTCCTACAACCTACTCTGCTAAGCTTGTTTACATTTGTAAATCCAAGGTATAAAGATAGGTCAACTAATAATGTAGTGATAAGCCTTACACAAGACTGCAAGAGTTATGTATAATGATCCCATGTATTGTTCCCATGCATACAGGTGTAATGATATCAAGGTTATATGTATAAAGATACCAAAGAATCATATGTAACCATGTCTTGATGATAATGATGATAATGCATAATGATCACACGAGACCTGACAACAACCCACACAAGACCACACGATGCTACTTGATTTCCATGATGGTAACCCAAATCGATCACTTTGGATACCATAAGAGAATTCGAAAGCGTCCACTTTAGTATCTCTTGGATTCCTAATCGATCACTTAGGAAATTCTTCGGATTCTTAATCGAACACTTTAAGAACCCCCTAGGTCACGTGTATTCTAAATCGAACACTTTAGAATCCCACATCTAGTAACGGCCTGTCTACCAATCGACCACTTGGAGACCAAACACATGCACTAGTGTGACCTAAACTGCCTATGTTCACACGACCACTAGACTGTCCAATGAATGATGTGTTTTCATGATAATGTATAACGGGCATATGACATTGATTTCCAAAGTCCAATATTCCCTAAGCGATCAATGATTCCCATGTTTACTCCTGAATAATTGATTAGACATACACAACTTCCGAGAAAGTTAAGGTATGAGTAACCTGCCATGATTACTTGTTTTCCCCAATATTCATAGTTTGCAAAAGATTTGCCAAGAATGTTTATGATAAAGAATGTTTGAATAAATGAGTTTTGTCAAAACGTGTACAGTTACCATGTTTCCATCCCAATGATTTGAAAAGCTTAAAAGAAAAAGGGGGCTATGAACTCACCTTGTTGGCTAAGTATGGTGGCTAGGGTGGTCGAGTGCTGCCAAACGTCGATCCTCTAAGTCTAGACAAGGACATAATAGGTTAATCAACACGCTTTAAGTCTAAGAGTATAAGCCTACGTGACCTCGAGCAAAAACCAAGTTTTAAAGTTGAAAACAAGCTGATTCTGGCACATTCGGTCGAATAAGGGCAGGTTCGATCGAATCTGCTACCTGTTCGATCGAATATGGTACTGGTTCGGTCAAAGGGGCTGGGAAGAACACGTTCAGTCGATTGAGGACTCGTTCGGTCGAGTAGGATGTACATTCGGTTGAATACAATCATATTCGATCGAATGTATATTCTGATCCGGTTAGTCTGTTCGTTTGCCCACTGGTTCGACCGAATGGTCTCTTGTTCGACCGAATAGGAGATGGTTCGACCGAATGGTCAGGTTCGATTGGTCTATTCGACCGAATAGACCTATTCGACTCCTTCAAGCCGGATGACGGAGAAACCTACGGGATTTTGACGATTTTCATGATTTTTCGCCCAAAATCAATGTTTTATACATGGAAATGCTCGGAATCCATAGGGCTATTGATTCCTAACGTTTATAACAACAAAAGTATGCTTTTTGACACCAAAAATGACGATTTTTGACCAAGAACACACTTGAAACAAAAGTTGGGGTTTTTGCTCGATTCGGGGCCGGATCTGATGATAAAAACGTATGATTTTCAAGAAGATCTTACCAAAAACAACAATAAACAGATTGGTGGACTCGGATTTTGGATTGAATAACTTTCTCTCACTACTCTCTCTCTAGAATTGGGGTGCTTGGGTGTGGGTGTGGAAGAGATGAAAGGAAAATGGTGGAGTTTGTTCTTGCACTACGCTTATATACTTGGTTCTATCGGGTTCGGGTTTCGGTTACCTACGGGTCAAGGCTAGCTGAGTTCATAATTTTTAACGAGCTAGAACTTTCCAGTAAAAATTTTATAAAAATCATTTTTCAAGTAATCGCTTGCAATCTTTTTAAATAAAAACCTTTTATTTTTCGAAAACACAAAATTAATATTTTTCAAACGTAAAAGTTCTTTTTATGAAATAACATTTTTAGCTGAAATAAACAGATTTTCCAATGATACGGATTCCGAACTTATCGTCCAGAACCCAAAGTGTATAGTTTCCGATGATTTCTTGATTTTAGTTTACCAGTCAAATTCCAGGGCGTTACACCTAGGATTGGAGGAAACGACCAAGAACACGAAGAACGATTGAGAGTGTTTCTGTAGGCTGCTGGTTCGTGAGTGTGTATTCTGTTATCTCTTCATGTGAAATTTCCCAAGTAACGTTTATATACCGAAGACTCATTCGGTCGAATGAGTTACTCATTCGATCGAATGAGATCTGGTTCGATCGAATCAGTCACTGATTCGATCGAATCAGCTTCGTTTGACATTTTCAGTACGTTAACTTGGTTTCACGATCGTTGGTTTCATGTTGAACCAACCTGATAGAACTGGGGACATACATGTGACATTTCATGTCCTAACAAACTCCCCCTTGGAGCCAGTTCTATTTGCCTGTAACCAATCGAGTTCTCTTGCTCGATCGTAACTCCCCCTTGGAGTTATCTCACTCTCTCTTTTCTCAAAACTAGTGGTGCATACGTTGCATCCACAAACTCCTTTCTTCATGGAGTTCTCTCCTGATCAAATGGTACAGTCAGTCAGACTTACCATAGGTTCCGCATATCCTGAGACGCTGTCAATTGGAATTTTGGATTAACATTTAAGCACAATTGTATTAGATTTGTAAAATTGACATTAAAGCATAATCTATCACAATATTCCAAATCATATTTCATTCAATTCAAAACAATTACAATCAGAAAATTTAACTTTGAATTACAACAAGAAACAAGATAAACGAAAGACATGACAATTAATCTTTAGTTTCTTGGGCATACTTCTTCTGTTGTTCTTTCCAATTTGATCCTGCATGTATGTCATAGGCAAAGCAAATCCTAATGACATTTCTGTACGTTAACGCTTGCTCTATGTCTTCAGGAGCATAAAGAATCTCTGTCTTGTACAACGTATAGACATCCTCCCTTGACAAATTTGTGAGCCACATTGGATCAAAAATACGAATTGTGCTCCAGTTACCATAGTCATTGAGCACAATAACAACCTCATGCAGTCTTCCATCATAGTACCAATGCCAAAATGATTTGTAGAAGTCCTGCTTCATCTTTCTAAGAGGAATCTTCTTCATTGTGAGTGGTGGCATGTACTTCAAAATAACTTTTGGCCTGTTGGTGATCGGATCGATCTCCTTTTTGCTTATATATCTCTTCGGCCTTTGTGGTGTGATCATCTTCCATTTTGTGTTGTACTCTTTTCGCAACACATTCTGATAATACGTGGCAAATGGAGATGAGTTGGCGTATAGCAGATCAAGATAATTCAGACGGTTCAGATCATGAGTAGGAAGGGTCTTCAAATCAGTAATACGTTGAAAGTATTCAACCCCCCTTTCTCTCTTGACAGCTACGCAGTTAAGATCCTTCAGACATGCCCAAGCGATAATTTCTCCTGAAGTTCTGCGACCCTTCATCTTATATGAAGTTGTATGAGGAATGGTCGGCTTCGCTTGTCGTCTGGATCTTATCTTCTCAAGAATAGCATTGATGTCACACCCGGCCCTGAGCGGCGGAAACAGCCGGGCGCGCACGAGTGGGGATTGATAATTAAGCACGGGCCATTGCAAAACATTCAAAGATTTTTATTGCGCATGAGAAGTTTATTACAAACACATTACATTGTTCAAAGATTACAAAAAGAAACATCCAAGTATAAAACTGAAGATTTCCTCGCCATATCCCCTTGCGCGGCGGGTAACCGTGCGCATCGAGGGGATAAAACCAAAATCTTCCAAAAAGCTTGTTTTAGATGTTCAGCGTGTGGTGCTCTAAGTGTGACTCCATGCGCTACCTAGTTATCTCCTGAATGACACGTAAAAACATTTGAATCAGTATAAACTGAGTGAGTTCACAAGTTTTAGTAACTTGATAAATCGTATTGCATCATAATCATTCTGAAACATATTCTGTTAGCCTCATTAAAACACATGCTTGGTAAGACAGTTATATTAACATATTCTGATAAAACCGTTCCGCGGGTTACGCGCGAACATTTCTGGGAACTGTGCTCGTCTGTGTAAGTGGCGCTGCCACTACGAGCTAAAATAATGTAATACCGTCCCGCGGGTTACGCGCAGACGTTTCTGGAAAACTATGCTCGTCTATGCAAAGAGGCATTGCCCCTACGAGCTAAGGATACTGTCCCGCGGGTTACGCGCGAACAATTCTGAGAAACTGTGCTCGTCCATGCAAAGAGGCATTGCCCCTACGAGCTAAAATAATAATTCCGTCCCGCGGGTTACGCGCGGACGTTGTGCCGGAAAACAAGGCGCTCGTCCATGCAAAGAGGCGCGACCCCTACGAGCGGGCTCAAACCCATAGTACTGCCCCATGACCATACTAGGCACTCGTCCATGCAAAGAGGTGCGACCCCTACGAGTGGGTGGATCAAACCAGCAGTCCCTACCCTTAGAGTTCCAATGGTAAAGTGATCACTTACTCGAGTTCTAGCGCACATACATTGAAAACCTTAGATAACCGTTTGCATTGCTCATCATGAAACATAACTTAAACACATAATCGCTTTCATAGCTTGTAAGTATACCATGATAAAACATTATTTAAGTACGTGTCCCTCGCCCCGAAAGCAGTTTAAAACAGTGAAAACAGTGAAAATAGGGGCTGTGAGACTCACCTGTGGTTCTTGTTAAGGGATTAATCGAGATTCGGGTTTTCTTGGTGTTGGCCTCGGAATCGAAGGTCTAGAATACGATCAAATAACAAGTATATATATTAAGATCAAGAAATAGGAGAATACAAGGGTTGGATAGTAGGTTTCAAGGTTATATTCTCGGCTTACCTAGTAACAAGATTGGAGCTGGAAACAACGGATGCTTGGGAAAGGATTAGTGCAAGTTCGTAGTTCTTTGAAGTGTGTTTTGGGTGATAATTTAGGCTACAAATTTATAGGCAAACTCAAGGGAACACAATCCCTTGCTTTAGGGAATTGTAATCTTTTGAAATGATGATAAAGTATGGAAATTATTATTATTTATTAAAAAGAGTAGAAAAGTAGATTAAAGATTCTGATTTGATATGGACAGGACATGCAGGGCTGTGGCTGGTGAGAGTGGGTGGCTGGCAGTTGACTTTTACAGTTTGCTTTTTCAGTGCTTTAGACAGTGTACAGTAAAAAGTAGTTTTCTGAAACACGCTACCGCCCTCTTTTGGGCGGGGACAATTTCCTTAAATCTGAACATTTTGACTAAGTGTTCTGCGCGTATAACTTGGTGCGCATAGCTTTCTGCGTGTAGGACATGTCTTTGCTGCGGGTAGGTGCGTAACCTTCTCGCAGTTAGGGACATTTGAGTTTCATTTGTAGATTCTCCAGGTGGTCTTGGTATTTCAACATAGTGATCAGTCATGTTGAAGTCAATTCCATCTTGGAGCTTCAGACAAACTAGCTCTCAACGTTCCCGCCATGCGGGTAGGTTAGTTCCCTTCCGCACGCGCATGAACGATGTAGGATGCACCCGCCTTAGCATCATGCGGGGTGGTCAACCCATAGACAACATAACGTTTAAGTTACATGAAAACATAAAGCCAAATCATTCACGCATGGCGCATATAACATATGCTCACGCTGGTTCTTAACATGGTGCGCTCGCGCAGGGCGCACATAACACATGCACGCGCTGACTATCATGGCGCGCATAATATTTACAATCACCTAATTATTAGGTTAATTACTTAGTTTAAGGGGTTGGGAATTTACCGGGTGTCACAATTGAATGCTTTCTTGCATTCCTCGGTTTTCTCTAAAAATTCGGCTTGATCCGCTTCAGAAGGCTGTTCCATATTGTTTGACCTTTCTTCAGCCTTTTTCTGTATTTCCTCCTCTGTTACATTTTGGAAGAAACTTGCAGAGTTAGGAAGATCGTCATTTTGAGACGTATAGTATTCAGGATACTCTTCCTTTGACAAGTCTTCCATTTCAACGTCATCAAATTGAGAGGGATCGACGTGTGAGGGATCAGTGGCCGTAGATGATGATGAATCAGGTGTAGCAGCAGAAGAAGACGTTTGTTCTGTTGGAGGCAAAGCCAGATACTTGCCTGTTTCTACGTTGGATAACTCAAACATTTGTTCCAATTCTTCTTCTGTGAAGTTATGAGAAATTTCACCTTCTTCCAAGTCTCCACTTGCGAAGTTTCGCTGCTCATTTGGATTGTCCAGTAGAAACGTGAAAAATTCTGCTGCTGTTTTTGATTGCAGCGGTTGGACATTAAACGGATCATCATCACCTGTTTGATTAAACAAACACAATGTAACAACAATGTTAAGTAAACATATGTAATATCATAAACATTAAATACAATATCATTACATATGAAACTGAGTTTATACAAAAATCATCATTTAACAAGATTTAACATTTAAATCCTCACTACATTCACTCAACTCACTCTTTAGTACCTTCACCTCTATCATCTGAAGAGTCAAGTTCGTCTGTGTCCACATCAACATTTGTTGGACCTTCCAAACGTAGAACATCTCCTTTCAATTCTGTTACTTTCGCCTCAAGGCTTAGATTCGACTCTCGTAGTTCCTTGATAGAAGAGCCCTGTTCGGCGACAGTAGCATTCAGCTGAGTGTTTTCAATTCTGAGCATGTCGTTTTCGGCTTGAAGTTTGGCAATCTGCTCATCTTTCAGTCGATTTTGTTCTTCTTGCCGTCTATTCAGCTCTTCTTGCTCAGTCTTGAACATGAACATCTTCATCATAGCCTTGTGAAGATCAGCTAGTTCTGTTGCAACCTGAGGAGGTATAGACATTTCTGGTTGAGGTTGAGTAGTCGGTTGTGGTGCTGATTGTGGTGCTGGTTGCTGTGTTGGTGGCGGTGCTTGTTGAACGGGAGGAGCAGCAGACGAAGTCCCAACTGATTGTAACGTTGGAGGACGTGGGAGATCAGAAAATAAATTCCGATACTTCCTTGTAACCTTCTTCTTTTGCCTCTTCGCAGGCCTTTCTTCGCCCTCAACATCCTCGGCCCTAACCTCACCAGCAAAGTGAACATCTGATGCACTTGCTTCATCACCAGCATCCAGAACCTCAACGTTAAAGAATGAATCAGCCTCTTTTTCGGCATCTGTTCTTGTGTCTGCCGGTACAGCTTCCTCCTCAGTGTCAGATTCGTCGCTGGTTTTCTGATAAGGTAAGTTCTCGACGTCTGAATCACTGGCGACATTCCTCCACTTCCTCTTCGGAGGATCCTTGTAAGACGGATTTGCCACGTGCCCAAAACACCGTTTGTGTGGTGGTCTTGTGGGGCGGTCCTTGTAAGATTTTAAACGGTTGAGGGTTTCGTTCTTCATGTGGTCCAGTTTCACCACATCACCCTCATTTTCTTTCAGTAGACCCGGAGCTTGACTATCGACGATCATTTGCACAAATCTCGGGTACTGTAGAAACTTCTCGCCCGCCCCTTGTTTTATTGTCAGATTTTCCACCATATGGCTGAAGGTCATCTGCGAGAAGTTGTAGGGGCGGTTCATCACTAATGCAGCCATTGTGAACTACATGCTTTCCCTCAATTTGTCAAAACTTGTTCTTTGAGGCCCTAAGCAGTGCATCACCACGTGTGCCAGATATTTGAACTCTGGACATAGATTGGCTTTATGGAGTAGACCGGCATTCAGGTCACCGTCGTACTTCATTCTTGCAAAACATCCTCTGGTTCCAGCAGGATGTAACCCAGTAGGATCTGAATCAGCATCAACAAACCCACAGACTTCCCTGAGGATTTGGGTAGATACAATAATTTCGTGCCCTCTAACCGTGGAGCGAATTACCGACGGCACAACAGTTTTGTCGTGAGAGGCATTCCTCCAGAATTCCTGTTGAACTGACATGATGGGTTCTACTACCCTTGAGATAGGTCCGTGAATCCTGGACCGTTTCAGGAATTTGATCATTGTTGCAAAGTCTTTCCCATGGCTTGCCTTTTCGTCGAGAAAGGCTACAATGTTGTGCTTGATTGATGTTTTGAAGGGAACGAAAACTTCTGCAACTTCAGCCATTTTATCTGCAAACATAAACGTGTTAGACGAACAGATATCGAAAAGACTGAATGCGTTTAACATTTTCAAACTTTCTGGACTGGTTCAACCGAATGAGCAATGAATCGATCGAATGAGCTACTCATTCGATCGAGTGAGCTACTCATTCGATCGAGTGAAATCTAGTTCGATCACAGACAGTCGAATGAGATAGATATCATCTTTGACCTCTGATTCGATCGAACTACTGATCGAATAAGTCTCATTCGATCGAACAAGAGACTCGTTCGACCGAATAGACTGATTCGACTCCTTCAAACATCAGCCCAGAATGTGAAGAATCCATATCGACTTTTTCGATCGTTTAAAGATACCCAACATATAGATAACATCGGTTGAGGTTTATGAACATGTATCAATATTAAACTACAAGACTTAAACGGTTAAAAACAGTTTAACGTATGTTTCGTTCTAATGTCCGTTTCCGAGAACAAAAACGACCAAAAAACTTGATCAAAACACGGTTAAAATCCAAAAAATCTTACATTTTAGTGATGTACGTGAAAAATCGAATAAGATGAATGGATCAAAACGAGGGTTTCGCGTAAACAATTTTGAGAGAAATTTGCTGGAATTTTTTTCGAACTAAACTGACCGATCGAATGAGTCTGAGTATTTATACTGTTTCTGGACTCATTCGATCGAATGGACTTGTTCGATTGGACCAATCGATCGAATGAGAGTCTATTCGATCGAATAAGTCGCTCGCAACACCTCTCATTCTCACAACAACTGACTCGATCGAATCGGCTCATTCGATCGATTTACTCGATCGAATAGCAACATATTCGATCGAATGAGGGAAAAACATTGAAAAAATAAACTTTTAAACTTTTTATTCCCTGCCATCGATCGTGGTGCCTTTGAACCTGCAAGAAAACATAAACTTTTGATACTTGGTTAGTTTTCTTAGACATTTTCCGATAATGAGAGCTTAGTTCCTACAGAACATATAGATCATAAGACATTTGTAAACACACGGAAAAATATCAGGCAAAACCATCTTTGGGTTTTCTTGTCACTTCTTCTTTCTTTCATGCACAGTCGGTTGCGCAGATAAACATTTAGCAACCTGCATGAAGTTTTCTTTCATTCCTACACACTGGATAAACATTTAGTAGGAATAGACATGGATCAGACTACCTGTCACGATGATTTCTCATCGATTTTCAAACAAACAGAACTAAATAAAATGAAAAATAAATAGAAATAAAATCTTTTTGATTTTTTTTTTAAAGTATTTACAGGGAGGGACAGGGATCAGACTACCTGTCACAGGATGATTTCTCATCAACATTATAGCAGAATAAAAATAAAAATAATTCAGAATAAAAATCTTTTTTGAATTTTTATAATATTCAAACTGAAATAAGCAACTGTATAAAATTTAAAATACAATATTTTTGGTTGAGAATGATCTATAATAAAAAATCATACAGACTTATTTGACTATCTACTGAGACTTTTCGAGATTTTTCACATGTTTTTGTTTTTTTTTTCTTAATAAAAGAGTATATAATATTAAACTAGGCATAATGAACATTCTTTTTGTGAGAAAGATCCGAACATGGGATCAGTACTGACATTGTAGCACTCAGTAAGTTCAATATAATTTCTTTTGGTCGATGCATATTACCGATGCGATTATGGGTATATTTGTCCATTTAAACATAAACAAACATCCTCTCGTCTGTCAATGACCATTTGATAATTGCTTGTGATCACAGCTATGTATCCCACCATATTTTGATTGACTCATGTAGGACCTCACAACATATTGAACAGTCAAATCGGCGCATCTTATTTTGACAAACGACCATAAGCTTATAGGATCCCCTTTGTTCGCTTTTTATCAAATTTTGTTGCTTTTCACATTCTTGCGAATTTAATTAGCAACTTGATGATTTTATCATGTTTTCACATACATGTTCGGTATTCATCTACTTGTCCCAAAATCATTTATTTTATATTTTTTTTCAGGAGATATCCAAGTTATCAGCGCTGTCCAGGTCGATACTTACGTATCACAGAGGGAGATAATAACTTTAGATATACCAGTATGGAAGAGCGCTGTCCAGGTCGATACTTACGTATCACAGAGGGAGATCAATCCAAAACCGGTGGAGCATAAGATATTTAATACAGATATCCAAGTTATCAGCGCTGTCCAGGTCGATACTTACGTATCACAGAGGGAGATAATAACTTTAGATATCACAGCATGGAAGAGCGCTGTCTAGGTCGATACTTACGTATCACAGAGGGAGATCATTCCAAAGCCGGTGAAGTATAAAATATTTAATACTCCTCCTTAATCAACGTTTAAAGCATATGATTTAGAAGGGACTTTCGATGAAAGCAGACCTGCAACACGAAGATCTAACATTCTTTAAGAATTTAGCTTTTGGGGGAACCAATTTGGGCCGATGGTAATTCGTGTACGCGTGATAAGACATATCCTCAATTGATATTGGTCTTTAGACAGTGACGTCTCGTCAATTTATCTTAGATGTACACCCATAGCTGACAATCTAAATGATTTAGATAGGTCAAATCCAGACTCAATTCAGTAAGATAAGCCTACCAATATATCACATTAGTACTATGCATGACCAATTTTTCACTTTATATCTTTTTAACATCATGCTACTGTCAGTGTGCCATCACTTCCCAAAGGTTGGATACAATTTCTCATTTTCTGAATATATGAATGTTTTTGGGAAAAAAAAAATTTAAATTATTTCGCCCCGATCAAGTCAAAGTCTTCAAGTAAACGGCTATCCTGACGATCCAATGGATCAGCTGGACCGACCACATACGAGTATGTGTCCTTCTAACTAAGTATGAACGACTATTTTTCAGCGAAAGAATAAAAACCCATCATAAACCGCCCCGGTCACTTTCAGTCATCTAGTTAATGGTTATCCTCATAATCTACTAGTAGAAGTAAGGACCAAACATATCCGAAGATATGTCCTTCAAACTGAAGCAACCGACATAATTCTAAGCGATAGTGACGGTTTTTTTTTTTTTTTTTTTTTTTTTTTAATATAAGGAAAAATGAGAATAAGCTATACAGAAATAAAAATCTTTTTGATGTCTCAGTATGATAGCGTCGGTGTACTATCATCTTTCTTGTAACAAGATCAACTTCTCAAAATTTTAAAATTTTTGATGTTTTTGGGTTTTTGTATTTTATATTGTTTTTGGTTTTTCTTGAAACCTTTCTCCCCCTAAAAATTATAAAAACAAAATCTTTTTGGATTTTTCAAATTTTTAAGAAAAGAAAAAATGAAAAACAATTCAAATGATATCTTCAGGAACATCATCTGATTGACGTTTAACGCCGTTGATCTCTAGCAAATATAAAAACCGTGGTTTGTCAAATGATTTAGTGAAGAGATCAGCGCGTTGTTCCTGAGTGGGGATTTTTACCACATCGATTAACTTCTTTTCGTAACAGTCACGAAGGAAGTGATATCGAATTTCGATGTGCTTCGTTTTTCTAAATTGGACAGGATTTTTGGTAATTGAAATTGTAGCAGAATTATCAATATATATGGGAGTAGTAGAACATTCAATATCGTAGTCACGCATCTGTTGCTGAATCCAAATAACTTGAGAACAGCAACTGGCAGCCGCAATATATTCCGCCTCAGTTGTTGAAGTGGAAACTGACGTCTGCTTTTTGCATTGCCACGTTACTAAACGACTTCCAAAGAACTGACATCCTGCTGTTGTTGATTTGTAATCGAGTTTACAACCACCATAGTCCGAATCACTATACGCATGTAGATCAAAGTTATCATCATGAGGATACCAAAGACCCCAATCTGGAGTACCCTTCAGATAACGCAAAATTCTTTTGACTGCAATAAGATGGGAGACCTTCGGCTTTGACTGGTAACGTGCACAGAGACACGTAGCAAACATTATGTCCGGTCGAGAAGCAGTCAGGTACATTAGAGATCCGATGATCCCTCTATAGTGAGTTGGATTGATTAATTCACCATTTTCGTCAGGATTAATCCCGTGATTAACCTCTAACGGAGTTCCCTGTGAAGAGGAACTCAACATCTCGAACCGTTTCAAGATGTCATTGACGTATTTTGTCTGGTGAATGAAGACACCGGAGTCTGTTTGATCAACCTGAAGTCCTAAGAAGAACTTCATCTCACCCATGGAGCTCATTTCAAATTTTTCTTGCATCACCTGTTCAAACTCCTTGCATAGTGTTTTATTCGTGGACCCGAAGATGATGTCGTCCACGTACACTTGTACCAAAATGAGATCTCCTTCTTTCTCCTTTGTAAATAACGTGCAGTCGATCGTTCCTCTTCTGAAACCGTTGTTCAGAAGGTGTTTGGATAGTTCCTTGTACCAAGCTCTCGGGGCTTGGTGAAGACCGTACAAAGCCTTGTTGAGCAGGTAGGCTTTGTCATTGTGATTTGGGTCTTCAAAACCTGGAGGTTGTCCCACATATACGGTCTCTTCGATGTGACCGTACAAAAAGGCACTATTGACGTCCATCTGATATACTTTGAATCTCTTGAAAGACGCATACGCCAAGAACATCCGGATTGCTTCCAAACGCGCAACCGGAGCATACACCTCATTGTAGTCTAGGCCTTCGATTTGCCTAAACCCTTGGACCACCAGGAGGGCTTTGTTGCGAACAATCACTCCACGATCGTCGCGTTTACATTTGAGTACCCACTTAGTGCCAATTTTCTTCTGTCCTTTGGGGAGATCCACCAGCTTCCACACACCAAGTCTCTTGAACTGTAATAATTCTTCTTGCATGGCTGAGACCCAGTTAGCGTCTTTCAACGCATCGGTGATGCTTCTTGGTTCTTCTTGTGCTAAGAAGCATTCATGGGCATTTAGCGCAACTGATCCTTACTCCATCATTTCAGTGTAGAGGCCAAAATTCAGCTGTCGACGTGTTTTGACACCCTGTTGAATGTCCCATATAATGTTGTCTTGTGGATGATCACGTTCAGTCCTAACCACCGGATTGTCAGGAACGACAACATTTTGTTCCAAGTTAGTTAAGTTCGGCTCAGGAACTGGAGCGGTTGGTGCCTCTGAAGTAGACGTTAGAGGCTGATCTGCATTTGGCGCTTCTTAATTTGACGATGAAGGTTGCGGAGTAACCTGTGTCGGTGCCGATTGTACATCATCTGCTGGAGATTCATCTTCAGATTCAGTTTCGGATGACTCTTGAACTTGCTCGCTAGACTCTGTGGAGGAAGACGATGATGGACCAGGATGAGGTGAAGATTGCTGTGATTCATCAGGAGGTGCATTTTGCGCCTCATACATCATTTGAATAGCAACCTCATACAGATTGAATGACTTGAACAATTTGTCAAAATCAAACAACCAGTCTTCTCCTGACCCCTTGGCTGGTTCTGTGTAGCGTTGAACGTCGACATGGTACCATTCTTCAACTAATTTTGTTGATCTGTTGAAGACCCTTTTGAGAGGTACACTGTAACCCAGAAAATAGCCGTTGATGATCTTCTCCTCGAACTTATTATCGACTTGCCTTTTAAGTAACGTGCAAAGAGCTCCAAATGGTTCCAGGTGCTCTAAGTTAGGCCTCCGTCGTTGAAGAAGCTCGAAGCTTGTCTTGCCGTGGCGCTTGACAATGCCTACCCGATTCAATGTGAAACAGGCGTTGGCAATTGCCTCACTCCAAAACGTGACAGGCAACACTGAGTCTGCTAACATTGTTCTAGCTGTCTCGATTAATGTTCGATTTTTCCTTTCAGCAACCCCGTTCATTTGTGGAACGTACGGGGCACTGAACTCCTGAACAATGCCTCTTTCTTTGCAAAAATTTTCAACATTCGCATTCTTAAACTCTGTCCCGTTATCTGAACGCATTCTCCGAACCTTCAGATTGTACTGTGACTCAAGAGTTGTAACCAGCAGATTTATACACCCAAATGTCTCGGACTTTGCTTTCAAGAAAAACACCCAAGAGAATCTCGAATATTCATCAGTAACCACTAGACAGTATGAGTGCCCAGAGATACTCTTGACGCTTATTGGGCCAAAAAGATCCATATGAAGGAGTTCCAATGGAATATCAATCGAGTGGAAACTCTTAGACTTGTGGGACCTTTTTACTTGCTTTCCCGCTTTGCACTGCACACACGAATCAGGGAGACGGAAACTTCTCAGATTAACTCCCTCAACTAGCCTGTTGTGCACAAGCTTGTTCATGTTCCTGACATTAATGTGTCCCATCCGTTTATGCCATATGACAGTATCACGTTCGGATGCCTTGGACACAAAACATGTCGCCGTTGGAGACGATGACCCTGCCTTAGCCATATCCAGAATGTAGAGATCACTCTGGCGTGCGGCTGACATTAAAACCTTGTCTTCAGAAATGGTGAAATCCTTAGACAAGATGTGGCAGTCTCGATCAACAAACATAACTTTGAAACCCTTGTCGCAGATTTGACTTATCGAAACAGGTTGTTCTCCAACTCCTTGATGAAATTAACCTTATCAAACGAAATTCGCCCATTTGAAACAATTCCTTGGGCCGTGATGTAACCACCTTGAGTTCCTGCAAAGGAAACTGCACCTCCTTTTATCTGTCTGACACTGGATAGGAGATTCATGTTTCCAGTCATGTGCCTGGAAGCCCCTGAGTCGATGATCCACATGTTGAATCTTGGATCATAAAGAGCAACCTGCACACAAAAACCAAAAGGTTTAAATATCATTGGAAACCCAAGCCTTTATGGTCTTGGGTTTTCCATTATCATCACGAATTAACAGTTCAATCCATTTACCCTCATTAACACTGTTTTCTGGTTTGACATCGTTATCAACAGTGTTGTTTTTCTTTTGTTTCCGACTGTCAGTCTTCTTCTCAACATGTTTGACATAGCTGGTTGAAGACTGACTTTCACTTGTTGATGTGGAAACACTTGGGTTTGAGGGATTCGGTGATCTGTGTGGTGAGGTTGACTGAGGTTTCCTAGGAGAGACCGACCGCGGTGTGTGAGACCGAGTTTGACTTTGAATGTCAACGGTCGGTCGCCTCATAGGAGATGACTTGACATATCTTGGATCCGGATACTTGTAGCAAAATCTTGCTATATGTCCAACCTCTCCACATGAGAAACAGTAGTTTCTCCCCCTTTGACGTGGTGGAGAGTAATAACTTTGTTGTTGTTTGTTACCATAGTACCCCTTGGATTTGACATTTTGGGGTGAAGTTTGTCTGGGAAGGGGTTTTGAAAAATTATGTTTTTCATTAAAGTTACCCTCCTTGACAAACTGGGTACCATGTTCCACATGCACTTTCTCAGATTTATGATTAAACTTGTTCTTCTGAGAATTACTTGTTGTTGCCTTTGATTTAGATGTGGATGGGCCTGACTTAGTTGTGGAACCTAAGTCTGTGGCAACAACATTTTGTTTGGTCTCAGGAGCCGGGTCAATGACTTCTTTACCCTTGGACTTTGAAATTTGTTCTGTGTCCTCGGGTGTTTTAACATTTGAGTCATCGTCTGGCACAGCTCCTGGTGTGCTCACAAATTGGTTCAGCACTGGGGGTGGGACATTGTGATATCCCACACCTCTTTCCTTTTTGCACCGGAACTCGGGGATAATGTGTTCTAGCAAATAAGAGGAATTGGAGTAACTTTTTAACTTGAAAGTCAATGATTCAAGATCAGCTTTTGTGTTCTCCATTTCCTTTTTCAAGACATTATTTTTATTGATATGAAAGTTGATAGAGTCTTGTTGATTTAGAACACATATCTCCAATTCCTTGTTCTGACGCTTAAGGCTGTCAACTTTTTCTTTAAAAGCAGACTCTTTCTGCTTCCAAGTCTTGTTTTGAGCAAGAGCGTCAGTCAGTTCAATTAAAGATCTTGAGGCTGCTTGTTTATAAGCCTCGAGATCTTCAATTCTCTCTTTCAGAGAATGAATTTCTTGTTCAGACATTTCACATTTTAAACATTTGGTATTTTCTGGTTTGGGAGTAGTAGGGTTAGAACTTACCTTGGCGTCATTTGACGTCTCTGCCATGAACGCAAAGTAAAGATTCCCTGCTCTTTCCAGAAAAGATGCAGACTTTGCTTTTGATAGTACCTTGTTGACTTCTTCAACAGTAGCAGCTTCTGCAGGAATTGTTGAACTTGGAGATGATTGAGGAACATTTGACTCTTTTTCTTGATCCTCCATAATCTCCACTGATGACACTTCAGCTTCATGCTCTCCTTCATTTACTTCAGTAGCTGGCTCCTCGACAATGTATTCTTCATCAGTTGAGGAATCATCAGACCCAGATTCTGAGTCTTGATTCACAATGGTGATGTCAGTCATGTTAATGCTGAAGTTCCAGGACTCGCCTTCATCACCTTGAACAGCAAGAGCAGTTTCATTGTTGATGTTGGCGTTGTTCGCTGCTGTTTGATTCTGAGGGACCAGTTGTCTCTCATTGTTGACATTTGCAGCGGCTGCAGCAGGAGTAGATGAAGTTGGAGTAGTTCGGAAGGGATATTGGTGACCTTCCCTCTTTGGTTTAGAGCACTCCTTGGCAAAATGACCAAGTTCGCCACAGTTGTAGCATTTAACTTTTGTTTTATCAAAACCAAACTTGGATTTATTGTTGATTGAAAGAGCTTGGCCTGTTTTCTTAGCCCACTTTCTAGCTCTACGGAACGCGCTGCCAAGTGCCCACATTATATCGATGCGTTCCATATCGTCTTCATCTAGCTGTTCATAGTCATCGCTGTCCAGATGACTGTTGCCAAGTTTACCAGCAACCATTAAACTGTATGATTCAATTATTGTGCCTAACGTTGCCATATGTTCTTTCGCAACTTCCACCGTTACCTTTCCCAAGCCTTCAGTGTTTAACGTTGCCTTTTCAGTTGACTTGGGTCCGGAGTTAGAAGTTGAATTTCCGGAATTTGATGTTGGTGGTGTAGAAGATCTCGTTTCGGTCCCCTTAGATTGATTTGACATTGAGGAGACAAACGCAGTCTTCATTGGAGCATGGTCATTTGAATCTGACAATGGTGATTTTGACATGTACAGCGACTTGTCAGATGTTGCTCTGGGTTTCCTGGAGGATGCTCTTAATTCAGCGTCTTCCTGTCTGATTTCTTTTATAAAGTCAGAAAGAAGAATCGTCTCCAATTGATGACTTCTTCTCATCACAGTCAGGAAGGTGTTTTAGCTTGTTGGAAGTCCTTGAGCGAGACATCTAACCTTTTCAGTCCCTGTTGTTTTGACATTATAGGACTTTAGCTCTGACATAAGATGATAGAATCTTGACAGCAACGATTCAATGTCTTCTCCGGATTCTGGACCAAACAAATCAAATTCACGCTTTAACTCCCGTGCGTGAATTTCTTTAAGTGACTCAGATCCTTCGCATCGTTCTACCAGTGCGTTCCAAAGAGTTGACGCTGTTGTGAACTGGTTAAACTGATGGAAGAGATCGCTGGAGAGAGCTTGAGACAGTAAGGAGAAGGCTTTCTTTTCAGCATCAAAGGCTATCTTTTGTTCTTCTGACAACCTAAAGTAGCTCAGGCTTTCACCATCATCAATTGTAGGATGCACCCACGTTGTCTGAACCGCTTCCCATAGTCCAGGATTCACACCAGTGATATGAATCTGGAATCTTGTATTCCAGGTAGTAAACTCATTGAGTGCTATCAACTTTGGAGGCTTGTTGAAGCTTCCAGATTCTGAATCACTCTCAAGGATCGATTGGATCCTTTTGTTTGTACTTGAACTGGCAGCCATGTTTGCTTCTTTGCTTAAAACTTTGATCTTTTAATCGAATGAGAATTGATTCGATCGAGTGTGTTTCTTTATTCGATCGAATGTGTCCTGATTCAATCGAATGACTGACTGATGCACTGTTCTGGTCTTCTGAAGCTTATCCGATCGAATACGATGTTGTTCGATCGAATGAGGTGACAGGTTCGATCGAATGGGTGTCTAGTTCGATCGAAAGGGTTCTGGCAGTCGAATAAGAAAGAGATCGAATGGGTGGATCGAATCTGAGACTTGTTCGATTGACTGGAAGCAGGTTCGATCGAAAGGATGAACTTATTCGATCGAATGGACTTGGCGCAAATCACGGCGGGAAAAACTGATTCGGTCAAAATTCAAACTCGTTCGATCGAATAGAAAGCTTATTCGATCGAATGAGTTCCAAAAATACGACTAGTTCGATCGGGATTTATGGAATTTCCAAACTTAGAAGATTTGACCAGATTTTCGGTTGTAAATTCACTAACACGAATCCAAGTTGATTTGGAAGCAAAATATGACTCTTTTAAGTGTATTAACACTTAAACAAATAACCAACCAAACAAAAATGGATCAAACGTTTAAAAACGAAGAACACGATGAATGTTCTTGATAAAACCCGGAATTTTAACACCAAATCTTGAGATCAAAAACCAAAATATATGACTTTTATGAGTTTTTGATAAGAACACCAAGAACAAAAACACTAGTTTTCGAAAATTTTTCAAGCAAAATATATGATTTTCACGAGAAAAACACGAATATCACCACGAATCTTTCGTGAATCAAGAACCTTAAGCTCTGATACCACTTTGTAGGACCGATTCGGGACTCGGTTTCCCAACGATTCACGGGGCAACGTGTTAGAGTGCGGAATCCTCTAACACGGCGATTCGGTGGTGATCAACGGGCACGTAGGTACGATTCCTAAAGGGGTTTGACGCCTAGGATTGGAGGAAACGACCAAGAACACGAAGAACGATTGAGAGTGTTTCTGTAGGCTGCTGGTTCGTGAGTGTGTATTCTGTTCTCTCTTCATGTGAAATTTCCCAAGTAACGTTTATATACCGAAGACTCATTCGGTCGAATGAGATACTCATTCGATCGAATGAGATCTGGTTCGATCGAATGAGATCTGGTTCGATCGAATCAGTCACTGATTCGATCGAATCAGCGTCGTTTGACATTTTCAGTACGTTAACTTGGTTTCACGATCGTTGGTTTCATGTTGAACCAACCTGATAGAACTGGGGACATACATGTGACATTTCATGTCCTAACATTGTTGCTAGACTCTTCTTGACCATTAGCTTGAGGATGTACTGGAGTAGAGGTAATCATCTTGATGCCCCAGCTGTCACAAAAGTTAGTGGTTCTTTTCCCGATAAACTGGGAAGCATTGTCTTGAATAATTTCTGAAGGGATACCAAATCTATTAATAATATTTATTTTAATGAAAGATATCACCTCTTTTTCACGTACTTAAACAAAAGCTTCTGCTTCTATCTATTTTCAAAAGTAATCAGTCATTGCAAGCATGAATATTTTTCCTCCTGGTGCCTTAGGTATTTTACCCACAATATATATGCCCCACTTCATGAAAGGCCATGATGAGGATATAGGATACATAGGTTCTAGTGATTGATGTAGGATGTTTGCATGCCTTTGACATGAGTCACACTTTTTTGAGTACTCCATTGCATCTCTCTTCATGGTAGGCCAGAAGTATCCTGTTCTCAGAATCCTTGAGAATAGGGCTCTACCTCCCGTGTGATTACCGCAATCTCCTTCGTGAAAGTCTTTGAGCGCCTCTTGAATTTCAGGATCATCGATACATCTCAAGTATGAACCTGCAAGAGATTTCCTATGCAGAATATTATTTAATAAAATGTATTGTGATACCTTAAGTTTATAAGGACTTAGGATTCTATGAACTTCTTAATCGGGAGGATCCAAGATCCTTGATTACTTGAGGATAATGGATCCAAAGGCAGAATATCTTTGTCAGTTGTTATCTCCCCAACTTCTTGTTCTCCTGGTGCTGGTGAGAGTACATGGATAATTGTGATCTTCGTATATTCTGGAATCTTGGTACCTGTATAATACTAAAATAATCGACGAACTTTGATAGTTCCTTCACAACATCTAGATATTTGATTAGTTTTTCACCTTTAACAGCATATGACCATTAAAGTGGTTAGCCATCAATAACGAATCTTCATATACTTGAAGATACCTGATCCTCATGTGTTTAGCTAATTGCAAACCTGCTATCAGAGCTTCGTATTCCGCTTCATTATTGGTGGCTTGCAATGCACACGCAATGGACTAGGGTATTATATCCCCCTGTGGCGATTTCAGTAGGAAACCCAATCCTGTTCCTCTTACGTTGGATGCTCCATCAGTAAAGAGGATCCAAGGATCCTTGGTTTCTTCCAATTGTTGAACCTCCAAATCAGCTTCCTCTTGCACGTCACAACTGAAATCAGCCAAAAAGTCTGTAGGCGCTTGTGACTTAATGGCTATTCTGGCTCATACTGAATATCATATGCACTCAATTTCACAGCCCATTTGGCCATCCTTCCTGACAATTCTGGTTTTCTAAGCACATTTTTAACAGGATAATTAGTTCTTAAAATAATAGTATGTGTTTCAAAATAGTGTCTCAACTTGGTTGAGACCATAATCAAAGAAAGAATTAATTTTTTCAAGATGAGAATACCTCTGCATCTAACAGGCTTTTACTTACATAATATACCGGGTGCTGTTGTCCTTCATGATCCTTGGCCATAACAGCACTAATTGAATTACCTGACACAGCTATGTACAAGGACAGCGGCTCACCATCTATTCGCTTCATCAAAGCAGGCGCTGAGGATAGATAATCCTTAAGAGTTTTAAATGCATCTTCATGCCTTTGAGTCCATTCAAACTTCTTATTTTTCCTTAAGATATCATAGAAGTCTTTGCACTTCTCTGAGGATTTTGAAATGAATCTGTTGAGAGCAGCTATTCTTCCCGTCTGTCTTTTGACATCTTTAGCATTCACAGGAGACTTTAAATTAATGATGGCTTCTATCTGCTCGGGGCTCGCTTTTATTCCCCTTTTGGTCACCATGTATCCTAGAAACTTTCCAGCCTTAACACCAAAATGGCATTTTGACGGGTCCAGTTTCATGTTATATTGGTCAAGGATATTGAATGCATCTTCAAGATCTCTGAGGTGATCCTCAGCCCTTTCCGACTTCACTACGATGTCATCTATGTAGACTTCTATGGTTTTCCCTAACTGATCCTTGAACATCATATTTACCAATTTTTGATATGTTGCCCTTGCATTTCTTAGTCCAAAAAGCATAGCAATATAACAGTATATGCCGGTAGGAGTCATGAATGTTGTATCCTCTTGATCAGATGGTTCCATCTGAATTTGTTGAAATCCAGAAGAAGCATCCATAAAGGTAAGCATCTCATGTCCTGCCGTTGCATCCACCATGGAGTCTATATGTGGTAACGGGAAAGGATCCTTGGGGCATGCATTGTTTAAATCAGTAAAATCAACACACACCCTCCACTTTTCATTCATTTTAGAAACAACAACCACATTAGCCAACCATCGAGGATACATAACCTCTCTGATCATACCGGCCTTAAGAAGTTTTTCAAATTCTTCTTGTATGATCGCGTTCCTCTCAGGAGCGAATTTCCTTCGATTCTGATGGACGGGTTTATCAAATAAATCAAGGCCTAGCTTATGAGTAATTACCTCCTTGGAAGTACCTGTCATGTCTGAATGTTTGAAGGCAAAAGTGGATTTTCTTCGCCTTAGGAAGGATATTAGATCCTCCTCGATTCCGTTGGGGATACTAGATCCTAAAAACACCTTTACATCTGGATCCTCGATATCTAAGGATACTTCTTTAATGTCTTTCTCCCAAGCTTCTAGTATATTCCTAGGATTTTGCTGTAATTGCTATGCTATCGTCTGTTTAGATGTCGGCTTCATGGATGAAGAATAATAGTTCTTGGCTTCCACTTGGTCACCATCTATCCTTAATACTCCCCAAGAAGTTGGTAGTTTAATGCACTGATGGTAAGTAGAAGCTACAGCCTTCATCCCATGTAGCCAAGGCTTGCCAAGAATAACATTGCAACAAGACAGATTGTCAATAACACAAAATATTTTGTAAGAATTTAACCCTTCGATGTATATCGGGAGATTAATGTCCCCCAATGTCTTCTTGGTTTCTCCACTGAAACCAACTAGCACCGATGTCCTCGGGATGATTTCTGAGTCTGGTATGTTCATCTTCTGAAGAACATCATGTTCGATAATATTGACCGAGCTCCCACCATCTACTAGGATCATGCGTACATAATGGTTAGCAATAAACAAAGTAGCAATCAAACCGTCATAATGGGGATCCTAGATGCTTATCTAATCTTCTTCATCAAAGAAGATTCTTTTATCAGTCGTCAAAGTAGTGGATATGACTGTTCGTTCTCCGTTCTCGAACTTGGTTTCTTTGGCATGTCTTTTTTCCGAGGAGAAAGAAGTACCGCATATATCTGAGCCACCGGAGATGAAGTTGATTACTTGTGCTTCTGGTGGGGGCGGAGTTGCTTTTTGTGGGACCTCCTCAGGATCTTGGATCCTCGACTTTTTCTTCCCAGGAGCTCTTTGAAATGGCCTTTACTTAGGAGGTATCCAATTTTCCTCCTTAAACCAATAAAATCATCGGTATGATGGCCAAAGTCTTCATGGAATGCACACCAATTGGTCTTGTCTTTGAAGGATGTTGTTTTCTCAATTTTCCGAGGCCACCTTGCTTTCTCTCCAAGATCCTTCATGGCACAAATCAAACCATGAGTATCAACAAAGAAGCAATATTCAGAAATTCTTGGGTAGTCCTCATCATCATCTTCTTCTTCAACTGCTCGGACGTTTTGGTTGTTGAACTTGGCGTACGGCTTGGAGTTGTTATTTCTGGACGAGGATCCTTGTTTCTGGTTAGGTAACTCTTGTTTTATTGGAATCCCTAACCGTTCTTGGATCTTCTTATCATCCTCTAGCCTTATAAATCTGAGTGCCCTAGTTTTGATCTCATCTAAATTCCTGCATGGAGTAATCACAAGATCGACCTAAAATGGGGAGCTCCTTTGAAGTCCTATCTTGAACGCTTCAACAGCTGTAGCCATGTCAAGATTAGGGATCTCTAGGGCCTTCCTGCCAAACCTTGTAACAACATCCCTTAAAGATTCATCATAAGGTTGGACAACTCTATACAAATCACTAATTAACTTCTCAAATTTCCTACTACAAGAAACTTGGTGTTGAACAAGTTAACTAAATGCGAAAAAGAAGTAACAGAATAGGGAGGAAGACTTAGCAGTCATTTAAGTGCAGATCTTGTTAGTGTGGATCCAAAACCCTTGCATAGACAAGCTTCCTTAAGTCTTTCAGGACTTGGATTGATCTCCATATTTTCCCTATACTGAGCCACGTGCTCCTCCGGATCAGTGGTCCCATCATACACCTTCATGTTGGGTGTTTGAAAACGTTTTGGGATCTCCGCATCGCATATCGGTGAAGCAAATCTGGACAGCTTATGGATCCCTTCTGGTATTTCAGGAATTGTGCGGGTCACTCCTGGCACGCTGGAAATCATGTTCTTAAGGTTCTGGAGTCCCCTAGCCATAGCGTGATTGATACATGTTTTCTTCATAGAGCCAAGGTTAGTGTCTAATGATATGTGATTATAGGCATTAGCTATTGGTTGGTTGAACGTTGGCATCCCAGAAGTGTAGTTAATATAAGAGGAATCTAATACAGTAGCAGGTCCACTAGAGGCAATGGTCTGCATAGGGATGATGTCCCATTCATGGACCTTTGAATACAATGATGATGGTGAATTCCTAAGGATCCTTGATTCTACTAGAAGGATCCTTGAAGTTGGGAGCTGAAGGATCCTTGAGGATACAATCCAAAAAGTCCTGGTTAAAGGATCGATGATCCTTGTTTAAGGAACGAGGATCCTTGAGTTTGTTGACCCATGTACCCTTGTTGAAGGATAGATGATTCTGGCTGAATGAACGAGGATCCTTGAGTTTGTTGACCCATGGAAACCTGTTGAAGGATAGATGATCCTGGCTGAAAGAACGAGGATCCTTGATTTTGTTGACCCACGGACCCTGGTTGAAGGATGGATGATCCTGGCTGAGGGATCGAGGATCCTTGAGTATGTTGAGCCACAGATCCTGGAGTAGTGAAATCCAACACCTTAGGCATCAAGGGAGTCTGATCCTCCGTTAGCCTCTTTCTTTTCTCGAGATCTTCAATTTTACGTAGGATCCTCTGGTTGATTGAGAGGCCATTAAAAGTGATATGGTTAAGAATGGTTGAAAATTGATAGGAAATAATATGAATTATAGCACCAATTGCCCCATGGTGGGCACCAAATTGTTTTGGATAAAAATCAGCTAAGGATAATGTATCCAAATCTGTAAATGTGAGGTATAGTTCTGTCACACCCTCAAAATCCACTAACGGAGTTTTACCGTCAGAGGGTGTAAACTAACAGGATCGGAATCATTAGTTATAATCAAACACCATAAACAAAGTTTTCAAACCACGAAAACATTTAAGTTTAAATGAGTGCGGAAGCGTAAATTCATAAACCAAGTGTTGCGTCACGCAGAACGACTTAAAACCCAATCAATAACAGTTTAAAAAAACAAGTTTGCAAAAACATTAGAGTTTAATGAAATGCATGTTCCTATACCACGCGCCCACCTCGGCTACCTGAGAATAACATACTAAAAGTGTCAACACGGGGTTGGTGATTTCACATATATAAATAAGGAAGTGTTTGTGTTTAAGTTTTTGTGTTTTTTTGCGTTTGCGATCCAGATAATGTTATGTCAATTATATATCGATAGGTAGCTAGCCTATACAACAAGTATTACTAAGTGTTCGACACCGAGCTGACTGTTTATCAATTGCCTTGCCACCATGTCTACCACGACCATGGAAAATGTGTTAGCCAAAATTACACGCGGTCGAGTTAGAGTTGGGTGGGGTTTGTCAAACCCAGTAATACTACTCAACAGTGGCTCGCTATTATACAAATACTAAATGGTTCGATGTTATGAAGGACTTTAGTTGGTTCGTTTGCCACTTAGCCTTACAAGTGTTATATAACTAATAACAAAATCTAAAGCGTTTTGGAGTATGTATTCTCCCCCAAGTAAAAGCGTTTAAAAAGAGTAAAAAGGGGACGTGAAACTCACTGTTTGCGATGAATTCAAAAACAAGTCAACCGAGAGGTACGCGTCACAGAAAATCCTCACTACGGTTCTAAAACAAGAATGAGATTTTCTAAGTGTTGGAACTATTATTGAGTCTCTAGACTCGGCACATAATACCTATGCATGAGATATGTTTCGTGTTTCGTTTGTGAATTATCTGTGACTCGACAAACACATTGGTGACACGTTACATATGTATACAACTACTTAAGCATCAAATACTAATATTGTACATTACTAGTAAATTATTCCCCACAAGGGGCAATTTAGTTAAAACATAGCAATTATCGATCAACAAACACGTTTCATGTATTTTCACATAGTTCAGCAGCTAGTTTTATCAAGACAGAATTCTACTTGGAAAGATTATTCAATTCAACAGGTCATAACATATCAATTAATTTACCAAAAATCGTCACAAAAGCACACATGAGTTAGGTTTCCAGAACTACTTTTATTGCATTTTTATTCCACATAGATTTCTCACAATAACCAAAACTTTACAGTAAACTCACAGCAGTCAAAATCATGCGCAATAGAATGATATTTGTTATTCCCGTTAAATGGTAAATTCAATTAATGCAAGACCAATTGAGTTAGATTCATAACTCAATATGTTAGCTTCCGGAAGTGGAACTAACCCATTTGGTCATGTAGTTTATGAGATATGACAATTACAAAACAGCCTAACAGCAGACCTCACAATTCAGACTTGCACTTCAGTTTTGTAAAATAATAAAAGTTAACTTTTACACGTCTAAAAATTATAAACTTGGACTTTTTAGAAACTAGACTCAACCTAGTACATGGTAGTGTTAAGAATTTGGACCAATTACCAAAATAACATTCAGTTACAGTCGTCTAAACATAAACTTAACAATCTGTCCAGTACCAGTTTACATCAAAACTCAACATAACAACAATCTATGAACCATAATCCATGCATATAACACTCTAGTCACAATATTTACCAATCATGCATATCAATATCACATTACACACATAGTTAGGGTTTTTCTTGAATGTTTAAATAAAAGAACAAGTGTTTATCAAACAACAATAACACAACTAGTTATCAATTTCATTAGCAATCATCATCAAGCATAAAATCAAACCCTAACTCATCTTAATCATCAATTTCGTGACTTAGGGTTTTGGATTAACCCATTCAATATCAAAATTAAACATATAGAACGCATAGGGGAGTTGTTAATACCTTCCTAGCACCTTAATTCTTCAACCAAACATGAAAATCCTTGTATGTATGTGTGTGTAGTGTGACGGCAGCCAAGGGAGAGAGAGGGGGGGGGGCGATCGGGTTTTGGGAGGGGGAAGGGAGGTTAGGGTTTTTGTTATTATTTAATAATAATATGTTACACAATAGTCCCTCCTCTTTTAGTTATTACTTTTCTAGCATAAAATAGACTTTTGCATCTTGAGTTAATGTTCTACATATAAATATCACATAATACATAAACCTAACACATAATTCTCAAATAGTTATTGTTTTGATGTTTGTCGTTTGTTCACCAATGGTTTGCGTCAAGCGTCATTTAAAACCCTAGTTTAAATGTAATGGGATGTGCGTTATAGATCAAGTGATCTTAAGTTTGAATTGACGGAGTTTGAATTAACGGAGTTAACCTGAAATTGACGAGTGTCACATCATTCCCATGTTGAAAGAATTTTCGTCCCGAAAATTTGAGTCAAGTCGCGATGGGTGTCTGAAAAAGCAAGAAAAATTTTCATTTTGTCATAAGTTCTATGATATTAACAACGATTGTATGAATGAAATAATGAAGAACACCGTGATTTGTTACGAGGAAAAGCCCTTGATCATGGTCGGATCGCCGACACAAAAACTCCGGGTGATGACAAATCGTCTATCACCACTTTATTAATCAAAAATCGGGTTACAATGGTGGAGATTATTATCAGTGATACAATCTTTTCTAAGTGTGTGTGTATTGTTGTTGTATTCGTAGTGAATTGTGTGTTGTTGTGTATTGGGTGTGTTTTCCTAGCTAATCATAGCCTCAATATATACATAAAAGATAATAACTCAATGGAGTTATAAATAATAAAGACTATTAACTAATAATCCCTAAAAATCCGCCTTTGTTTTCAATATAAACGTAACAACCACTTTGACCACGTGCTCCATCACTCAGGCTGCGAAATAGGGGGTAGACCAGGTCTCTTAGCTGTTACATCTGTCAAATATAATGTTATACACAAGAAATAATCGTTAATAAATAAAAAGTACTGAGGATCCTTGATCCAAGAACATATGCCACGATAAGGTATCCACAGTGTCAAATTTCTGTGCACTAACAGAAGCCATCGCCTTCATCCCATGTAGCCAAGGCCTGCCCAAAATAATGTCCCCAATGTTTTCTTGGTTTCTCCACTGAAACCAACTAGCACCGAAGTCCTCGGGATGATATCTGAGTCTGGTATGTTCATCTTCTGAAGCAGATCGTGTTGGATATATTGACCGAGCTCCCACCATCTATTAGGATCCTGCGTACATAATGGTTAGAAATAAATAAATGACAATCAAACCGTCATGGTGTGAATCCTGGATGTTTGATTTATTTTCTTCATCAAAGAAGTTCCTTTTATCAGTTGTCAAAGTGGTGGATATAACCGGTCGTTCCCCGTTATCCAACTTGGTTTCCTTGGCAAGTCTCTTAGCTGCGGAAAAGGAAGTGCCACATATGTTTGAGCCTCTAGAGATGAAATTGATCACTTGAGGATCCTGGATCCTATACGTTTTCCTTCCCAAGAGCTCATTGAAGTGGCCCTTGTTCAGGAGGTATCCAATCTCCCTCATTAAGCCAATACAATCATCAGTCAAATGGCCGAAGTACTCGTGGAATGCACACCACTTGGACTTTTCTTTGAAGTATGTTGTTCTTTCATTCTTTAGGGGCCACCTTGCCTTCTCTCCTAGATCCTTCATGGCTCAAATCAAACCACGAGTATCCACGGAGAAACAGTATTATGAGATGCTGGGGTAATATTCATCGTTATCTTCTTCTTCAACTGCTTGGACGTTTTGGTTGTTGAATTTGGAGTACGGCTTTGAGTTATTATTTATGAACGAGGATCCTTTATTCTTGTCAGGGGATTCTTGCTTTGTTTGAGCCCCCAATCGTTCTTGGATCCTTTTAATCATCTTCCAGCCGTATGAAACTTAGTGGTCTATTCCTTACTTCATCTAAAGACCTGCAATGAGTCATCATAAGATCATCATAAAAGGGGGAGCCCCTATTTAACCCCATCTTGAAGGCTTCTACAGCCGTAGCCATGTCAAGGTTGGGGATTTCAAGGGCCTCCATGCCAAACCTCGTGACAAAATCCCTAAGGGATTCATCATTGGGTTGGACAACTCTATATGGATCACTAGTTAACTTCTCAAACTTCCTACTACAGGAAAATTGACTGTTGAACAAGTTAACTAAGTGTGAGAAAGAAGTAACAAAAAAGGGAGGAAGACTTCGCAGCCATTTTAAAGCAAATCCTGATAGTGTGGCTACTCATGGTTTGATTTCCATCCTTTCTCTGTATTGAGTTACGTGCTCTTCAGGATCAGTGGTCCCGTCATACACTATCGTGTTGGGGGTTTGAAAGCATTTCGGGGTTTCCGCATCACAGATTGGTGGAGCAAAACTGGACAATTTGTGGCTTCTCTCCGGTATCTTGGGGATTAAACGGATCACCCCGGGTGCGCTGGATATCATATCCTTAAGTTTATGCAGTTTCTTTGCCATGGCTTGGTTGATACCTGCATTCTGCATGGAACCACAGTTATCATTTAAGGATATAGAATCATGCGTGTTGCCTCTTTGTTGTGTGAAGGTTGGCATTCCAGATGAGTAGCTGAGGAAAGAAGCGCCTGCTACAGGAATTGGTCCACCCGAAGCTATGGTCTGCATGGGGATTATATCTCCTTCATGGACTTCGGAGGATCGTTGATGTTGAATTCCTAAGGATCCTTGATCCTCGAAGAAGGATCCTTGAGGCTGTGAATTGTAGCACCCTTGGTGATATAGCCCCGAGGATCGTGGTTGAAGGATCAATGATCCTCTCTAGAACATAGAGGATCCTTGAATCTGCAGACCCATAGACCTCGAATCTAGGATAGATGATCCTGGATGAAAGATCGAGGATCCTTGAGTTTGTTGACCCATGGATCATTGTTGGAGGATAGATGATCCTTGGGTGAACTGAGCCAATGATCCTGGAGTGGTGAAATCTAGCATTCTAGGCACCAAGGGAGTCTGGTCCTCCGCTGGCCTCTTAGTCTTTTATAGATCTTCAATCTCCCGAAGGATCCTCAAGTTAGTCTTGTTTTGTTGCTCCATGTATGCTTTAACGTGTGAAAACATAGCAGAAACATCATTGTTTGTATTAACAACCGAAGTGGCAGCAGCGGTTTTCGAGCTCTGGAAGACTAGTAGTTACGTCTTGGTTGAGTCAAAGATTTGACCTAAGTGAGACATATGGAAGATTCGATTCTTCTCAACCTCTTCAGAATTCGCTAAGTATGGATCTGGGCACACCTTAGACCTCCGAGCAAGCTTTTACTTAGCCGGGCATGATATTTTGTCTATCAGGCAAGGTTATCTTCATTGAAGTCTTCTTTAGTGAATATCCGAGCAGGGTTTGCAATTTAGTGCATTGCCGGGAAAGGTTCACGAGTTTATGCCAATCCGGGCAAGGATCACTTTATCAAGCAAGTCTGTTCTTCATAGCCAAGTAAGGTTTACTCCCGAGTAAGCTTTTGGCTAACCAAGCTCATGAAGCAAGTTGATTGGAAGACTGGGAAAGGTATTCTTCAATAATACAGTGGTCCAAGTAGGCTTGAAGATTTAATGGAATATCTATAAGAAACATCGGGCAAGGTTCAACTCAAGCAAGGAACAGTGCAGCCGAGCACACTTTGCTAATAAGTTATTTTCTAGCAAAGAGTTGAAAGGGACAATTGAAGAACAAGGTTGCTCGTAAGGGTTTGTCGGGCAAAGTCTGGCAAAGTCAAGAAGATTGAAGTCTACCTGGTGAGTATTTTACTTGGTTAAATACTCTTCAAGTAAAGTTTACCTGGAAACTGATCCCGGGCATACTTCTATGTTACCAAGTACTGAAGGAAGGCAGAGCACACAGTCTACTCGGAAAGTCAATTGTCACACCCTCAAAATCCACTAACGGAGTTTTACAGTTAGAGGGTGTGAACTAACAGGATCGGAATTATTAGTTTTAATAAACCACCATGTTTAAAGTTTTCAAACCAACAAGACATTAAGTCTTAAATAAAAATGCGGAAGCGTAAATTTTAAACCAAAAAGTTTGCGCCACACAGGACAACTTAAAAACCCAAGTATTTAGATAAAAATTAAAAGAAGTTTTCAAGCGATGGTGTTTAGCGAATGAATGTTCCTATACCGCGCGCCCACCTCGGCTACCTGAGAATAACATACTAAATGTGTCAACACAGGGTTGGTGAGTTCACAGGTTTTTATAAATAAAGTGTTTGCGTTTGCGTTTGCGTTTACGTTTGCGTTTGCGTTTGCGTTACCAGATAGTGTTAAGTTAATTATATATCAATAGGTAGCTAACCTATCAAGAATGTATTACTAAGTGTTCGACACCGAAGCTGACTGTTTATCAATTGTCTTGCCACCATGTCAACCACGACCATGGTAATGTGTTAGCCAAGATTACACCCACTCGACCTACCGTCGAGTTTAGAGTTCGGTGGGGTTTGTCAAACCCAGTAGTACTACTCAACAGTGACTCGCTATTATCCAAATATTAACCCGTTCGATGTTATGAAGGAATTTAGTTGGTTTGTTTGCCACTTAGCCTTACAAGTGATATATAAAAACTAACAAAATCTACAGCGTTGGAGTATGTTATCTCCCCCAAATAAACGCGTTTAAAAAAAGAGTAAAAAGGGGACGTGAAAACTCACTGTTTGCAAAGTTAACCAAAATGATACGAGAAAAGGTGTGCATCACAGAAAATCCTCACTAGTGTTCTAAAAACAAAAACGAGATTTTCTAAGTATTTATACTACGAGTGAGTCCCTAGACTCGACACATACAACTTGTGCATGAGATGTGTTTCGTGTTTTGTTTGTGAAATAAGTGCGACTCGACAAACAAGTTAGTGATAAGTTACACATGTGAACAAGTACTTAAGTGTAAAGTATTAACATCGTTCATTACTAGAAAATATCCGCCACAAGGGCAATTTGGTCAAAACATAGTAATCATCGATCTGTTATGCACTTTACATGATAATTCAAGTAATTCAGCAGCTAACTTGTCCAGACAGATTTTCACTCGACAAGATTAATCTATTTAATAAATCCTAACATGTCAAATAAATCACCAAAATTCATAACAGAAGAAAACGTGAGTTAGGTTTCCAAAAGTATTTTTTTATATTTTTATCATGTACGGTTTTATCACAATGATCAAAATATCACAGCAAACACACAGCAATCATTATCATGCGTAACAGAATGTTATTTGTTATTCCTGTTAAATGACAAATCCAATTAATGCAAGACCAATTGAGTTAGATTTCTAACTCAAAATATTAACTTCCAGAAGTGGAATCAGCCCCATTGGTCTTGTCGTTCATGAGATATCTTAATCGCAAAACAGCCTACCAGCAGGCTTCCCGAATCAGACTTGCAGAACAAATTTGTAAAATAATAAAAACTAACTTTTTCAGTCCAAAATTACGAATTTAGACTTTTTAGAAACTAGACTCGACCTACTACATCATAGAGTCAATAAGTACTTCCAAACACAGAATTAACATCGAGTTACAGCCATTTAAATACAAATTCAAGAATCTGTCCAGCATTCGTTTTCATCAAAACTCAACATACAATTAACCTATGCACTATTACTCATACATACAACTCTCTAGATGCATAATCCACCAACCATGCATCTCAATTTCAGTTTACATACACAATTAGGGTTTTACTTCAAAGTTCAATTTCAAGAAACATGCAATTAACAATCAATAACAACACAACTAGTTATCAATTCACTAGAAATCATCAACAAACACATAATCAAAACCTAACTCATCTTAAATCATCACTTTCAAGATTTAGGGTTTTGATTAACACATTCAACAGCAAAATTAAACTCATAGAATAGCAAGAGGGGATGTTAATTACCTATCTAGAACCTTGAAACCTTCAAAGACCAACTTGAAAATCACTTGTATGTGTGTGTGTTGTAGGTTACGGCTGCCAGGAGAGGGAGGGGGAAAAGACCAATCGTACAAGGGAGGAGAGGGAGTTAGGGTTGTGTAATAACCTAATTATAATATTAATTATATTACACGTAGCCCCTCTAACCTTCTAGTTAATCAATTTCTAGCACAAGTTAGTTTATTTTCCCACATGAATTAACCTTATGCAAGTGAACACCAAGTAGCACATAAACGTAACACATAATTATCAACTACTTTATGATACTTATCGTTTTTTCACCAACAGTTTGAGTCAACTCGTGTGTGTTGCGGTGAAATTCCGAAAGACTACTTGTGTAGTGATTGTCATGCGTCATTTAAAACCCTAATTTAAATGTAATGAGTTATACGTTATAGTTCGTGTGATCTTAAGTTTGAATTAACGGAGTTCGGATTAACGGAGTTAACCTGAAATTGACGAGTGTCACATCATTCCCATGTTGAAAGAATTTTCGTCCCGAAAATTTGAGTCAAGTCACGATGGGTGTCTGAAAAAGGCAAAAATTTTTCAGTTTGTCATATCATCCCCTAGTAGAAAGAAATTTCGTCCCGAAATTTAATTCATACCTCCGGTGACTTCTAACGGTTTGTCGACTTTCGCAGTTTTCGGTGTTTGGTCAACCCTTCAAAAAGGTGAAGATACTTTTGCATCATTTAATCCTCGCATTCCCATGTGAAATCTGGTCGATGTCTTGAGTTCAAATGAACTTTAACGATGGGAATTTTGTTGTGTTTGAGTGTTTTGGTTTCCCAATTCAAAACTTCGATCGGTTCTTTGATGAAGAGTAACTGTTCATCAACTTGCAACTCTCCCAAAGGAACTGCTTGTGTTTCGTCATAAAGGCATTTCTTCAAGTTGGATACATGGAAACGTTATGTACGCCACTGAGTTATGTTGGTAAATCCAATCGGTATGCTACCGGACCAACGCGTTCAGTTATCCGGTATGGGCCAACGTATCATGGGTTTTGTTTGTTTCGCTTTCCAAAGCGAACTACACCTTTCCAGGGTGAGACTTTGAGTAAAACTTGGTCGTCCACTTGGAATTCCAGAGGTTTTCGGCGCTTGTTAGCGTAACTCTTTTGGCGATCTCGTGTTGCTGCCATACGGTTTCGGATTTGGACAATCCTTTTAGAGGTTTCAAGTACTAATTCTTGACCAGTGATTTGGCTATCACCCACTTCTGCTCAGCAAAGAGGTGATTGACACTTCCGTTCGTACTGTGACATTCGTCAATTTCAGGTTAACTCCGTTAACTCAACTCCGTTAATTCAAACTTAAAGATCACTGAATCTATAACGCACACCTCATTACATTTAAACTAGGGTTTAAATGACGCTTGAACAATTACTACGTGTGTAGTCTTTCGGGAATTGCACCGAAACGCAAACGAGTTGATGCAAACAATTGGTGAATAAACGAAAAACGTCAAAACAATAATTATGTGATAATTATGTGACTTATGTGTTATGTGATAACATGTTATATAACGTTAACTCAATGTGCTAGAACTAGTTAATTAAGCTAGAAAAGAAACATTTGAAAGTTAAGGGACCAAAGTGTATTATATTATTATTGTTAGTATTAACCTAAACCCTAACCTCCTTCTCTCCCTCCCCAAAACCGACGGCAGCTACCCCCCCCCCCTCTCTTCACGATCGACTCACACACACACACATATTGCTTGGTTTTTGATCATGGGTTTCACAATTGAGGCATCCTACACCCGATTCTAGTCATCTACTACCTTCCCCTTGCTTATTTTTGTGCTTTGGAACGTATAATTATAAACCCTATAATCTGGACTTTATATACATGATGTTCATATGTCTTGTTTTGATTGAAAGATGTATTGATTGTTGAATTGGTAGCTAGTATTGGTGTTATTGCATGTTAATCGTTTGTTTCTTGATTTTGAGTTCAAGTAAACCCCTAACCATGTATGTATGGTGTAATTGATATGCATGGATAGTGGTTATGGTGTCTAGAATGTTATATGAACGGATTATGGTCCATAGATAGTTAATAGGTTGAGTTTTGTTGAAAACAATATCTGGACAGATTGTGTTGTTGATGTTCAATTGACTGTAACGGGGTGTAAATGTAAAAATTGGTTGAAAATATTGATACTACAGTAAACTAAGTTGAGTCTAGTTTCTAAAGAATATAAATTTGCAATTTTTGGACGTGTAAAAGTTAACCTTTATGATTTTACAAAAACGTTGTGCAAAGCCGAGTTGTTAGACCTGCTGTTAGGTTGTTTTGTAAATGTTATATCTCATGAACTACGAGACCAATTGGGTTGGTTCCACTTCTGGAAGTTGACTTGTTGAGTTAGGAACCTAACCCAATTGGTCTTGCATTTATTGAATTTTTCATTTAACGGGAATTTCAAATAACATTCTGTTGCGCATGAATTTGACTGTTATGAGTTTGCTGTAATGATTTAATTATTGTGAGAAACCTATGTAGAATAAAAATATAATAAAATATGTTCTGGAAACCTAAGACATACATGCTTTTGTGATGATTTTTGGTAAATTAATTGAGATGCTTTGATCAGTGGAATAGACTAGTTTTTCAAGTAGAATTCTGTCAATAAGAAAATTAGTTGCTGAATTTTTTAAAAGTTGCATGAAACATGGTAATTGCTAATTGATTGTCGTGTTTTGACCAAATTGCCCTTGCGGGGAATAATTGCTAGTTAATTGTTATAATTTGACCAAATTGCCCCTGCAGGGAATAGTTGCTACTGATGTGCATTATTAATACATGACACGTAAATAATTGTTCACACCTGTATCGTTTCACAAATGTACTTGTTAAGTCACACACGATTCACAAACAAACACGAAACGTATCTTGTGCTTAGGAATTATGTGCCGGGTCTAGAGACTCGATATTAGTTCCGATACTTAGAAAATCTTCTTGTTGTTTTAGAATGCTAGAGAGAGTTTTCTGTGACGCACATCACTTGGTGATTTATTTTGGGAATTCTTCGCAAACAGTGAGTTTCACTTACCCCTTTAAACTATTTTAAATGCTTTTCACTTGGGGGAGATAACATACTCCGAAAACGCATTTAAGATTTTGTTAGTAAATTATATATCACTTGTAAAGGCTAAGTGGCAAACGAAACAATTGAAGTCCTACACATCGAACCAGTTAATATTTGGATAATAGCGAGTCATTGTTGAGTAGTACTACTGGGTTTGACAAACCCCACCCAACGCTAAACTCGACTGGAGGTCGAGCGAGTGTAATTTTGGCTAACACATACCATGGTCTGGATGACCTGGTGGCAAGGCACTTGATAAACAGTCAGCTTCGGTGTCGAAAACTTAGTAATACTTGTTGTATAGGCTAGCTACCTATCGATATATAATTGATTTAACACTATCTGGTAACGCAAAACGCTGAACGTAAAACGCTGAACGCAAAACGCTAAACACTTTATTTTATATAAACTTGTGAACTCACCAACCTTGTGTTGACACTTTTGGTATGTTATTCTCAGGTAGCCGAGGCGGGCGCGCGGTATAGGCTCATGCATGGTTTTTGAACATTCTGATATGCAAACATGTTTTTAACTATTATTACTTGGGTTTTAAGTCGTCCTGCGTGACGCAACTTTTGTCTTTTGATTTTTACGCTTCCGCACTTATTTTCATTCAAACGTTTTTATGGTTTGATTATAACTAATGATTCTGATCCTGTTAGTTCACACCCTCTGAAGGTAAAACTCCGTTAGTAGATTTTGAGGGTGTGACACGTACAACCCTTCAAACGGCACTGCTTTAATGCTTGTGTGGTAGCTGTTATTATACGAAAACTCTACCAAGGGCAAGTGAGGTTCCCAACTTTTTCCGAAATCCAACACGCATGCATGCAACATGTCTTCCAAATTCTTGTGCGTCACCCCAATTGTACTTAGTACCCTTATGTGTCAATGCGGTGAGTGGTTGAGCAATCTTAGAAAATCCCTCAATAAAACGCCGGTAGTAGCCAGCCAGTCCTAGGAAGTGTCGCACCTCAGTCGGAGTCTTTGGTGCTTCCCAGTTTTTGATGGCCTCTACCTTGCCGGGATCGACATGGATTCCATTCTCATTGATCACATGTCCTAAGAAGTGAACCTCGCGAAACCAAAATTCGCATTTCGAGAGTTTAGCGTACAGTTGTTCCTTCTTCTGTAATTCTAAGATCAACCTCAGGTGTTTTTCGTGGTCTATCTGGTTCTTGGAGTAGACGAGGATATCATCAATAAAAACAATCAAAAACTTGTCGAGGTACGCCTTGCATACTCGGTTCATAAGATCCATAAACAAGGCTGGTGCGTTGGTTAAGCCAAAAGGCATAACCGAAAATTCGTAGTGACCGTACCGAGTTCTGAAAGCCGTCTTTGAAATGTCTTCTTCGTGCACTCTTAATTGATTGTAACTAGATCTCAGATCGATTTTCGAGTAGTAACTCGATCCTTGGAGTTGGTCGAACAGATCATCAATTCGGGGTAAGGGATAACGGTTCTTGATTGTCACCTTGTTCACCTCTCGGTAGTCGAAGCACATGTGGAAAGTCCCGTACTTCTTTCATAGAAATAAGACAGGGGCTCCCCATGGTGATGTGCTAGGTCGGATAACACCCTTATCCAACAAATCTTGCAATTGAGTGGACAACTCCTGAAGATCTGCCGGTGCGAGCCGATACGGGGATCGTGCTATGGGTGCAGCACCGGGGGTTAATTCGATTTGGAATTCGACTTGCCGAATAGGTTGGAGTCCAGGAAAATCCTCCGAGAAGACTTCTGGAAAATCTCGCACAATCGGTATGTCTTCGATTTGTTTCTCCTCCGCGGGTTTCTCGACAATATGGGCTAAAATCGCCGGATGACCCTTTCATAAATAAATCTGCGCCTTCATGAGGGTGATGACGCTGGTGGTCATGCCGCTCTTCTCGCCCTGGATCGAAATAAACTCGCCGGAAGGGGTAGTGATGTGGACTATCTTGTCGTGACATATAATCTCCGCTCGGTTCTCGGATAGCCAGTCCATGCCGATAACGACATCGACCAAGTGTAAAAGGTATGAGGTCGATATCAAAAGTATGACCTGAGAGTTTTAACTTACATCCCGCAAGTACATGAGTTGTTTCTACAGACTTACCATCAGCTAATTCGACAGGGAACTTAGCATCTAACGGGGTTGGAGTTAAGTCTAAGAGATTAATAAAGGCTTTCGATAAAAAACTCCTATCAGCTCCAGTGTCAAACAAAACAGAAGCAAAACAGTCGTTCACAGGAAACTTACCAGTAACCACGTTCGGATCTTTGCGGGCCTGGCCCGACCCAATGACGAAAGCTCTACCTTTACCACTGCTTCCGCCACCGCTGCTGCCTCCATTGTTCTCATTCTGCTTTAGTTTGGGGCAATCCTTCTTGAAATGACCGTCTTGACCACACTCGAAACACCCTTTAATCGCCGTAGGTTGTTTAGGAGCACCCCTTGCCGCTAGGTCTCCCCTACATTCCTTGGCCGGATGACCCATTTTTCCGCATCTATGACACTTGATACGGTCGCATGGCCCAGCATGGTCATAGTTGCATTTGTTGCATTTTGGGTGTTTCCCAGCATAGCCGCTCGAACCCTGTCCTCCACCATTGTTGTTATTGTTGGAACCCTGATTTTAGAAGTTCCAAACGAGTTCGGGCTTACGGTAGTGTTGTTGATGTGGGGGGTTCGATGATGAGGACCTGGCGTTGTCAAATTTCCTCTTTCCATTACTCGGGTTGTTGTTGCTGTTGTCAGTGCTCTGGTTGTCACGGGTTTTAGAAGTTGAACCTCTAGGTGGTAACGCACCTTGTGTCATTGCCTGATCCGTCAGTTTGTGAACTAACCGGATCGCTTGTTGAATTGTAGCCGGTTTGGAAGACGTCACCATACCCTGAATTTGTGGTACCAACCCATCGATATACATCTCGATTCTCTTACTCGACGGGTCTACCATCCGTGGACACATTACTGCTAGCTCGTGGGAACGAGTGGTGTAGGCTTCAATCTCGGAACCCATCATTTTCAACGACCAAAACTCAGATTCCAACTTCGCGATATCCTTTCTAGGAAAATACTCTTCCCGCATCATATTCTTGAACTCTTCCCAGTTCATAGCGTTCGCCAATTCTAATCCAAGAATTTGCACATTGGAGTTCCACCAAGTGAGAGCAGAATCTTCCAGTATTCCAGCAGCAAATTTGACCCTACTGGCAGGTGGACAGTTACATATCTCGAAAGCTGATTCGGCCTTCTCAGCCCAACGCAGGAAACCTATGGCTCCCATAGTGCCCTTAAACGAATTGGGCTTGCAATCCAGGTAGTTCTTGAAAGTACACGCTCCAATTGGACCTCCGTCTTGATTCTGACATGTGCGGCTAGAGCTGCCGCCGCATGGTCATTCAATAATGTTTGGAGTTCTGCCGCGGTTAGGTTGATGTTACCACGACCGTGTCCAGCGTTTCTTCCAGCCATTTCCTAGAATCACAGCATAAGATGTTAGACATGAATTCTCGGTTTCATATGCAACACACCATACATGTAATAAAAAGATGGGTAAGAAAGAAATATAAAAGAAGTAAACATCATATCACAACCATATAATAATCCAAATAATAATTCATGATTAAAACCATTGTATTCGCTACAAGGTATTTAAAACCAATCCTTAAAATCATAGAAAATAATAGTTTTGATGGAGACAACCCCTCCATCTAGGGTTATCATCCATAGATGTCATCGTCTGAGGACACCTCTGAGTGTGCCTCTGGCTCAGCCGGTTCTTCCTCCGGTTCCTCTTCGGGTTCCTCTTCGGGATCTTCCTCAGGTTCTTCCTCAGGTTCTTCTTCAGGTTCTTCCTAAGGTTCTACTGCGTTCTGAGCAATTTGTGTTTGTAAGATATCGCATCGCTCTAGAGCTATCTCTGTCCGGGATCTCGCCACAAGGAGTTGCTCTTGCAAATCGATCATCTCTGCTTGCATTTTTCTCATAATCTTCAACTGCAGATCATTAGTATCCTGCATTTCCTTCATGGCGGCTGTGAGGCGGGAAATTTCCTCCCTAGCCTCGGTTCCATCTCTTATCAATCCGGAAACGTTCGCCCTCGCCGAGCGCATAAAACCCACGTCACGTTCTAAACAGGAAACGACAGCTGCGTGAAAACGCTCTATAGGTTCGGTTATGGGTGGTAGGGTGTTGGGGTAAGCAGGGCGGATCGGGTGAGGTAGAGGGGGAACTTGTTCACGATAAACCATTCGCCTGATCAGACTCGGGTACCAATCCCAGCTAACGTCGTCGTCGTACATGCCTCTAGATAGGCGATACCTCTTCGGTGCAGGGGCTTCTAGTTCCGGGGCTACTCGGGGTGGCGATGAGGTAGGTAGCTGTGGTTCATTTCCATGAGAATGAGTCATCTGGTCGGATGATGATGATGATGGTGGTGTCGACATCCCTACAGGATAAATCGTGTATGCGCGCGTATGAGTGAATGAGGTAAAGAGATATAGATGACGAAAGACTAAATAAAATATATATGCAGTGCGTATAATTATAACTAATGGGTCGCTGCGGTTATAGTCTAGTATGCATGCAATTCTAGTTCGCTATAACCAATGGCTCAGATACCAATCCGTCACACCCTTAAAATCCACTAACGGAGTTTTACCGTCAGAGGGTGTGAACTAACAGGATCGGAATCATTAGATATAATCAAACATCATAAGTAAAGTTTTCAAACCACGAAAACATTTAAGTGTAAATAAGTGCGGAAGCGTAAAATCATAAACCAAGTCTTGCGTCACGCATGACGACTTAAAACCCAATTGGTAACAGTTTAAAAACAAGTTTGCAAAAACGATAGAGTTCAAGGTAATGCATGATCCTATACCGCGCGCCCGCCTCGTCTACCTGAGAATAACATACTAAAAGTGTCAACACGGGGTTGGTGAGTTCACAAGTTTATATAAATAAAGCGTTTGGGTTTGCGTTTTGCGTTTGCGTTGTGCGTTTTGCGTTTGCGTTTGCTTTACCAGATAATGTTAAATCAATTATATATCTATAGGTAGCTATCCTATAAAACTAGTATTACTAAGTGTTCGACACCGAAGCTGACTGTTTATCAATTGCCTTGCCACCATATCTATCCAGACCATGGAAAATGTGTTAGCCAAGATTACACCCGCTCGACCTCCAGTCGAGTTTAGCATTGGGTGGGGTTTGTCAAACCCAGTAGTACTACTCAACAGTGACTCGCTAATATCCAATATTAAACGGTTCGATGTTATGAAGGACTTTAGTTGTTTCGTTTGCCACTTAGCCTTTACAAGTGATATATAATCTAATAACAAAATCTAAAGCATTTTGGAGTATGCATTCTCCCACAAGTAAAAGCGTTTAAAATAGTAAAAGGGGAAACGTGAAACTCACTGTTTGCGAAGAACTCAAAAACAAGTCAACCAAGAGATGCGCGTCACAGAAAATCCTCACTAGCGTTCTAAAACAAGAATGAGATTTTCTAAGTGTTGGAACTATTATTGAGTCTCTAGACTCGGCACATAATACCTATGCATAAGATACGTTTCGTGTTTCGTTTGTGAATTGTGTGTGACTCAACAAACACATTGGTGATACGTTACATGTATGAACAACTATTTACGTGTCAAGTATTATTATTGTACATTACTAGCAATTATTCCCCACAAGGGCAATTTTGTCAAAAACATAGCAATTATCTAACAACAAGCAAGTTTCATGTATTTTCATATAGTTCAGCAGCTAGTTCTATCAAGACAGATTTCTACTTGAAAGATTACTCTATTCAACAGATCATAACATATCAATTAATTCACCAAAAATCGTCACAAAAGCATACATGAGTTAGGTTTCCAGAACTATTTTTATTGTAGTTTTATTCCCCATAGTTTTCTCACAATGATCAAAACATTACAGTAAACTCACAGCAGTCAAAATCATGCGCAACAGAATGTTATTTGTTATTTCTGTTAAATGAAGAATCCAGTTAATGCAAGACCAATTGGGTTAGGTTCCTAACTCAATGTATTTTCTTCCATAAGTGGAACCAACCCATTTGATCTTTTGTTTATGAGATATCCTAGTCGCAAAACAGCCTAACAGCAGGTCTCTCAAATCAGCCTTGCACAACAGTTTTGTAAAATAATAAAAACAGACTTTTATACGTCCAAAATTTACAAACTCGGACTTTTCAGAAACTAGACTCGACCTAGTATACTGTAGAATCAACAATCGTATAAAAAAAACATTAACATCGAGTTACAGCCGTCCAAACACGAATTCAGTAAACTGTCCAGCATTAGTTTTCATCAAAACTCAATAAACAATTAACCTATGAACTAACAATCATGCATGTAACCCTAAATCATCAATAAACAACATATTTAACACTTAGGTATTATGATTACCGGTTTAATCATACAATTAATTGATAGAATGGATTAGATATGATGTTTATATTACCTAATTAGCTTCTTAACTCTTCGATCAAGCTTGAAACCGACTTGTATATGTGTGTGTGTGTGTGCCTTGTGGCTCGGTCGATGAGAGAGGAGAAGGGAGGGGGGCTCCGCCAGGTGAGAGGGTAGGGAGAGAGGGGATTAGGGTTTAGGTTATTAATATGTTGTTTATATATATAATTATGTTACACTTAACCCCTTTAAGCTTCTAATTAATCATTTCTAGCATAACATAGACTTTTGCATCATGAGTTAATGTTTTACATATGAATATCAAATAACACATAATTCTCAAATACTTATTGTTTGGATGTTTGTTGTTTATTCACCAATGGTTTGCGTCAACTCGTTTGCATTTCGGTGCAATCCCGAAAGACTACATGTGTAGTGATTGTCAAGCGTCATTTAAAACCCTAGTTTAAATGTAATGAGATGTGCGTTATAGATCAACTGATCTTAAGTTTGAATTGAAGGAGTTTGAATTAACGGAGTTAACCTGAAATTGACGAGTGTCACATCAACTTTTTCCGAAATCCAACACGCATGCACGCAACATGTCTTCCAAATTCTGAATGGTGCGCTCACTTTGCCCATCCGTCTGAGGATGGTATGCTGTGCTCATATCAAGGCGGGTGCCTAGTGCGCTCTGTAGTGACTTCCAGAAGTGCGAAGTGAAACGGGAATCTCGATCAGATATGATTGAGACAGGCACTCCGTGTCTAGACACTACTTCTTTCATGTAGATGCGAGTCAGTCTTTCCATTTTTTCCGATTCTTTGATTGCTAAGAAGTGTGCAGACTTAGTCAACCGGTCAACGATCACCCAGATGGTATCACATCCCATCGGTGTTTTGGGTAATCCCGTGATGAAATCCATGGGAGTTTCGGTTGTTGTAGCAGACCAGATGGTTTCTGATATTCCACTTTAACTCTTGCACAAGTTAAGCATTTTCTCACGTAGGTGGCAATGTTGGCTTTCATGTTTGGCCACCAGTAAAGTGCCTTTAGGTCATGGTATATTTTATCTGAGCCAGGGTGAATGGAATATCGGGACTTGTGTACTTCGTCCATCACTAGAGTTCTCAACTCTCGGTATCGACGGACCCAAATCCGTTTTTCGAAATATCGGACCCCGTCCGTTTTGGTTTCAAGTTGCTTGTTCATGCCTCGCATGAGTTCTGATGGGAGATTATCGTCTTTCAAGGCTTTGAGTTGAGCATCATGAATTGATCAGGTAAGTTGTCGTGAATCGTGAGTTTTAATGCTCGCACTCGTCTAGATTTTTTGGTTTCTTTTCTACTGAGAGCATCGGCCACTACATTGGCCTTTCCAGGGTGGTACTTGATGGCACAGTCATAATCCTTTAGTAGCTCATCCCAAAGACCCTGTCACATGTTCAGCTCCTTTTAATCGTAGATATGCTGGAGGCTCTTGTGGTCGGTGTAAATGGTAAACTTTGTACCGTACAAGTAATGCCTCCATATCTTAAGAGCAAACACCACGACTCGGAGTTCCAGGTCATGTGTCTTGTAGTTCTTCTCGTGGATCTGTAGTTGTCGAGAGGCATAGGCTATAACCTCCTCGAGTTGCATCAACACGCAACCGAGACCTTGTATCGATGCGTCACAACGCACCTCAAAATTCTCCGTTCCCTCGGGGAGGGCTAGGATAGAGGCGCTACAGAGTTTGGTTTTTAACTGTTGGAAGGAGGATTCTTGTGCGTCACCCCAATTGTACTTAGTACCCTTATGTGTCAATGCAATGAGTGGTTGAGCAATCTTGGAAAATCCCTCAATAAAACGCCGGTAGTAGCCAGCCAGTCCTAGGAATTGTCGTACCTCAGTCGGAGTCTTAGGTGCTTCCCAGTTTTTGATGGCCTCTACCTTGCCGGGATCAACATGGATACCATTCTCATTGATCACATGTCCTAAGAAGTGAACCTCGCGAAGCCAAAATTCACATTTCGAGAGTTTAGCGTACAGTTGTTCCTTCTTCAGCAATTCCAGGATTAACCTCAAGTGTTCTTGGTGGTCGGTCAGGTTCTTGGAGTAGAAAAGGATATCAACAATAAAAACAATCACAAACTTGTCGAGGTACGCCTTGCATACACGATTCATGAGATCCATAAACACGGCTGGTGCGTTGGTTAAGCCAAAAGGCATAACAAAACTCGTAGTGACCGTACCGAGTTCTGAAATCCGTCTTTGAAATGTCTTCTTCGCGTACTCTTAATTGATGGTAACCAGATCTCAGTTCGATCTTCGAGTATTAACTCGATCCTTGGAGTTGGTCGAACAGATCATCAATTCGGGGTAAGGGATAACGATTCTTTATTGTCACCTTGTTCAGCTCTCGGTAGTCGATGCACATGCGGAAAGTCCCGTCCTTCTTTCGGACAAATAAGACAGGGGCTTCCCATGGTGATGTGCTAGGTCGGATAAAACCCTTATCCAACAAATCTTGCAATTGAGTGGACAACTCCTAAAGCTCTGCCGGTGCGAGCCGATACGGGGCTCGTGCTATGGGTGTAGCACAGGGGGCTAAATCGATTTGGAACTCGACTTGTCGAATAGGTGGGAGTCCAGGCAGATCCTCCGGGAAGACTTCTGGAATATCTCGCACAATCGATATGTCTTCGATTCGCTTCTCCTCCGCGGGTTTCTCGACAATATGAGCTAAAATCGCCGGATGGCCCTTTCGTTAATATTTCTGCGCCTTTATAGGGTGATGACGCTTGTATCATGCCGCTCTTCTCGCCCTGTATCGAGATGATTTCGCCGGATGAGGTAGTGATGTGGACTATCTTGTCGTGACTTATAACCTCAGCTCTATTCTCAGATAGCCAGTCCATGCCGACAACGACATCGAAACTACCAAGTGCAAAGGGTATAAGATCGATATCGAAAGTATGACCCGACAGTTTCAACTTACATCCCGCTAGTACATGAGTTGTTTCTATAGACTTACCGTCGGATAACTCAACAGGAAACTTAGCATCTAACGGGGTTGGAGTTAAGTCTAAGAGTTTACTAAAGGCTTTCGATATAAAACTCCTATCAGCTCCAGTGTCACACAAAACAGAAGCAAAACAGTCGTTCACAGGAAACTTACCGGTAACCACATTCGGATCGTTGCGGGCCTGGCCCGATCCAATGACGAAAGCTCTACCTTTACCATTGCCTCCGCCACTGTTGCTGCCTCCATTGTTCTCATTCTGCTTTAGTTTGGGGCAATCCTTCCTGAAATGACCCTCTTGACCACACTCGAAGCAACCTTTAGTTGCCGTAGGGTGTTTTGGAACACCCTTTGCCGCTAGGTCTCCCCTACAGTCTTTGGCCTGATGACCCATTTTTTCTGCATCTCAGACACTTGATACAGTCGCATGAGCCAGCATGGTTATAGTTGCACTTTTTGCATTTCGGGTACTTCCCAGCATAGCCACTCGAACCCTGCCCGACACCGTTGTTGTTATTGTTGGAACCCTGATTATAGAAGTTCCGAGCGAGTTCAGGTTTACGGTAGTGTTGTTGTTGTGGGGGTTCGATGATGAGGACCTTGTGTTGTCGAATTTCCTCTTTCCATTACCCGAGTTGTTGTTGTTGTTGTCAGTGATTGATTTGTCTCGGGTTTTAGAGGTGGAACCTCTAGGTGTTAACGCACCTTGTGCCACTGCTTGGTCCGTCATCTTGTGGGCTATTCGGATCCCTTGCTGAATAGTGGTTGGTTTAGAAGACGTCACCATACCCTGAATCTAGGGTACCAAACTATCGATATACATCTCGATTCTCTTACTTAGCGGATCTACCATCCGCGGGCACATCACCGCCAGCTCATGGGAACGGGTGGTGTAGGCTTCAATCTCAGAACCCACCATCTTTAACGCCCAAAATTCCGATTCCAATTTCGCGATTTCCTCTCTAGGACAATACTCTTGCCACATCATGTTCTTGAATTCCTCCCAGTTCAGAGCATTTGCCAATTCCAACACAAGAATTTGCACATTAGAGTTCCACTAGGTGGGAGAAAAATCTAGCAATGTTCCAGCAGCAAACTTGACCCTACTGGCTGGTGGACAGTTGCACATCTCAAAGGCTAACTCTGCCTTTTGGCCCAACGCAGGAAACCTATGGCTACATTAGTGCCCTTAAACGAATTGGGTTTACAGTCTAGGTAATTCTTGAAGATACAGACACTGGCTTTGCCTCCGGTTCTGCTGCGTTCGAAGCAATTTGTGCCTCTAGTGTTGCGCAACGAGCTAGAGCTACCGCTGCATGGCCTCTTGCGTCTCTGACTTCTTCTTTCAAGTCTATCATCTCTGATTGCATCTTGATCACTAGTTTCATTAGCTGAACATGAGTGTCCTGAACTTCCTTCATGGCTTCAGTCAGGTGGGAAATTCTCTTCCTAGCCTTTGCTCCATCCCATATCAATCTAGTAACATTCACTCTCGTCGAGTACATTATGTCAACTTCACGCTCTAAACAGGAGGCGAGAGCTGCGAAAGCACGCTCCATTGGTTCGGTTATGGGTGGTAGCGTGTTGAAGGACATAGGACAGCCCGGGTGAGATAATGGGGGAACTTGCTCATGGTAAACCATCCACTCGATCGGACTCGGGTACCAGCTCCCGTCACCGTTGTCCTCGTACCTCGTACACGTCTCCAGATAGGCGATGTCTCTTCGGTGCAGGGGCTGCTAGTACCGGGACTACTCGGGGTGGTGATGAGTCGGGTAGCTGCGTTTCCTTTTCGGGGGCGTGGGACACCGGGTCGGATGATGATGATGATGATGATGATGATGATGATGATGATGATGATGATGATGGTGATGATGGCGTCGACATCCTTATAGGATAAGTCGTGTATGGGTTACGCGCGTATGAGTGAATGAGGTAAGGAGATAAAGAAAACGAATAACTAAATATATAATATATATTTATATATGCAGTGCGTAAAATTATAATTAATGGGTCGTTGCGGTTATAGTCTAGTATGAATGCATTTATAGTTCTCTATAACCAATGGCTCTGATACCAATCTGTCACACCCTCAAAATCCACTAACGGAGTTTTACCGTCAGAGGGTGTGAACTAACAGGATCGGAATCATTAGTTATAATCAACCACCATGTTTAAAGTTTTCAAACCAACAAGACATTAAGTCTTAAATAAAAATGCGGAAGCGTAAATTTTAAACCAAAAGGTTTGCGCCACACAGGACGACTTAAAAACCCAAGTTATTAAGATAAAAATTAAAAGAACTTTTCAAGCGATGGTGTTTAGCGAATGCATGTTCCTACACCGCGCGCCCGCCTCGGCTACCTGAGAATAACATACTAAAAGTGTCAACATAGGGTTGGTGAGTTCACAGGTTTATATAAATAAAGTGTTTGCGTTTGCGTTTGCGTTTGCGTTTGCGTTACCGGATAGTGTTAAGTTAATTATATATCAATAGGTAGCTAACCTATCAAGCATGTATTACTAAGTGTTCGACACCGAAACTGACTGTTTATCAATTGCCTTGCCACCATGTCAACCACGACCATGGTAATGTGTTAGCCAAGATTACACCCACTCGACCTACCGTCGAGTTTAGAGTTGGGTGGGGTTTGTCAAACCCAGTAGTACTACTCAACAGTGACTCGCTGTTATCCAAATACGCTATTATCCAAATATTAACCGGTTCGATGTTATGAAGGACTTTAGTTGGTTTGTTTGCCACTTAGCCTTACAAGTGATATATAAAAACTAACAAAATCTACAGCGTTGGAGTATGTTATCTCCCCCAAATAAAAGCGTTTAAAAAAAGAGTAAAAGGGGACGTGAAAACTCACTGTTTGCAAAGATAACTAAAAAGATCCGAGAAAAGGTGTGCGTCACAGAAAATCCTCACTAGTGTTCTAAAACCAAAAACGAGATTTTCTAAGTATTTATACTACGAGTGACTCCCTAGACTCAACACATACAACTTATGCATGAGATGTGTTTCGTGTTTCGTTTGTGAAATATGTGCGACTCGACAAACACGTTGGTGATAAGTTACACATGTGAACAAGTACTTAAGTGTCAAGTATTAACATCGTTCATTACTAGCAAATATCCGTCATATGGGCAATTTGGTCAAAACATAGCAATCATCGATCAGTTATGCACTTTACATGATAATTCAAGTAATTCAGTAGCTAACTTGTCCAGACAGATTTTCACTCGACAAGATTAATCTATTTAATAAATCCTAACATGTCAAATAAATCACCAAAATTCATCACAGAAGCACACGTGAGTTAGGTTTCCAAAAGTATTTTTCTTATATTTTTATATTGTACGGTTTTATCACAATGATCAAAATATCACAGCAAACACACAGCAAACACACAGCAATCATTATCATGCGCAAAAGAATGTTATTTGTTATTCTCGTTAAATGAAAAATCCAATTAATGCAAGATCAATTGAGTTAGATTCCTAACTCAAAATATTAACTTCCATAAGTGGAATCAACCCCATTGGTCTTGTTGTTCATGAGATATCTTAATCTCAAAACAGCCAACCAGAAGGCTTCCCGAATCAGACTTGCAGACCAGATTTGTAAAATAATAAAAACTAACTTTTTCACGTCCAAAAATTACGAATTTAGACTTTTTAGAAACTAGACTCGACCTAATACATCATAGAGTCAATAGGTACTTCCAAACACAAAAATAACATCAAGTTACAGCCATTTAAACAAGAATTCAAGAATCTGTCCAGCATCAGTTTTCATCAAAACTCAACATATAATTAACCTATGCACTATTACTCATACATTAACCCTCTATATGCATAATCCACCAACCATGCATCTCAATTTCACTTTACATACACAACTAGGGTTTTACTTCAAAGTTCAATTTCAAGAAACATGAAATTAACAATCAATAATGTCGGTCCCTTCGATTTCACCTGGATCTTAATTAATCATGACATAACTCACACAGATTGATGTGTCGACAAGAGAGTTAATGACGGGTTGCTATATTTAGAAAGATATCCGTTTGTTAAAGGAAGAATCAAAAACAAACATACGGTTGCAATGAATAATCAAAGATAGAAAGCACACACAGGATTCACTCAAAAGATTTCCATTCATATAATATTAATCATACAAAAGGATAATCAATTTAGGGTTTTCTAGGAATCCTAATACAGCCGTCACTTTCTAGAAAATATTCATTCTTATCCGAAAGTGTAAAGGCTTATCTCTCTCTCTCTCTGCTTGTCACTTGGCGGCGTGCCCTAAATATTGTATTTATAGGCCTGCCAACCTAGGACAGCTGTCATTCCTTCTAGAAACCCCCAAATACAATCATACATACTCAAATTACATATTCAAAATAAACTAAGTGTAAAACAAGTCTTCCGGGTAGGCTTTTCATCAATCTTGTCTTTCCGAGTATGCTCGGCCATCCTTCATAACTTGGTAACATAGAAGTGTGCTCGGGATCAGTTTCCGAGTAGATATTACTTGAAGAGTATTTTACCAAGTAAAATACTCACCGAGTAGACTTCAGTCTTCTTGACTTTGCCAGACTTTGCCCGACAACTCCTTACGAGCAACCTTGTTCTTCAATGATCCATTTCAGCCCTTTGTTATAAAATAACTTATTAGCAAAGTGTACTCGGGAGTACTGTTCCTTGCTCGAGTTGAACCTTGCCCGATATTACTTAGAGATATTCCTTTAGATTATCAAGCATACTTGGATCATACTTATTAATGAATACCTTGCCCGGTCTTCCAATCACTTGGCTTCTTGGACTTGGTTAACCAAACCCTACTCGGAAGAGTAAAATACTTGGTTCTGAAGAACAGACTTGCTTGATAAAGTGAACCTTGCCCGGATTTACATAAACTAGTGAACCCTACTCGGAAACACACTAATTTGCAAACCCTGCTCGGATAACCACTTAAGAAGACTATTTGAAGTAAACCTTGCCCGGTAGGCAAAATATCGTACTCGGCTAAGTAAAAGCTTGCTCGGAGGTCTAAGGTGTGCTCGGATCCATTACTTAGCAAATTCAAAGAAGGTTGAGAAGATTCCAATCTTCCATGTACTTCATTTAGGTCAAATCTTTGACTCAACAATCTCCCCTTAGGTCAATTTCTTGACCCAACAATCTCCCCCTAGATTGGAACACCTCAGCTGACCCAAAACATTTCTATGGTTACTTACACTTAGCAAAAATACACATCAAATAAAAAATAAAAAATTACATATTCAAATAACATAAACAAAATTACATAATTAGAAAGTTGTCCGAAGACATTACAAAACAAAGCCAAATCTTGAAATTCTTTATTTCAGCTAGAGATGCTTGTTTAATTTTCTTTCTCAACCAAGAATCTTAACAGTTCTGATTGCTTGGCACTTGTAGGCCTTTGCCTTTCTTTGTAATCAGAGAGATACAGTGCTGTAATCAATTTCAATTGCCATAGATTGAATTTTCTGAAGTCAATTTTAGAGAAGATCTTCACAATCTCTCCATTTTCTATTATAACATTCAAATGTTCAGTCCTGGAGTAACAAAATATTCCGCTTGGCATAATATTATGGTTGACTGAAGGATTTTTGGCTTTTACTGCAGTTATGACAAAAGGTTTATCCATCTTCAAGTGCATTTGCTTTGATTTTTCTTGATTAGTCACAAACATCTTCCTTTTCTTTGTATTGTTCTGTTTTGAGACCAAAGATGTTGTCTTTCTGCAGAATTCCTTTACTTTGGATTTTCCTTTAATTGTCATCTTTGATAGACCAGCCATCTTTTTGGATATTCCTTTGTTCATACCAACTAGAGATTGAGCCGTTCCCTTCTTCATGTTCAGCTGTTGTCCTTTCATTTTCCTGAAGTTACTCAAAATCTCTTTTCTTGTCATTATTTTTGCTGAATCAAAGGGAATTCCATTCTCAACTAAAAATCTTGGTTTACCATCATATTCACTCAAGAACTTTTGAACTTCCATTTCTTGTTCCAAATCATCATTCAATTTCAAATCTTTCACTTCATTGTTTTGAACAATCTTTTCTTCACTCAGTGTTTTTGAAATTTTATCAATAACAGTGTCTAGTTTCTTTTTCACCTCTGTCTCTAGTTCTTCTTGTTTAATCAACTTGAGTAGAGATACTAGCACACCATTTGGAATTTCTTCATCATTTAAACAGTTTCCAATCAATTCTTGTAGGACTTCTCTCTGATTATTCTTCACTTCATCTCTTAGCTTTCTCTCATTTTCAAACATCTTCATCAAGTTTTCTTGTTCTTCAAAGTCTTTATCAGACATCATTTGAGAAAGAAATTCTATGTCATAAATTTCTGTCACTCTTTGCACATAGACTCTTTTGGCTTCTGATTCAGATTCATTCACTTCTGAGTCCATTGTATTCTCCTTCTGAGAATTTAAATCTGAATTTCATCATCCTCTTGAGCAATTTCTTTCCCTTTTAATTTCTTTCTTTCCTCAAGATCTTTCTTTTCATCTTCTGGAACATTGTCAGCTTCATCATCTAAGCTGTTCTTTTCATAAATTGAGAGAAGCTTCAGCGAATTCTTCCCCTGATTCAGTGATTTCTCCCCCTGTTTTGGTGATTTCTCCTCCTGTTTTGGGGCAGCTGAGATCTTCTCAACCTCAGACATTAGGGTTTGAACTCGTTGCAATGCTTTCTTCAGTTCTTCAGAAAGATGATGTTTGTAGGAATTGGAATTACTTGGAGTGGGATCCATTGCTGATTTTCTGTTATATCAATGAACACACAATTATCAGTTAGATCTCAAAGTAAGTATAAAAAAATTAAGTTATAAATAATATTTCAATTCAAACCGTTGTCTTGAATGATATAGAAATCTGCACAAAACACAAATGTAAGTTACTCTTGAAATGTGATGTTTCAATTTTGAATAGCATATGCAGGTCTTTTTTTATTGAGAGTTAAGACAAATGTAAAGTACATATCTGCAATTTTTTCTGCCAAAATTGCAGATAAAGTTCTTTTGTTTCTACCTTTTTCTTTTACACGCCAGGTAAAGTGAGAAATTTGAAACGTGTTTTGTCTTTTAGCTTATAAATTTTTTATCTATTTAAAAGTGTGTAAAGATAAGGTAAAGTGTGTTTCTTTGAGAGTAAGGATTTGCAGTGGGAGAAGAGAGAGGGAAATAATTTAAAAATTTTTTTTGCCTAACTCCCTCATTTATACCTTTTGAAAGTGGGTTTTAAATGCACTTTGTCCTTTTTTGAATTATTAGCTGTCAACCAGTAACATTATCCACTTGATATATTAAACATTTAATTTCATTTAAGTTCATAAGACCATACTCGAAAGATTAATATATCCAAAGTATACTCGGTATACTTTCACTTACAAACCTTACCCGGTCAAACTTTGCATGGAAAAATTTTCAATTTTGGATATACAAAGTTTGCCCGAATTCGTCTATTCATAAACCTTGCTCAATCAAGTAAGTTAATTTAAAGTTAAGACATGATGGAGAAAGCTTACCCGAAATACTAGATTTCTTGAGAAATAAATCACAAGGCAAATAATCAAGTATAATCATCAAATAAACATCCTTACTAAGAATCAATTAAGATCCCCACATAGATTTCTCAATTTCAAATTAAAACTTATCTTGCATGAACCCTCATAAGAATCATAATCAATTTTATCATAATCAATTTTATCATACTAACTAACATATTCAATAAAGTAACACATTCATTCAAGTATGCTTGAAAATATAATGTGCCCGAGCAACCTTTCTGATGTAAAATGTGCCCGAACAACAATCTTATGCAAAGTATACCCGAATAACCATCATATAGTACAAAGTGTGCTCGGAAGACAAAGTGTGCTCGGAAGCAAAGTGAGCTCGGAAGCAAAGTGTACTCGGAATGTTAACTTTTGAAATTACCAAGTATATTGAAGGAACACAAGTGTACCCGAAATATAAAGTGTGCCCGGAAAACAAAGTTTGCCTGAAAACACTTGTAATTTCAAAGAAATCATACACACACATATCACAGAACATGCTTGGAATGAAATTAAAACACATAGACATTTAAGTGTGCTATAGTCTAAAATGTCATAGAGCTTGCCCAAAAATCCTATGCTAGCACTAAGCTTGCTAGGATACACACAATCAATCATCAGGTATGCCCTTACCCGAGGGATTTCAACATGCCAAACCATACCCGAAAAATGACAAACTTAAATAGTAATATCTAAGCATGCCCGGAAAGATTAACAAACCTTTCCTAACGACATATTCAAACAAATCACAAAGCTTACTTGATGTACTTGACTAAGTTCATAAAGTTTGCTTGAAATCACAATCAGCATATGACATGCATAGCTTGTTCTAAACAAGAATTTCTTTTAAAAGCTAGCTACAACAACACATAATCATCTCAAGACTTCAAGCTTGCTCGGGAAATGGGTACAACAGTGTACTCTACCCGGAAAATGTAAACACTTCAAAGCATGCCCGAAAATCATAGAGTTAGTCAAAAATGACTAAGCTTACTCGAAAATTGTTTAAGAGAAATATATTTTTCTTTTCAGATCATAGTTTAAGAGAAAATGGTGCATTTAGAGATCAAATTTCAGTTATATTTCTCTTCAAAACAGTTTCTTCCATTTACTGAAAAGATCTCAAGAATGGGATCATATTGACTAAGTAGTTATCTCAATACTTCACTCTCAGCATTATTATGACAACATAGATAGGTTAACAGCAGGTATAAACTTAGCATGAATTTTCATCTCTTTGGTGATATGATTTAGTTCATTTAAAGCTTAATGCATTAATGGTCAACACTGTGCTATGATGCCTCATATCTCTTCTCAAAGCTTATTTGGCTTTCCCCAGATCACCCCAATTTGACTCCAACCTCCTGTATTTGGTCAAAAATAGTTTTTGTATGACAGAACTTATTGTATTTTTGTATTTTTAGATTCAAACATATATAGAGGTTGAACGTTGGACTTACAGTTAGCAACATGCCTTTCATTCAAGATGAGAAAGAATTTGCCAACATCTTTGTAGTTCTTGTTGTAACCCTCTTGTTTGATAAAATATTTAAAACACTCATCAACTTTTGGTTGATTTATTCATTCTTTTCCTTGTTTTTTATATTTTCTCAAATTTTCTTAAAGCATGTTCTTTGTCATATTTAAAGATGTTTCATTTTTGGTGGACCAAATAACAACAGGCTTGTGTATGACTGGGTAATCACTTTTCTGCCTATCATTCGGAGAGATTTATCTTGAGACATGCAAAGACAACTATGTATCTCCACATAAAGATTAGCATATTCATTATGTTTATATCACCTTAGATTTACATCATCATGGGAAAGCAACCATACATGTTAATGAGTATACTAAGGTCTTTTTAGCCTATTAATTCCATATGATCAGCTAAGTAGTCAATGTATTATCATTTCCCAAGAACACAGTTTAATATTCAATCACCCCAATATCTCTTCATTTTCAGGTTAATGGCATTCCTGTATGACCAAAAGTGGTCAACAGGACCAAACATACATGTGAATATATGTCCTTTCAAAGTCAAAGCTATTGACATAGTTTTAAGTGAAGGAACAAGAAACAAGTCATAATTGCCCCAAATGCATTCAGTTTTCAGGTCAATGGCTATCCTTTGAATCTATAGAGATTTAAGGACCAAACATACACAAGTGCATGTCCTTCCAACTGGCCAAATGACATAGTTTTCAGCAAAAACAACTATTTGAGACTTCTCTATAAAAATCCTTTTCTAAGCTTCTTTAAAGCTTGAACTGAATAATTTTATCATATCTCCACACAATTAATCAACTTGCTCATGTTTTGACCAAAATAAAGTATTTATGCAAAATTCATTATAAAATTCATTGAATCACTTAATTTTGACATAAAACACATTTTGACATAAACAGTTGCATCACACAATCAAATCTTAATCATTCTTAACATCTCAAGAAAACAGACTGTACTAACATTCAATGTCTATCCTATCTTAACAACATCAAAAGATCAGATAAAGAACATATTCAAGTAACCATAAACATGTGATTACTCATGACATCAGACAAGCATTCAATTTCAGCCAAACAGATCAAACTACTTATCATGACATCAGATCAGTTAACTTGATAGTAAAAAATTATCATCAATTTCAAACAAATTGCACAGATAGTTACTTAAGCACCTATCAGTTAACTTCAAACCAGTGACATATTCAAAACATATTCAATCATTATTCAGTTGAAACATATTTAAAACACATTCAATCAACATTTATAAGGTGTAACCTCTGTCAAAATAATCAGTTAGCACAGAAAGACACACAACCAGGCACACATCCTTGATCAGATTTCATCAGAGTTGATCATTCCCAGGGCTTTCAAAAGAAAGTTGAACCTGGTTCTATCAAGTGGTTTGGTGAATAGGTCAGCCAAATTGTCACTTGTATCAAACCTTTGCATTTCAATCAAACCTTTTTCACTGCAGTTTCTGATGAAATGATGTCTGATTTCAATGTGCTTAGTTTTGGAATGTTGAACTTGATTTTTAACAGTAAAATATGCAGCATTATTGTCAACAAGAATAGGGGTGTTCATGAAATTCAAACCATAGTCCAGCATCTGATTTTGAATCCATAGAACTTGTGCACAGCAAGCAGATGCAGCAATATATTCAGCTTCTGCAATAGAGATTGAAACTGTAGTCTGTTTTTTACATTGCCATGACACTAGCCTTTCACCCAAAAATTGACATCCTCCTGAGGTTGACTTTCTGCTCATGTTGCAGCCATCATAGTCAACTTTTGGTTGATTTATTCATTCTTCTCCTTGTTTTTGATGTTTTCCCAAATTTTCTTAAAGCATGTTCTTTGTCATATTTAAAGATGTTTCATTTTTGGTGGACCAAATAACAACAGGCTTGTGTATGACTGGGTAATCACTTTTCTGCCTATCATTCGGAGAGATTTATCTTGAGACATGCAATGACAACTATGTATCTCCACATAAAGATTAGCATATTCATTATGTTTATATCACCTTAGATTTACATCATCATGGGAAAGTAACCATACATGTTAATGAGTATACTAAGGTCTTTTTAGCCTATTAATTCCATATGATCAGCTAAGTAGTCAATGTACTATCATTTCCCAAGAACACAGTATAATATTCAATCACCCCAATATCTCTTCATTGTCAGGTTAATGGCTATCATGTTTGACCAAAAGTGGTCAACAGGACCAAACATACATGTGAATATATGTCCTTTCAAAGTTAGAGCTATTGACATAGTTTTAAGTGAAGGAATAAGAAACAAGTCATAATTTCCCCAAATGCACTCAGTTTTCAGGTCAATGGCTATCCTTTGAATCTATAGAGATTTAAGGACCAAACATACACAAGTGCATGTCCTTCCAACTGGGCAAATGACATAGTTTTCAGCAAAAACAACTACTTGAGACTTCTTTTTAAAAATCCTTCTTTTAAGCTTCTTTAAAGCTTGAACTGAATAATATTATCATATCTCCACACCATTAATCAACTTGCTCATGTTTTGACCAAAATAAAGTATTTATGCAAAATTCATTATAAAATTCATTGAATCACTTAATTTTGACATAAAACACATTTTGACATAAACAGTTGCATCACATAATCAAATCTTAATCATTCTTATTATCATCAAGAAAACAGACTGTACTAACATTCAATGTCTATCCTATCCTAATAACATCAGAAGATCAGATAACAAACATATTCACGTAACCATAAACATGTGATTACTCATGACATCAGACAAGCATTCAATTACACCCAAACAGATCAAACTACTTATCAAAACATCAGATCAGTTAACTTGATAGTTAAGAATTATCATCAATTTCAAAAAAATTGCACAGATATTTACTTAAGCACCTATCAGTTAACTTCAAACATATTCAACCAACATATTCAATCATTATTCAGTTGAAAACATATTCAAAACATATTCAATCAACATTCAGTTGAAACATATTCAAAACATATTCAATCAACATTCAGTTGAAACATATTCAAAATATATTCAATCATCATTTAGTTGAAACATATTCAAAACATATTCAATCAACATTCAGTTGAAACATATTTAAAACATATTCAATCAACATTCAGTTGAAACATATTCAAAACATAATCAACCAATATTTAGTTGAAACATATTCAAAACATATTCAATCAACATTCAGTTGAAACATATTCAAAACAAATTCAATCAACATTCACAAAGTGTAACCTCTGTCAACATAATCAGTTAGCACATAGAGACACACAACCAGGCACACATCCTTAATCAGATTTCATCAGAGTTGATCGTTCCCAGGGCTTTCAGAAGAAAGTTAAACCTGGTTCTATCAAGTGGTTTGGTGAATAGGTCAGCCAAATTGTCACTTGTATCAACCCTTTGCATTTCAATCAAACCTTTTTCACTGCAGTCTCTGATGAAATGATGTCTGATTTCAATGTGCTTAATTTTGGAATGTTGAACAGGATTTTTAACAGTAAAATATGCAGCATTATTGTCAATAAAAATAGGGGTGTTCAAGAAATTCAAACCATAGTCCAGCATATGATTTTGAATACATAGAACTTGTGCACAGCAAGCAGATGCAGCAATATATTCAGCTTCTGTAGTAGAGATTGAAACTGTAGTCTATTTTTTACATTGCCATGACACTAGCCTTTCACCCAAAAATTAACATCCTCCTGAGGTTGACTTTTTGCTCACGTTGCAGCCATCATAGTCACTGTCTGTATATGCAATCAGATCAAAAGCTTGGTTCTTTGGATACCAAATCCCTAAGTCTGGTCTTCCCTTCAAATATTTGAATATTCTTTTAACAGCATTCATGTGTGAGACTTTTGGACTTGATTGGAATCTTGCACACACACATACAGCAAACATGATATCTGGTCTTTTTGTAGTCAAATACATCAGAGATCCAATTTTGGCTCTATATTCATGTTCATCTATAGGCTCCCCCTTTTCATCTGCAATAATCTTTTCTTTGGTGTCCATTGGAGTTGAAGCAGTCTTGTACTCATGACAGTTGAACTTGTTCAAGATGTCCTGCACATATTTGCTTTGATGAATGAAAATCCCCTCAGCTTTCTGTTGAACTTGCAATCCTAGAAAGAAGTTCATTTCTCCCATAGAACTCATGCTATATTTGGACTTCATTACCCCTTCAAACTCCATACACATCTGTTCATTTGTAGAACCAAAGATGATGTCATCCACATACACTTATACTAGAAGCAAGTCTAATCCCTTTCTTTTGTAGAAGAGTGTCCTGTAAATGGCTCCTCTTTTGAAACCATTTTCAAGAAGATGATTTGACAGCTCATCATACCATGCTCTAGGAGCCTGATGCAATCCATAAAGGGCTTTGTTTAACTTATAAACCCTGTTTGGATACATTGGATCCTCAAAACCTGGAGGTTGAGCAACATACACCTCTTCATCAATCTTTCCATTTTGAAATGCAGACTTAACATCAAGCTGGAACACTTTAATGTTCTTTGAGGCGGCATATGCAAGAAAAATCCTGATAGCTTCAAGTCTTGCAACTGGTGCAAAAACTTCATCAAAGTCTATTCCTTCTTCTTGAAGACATCCCAGTGCTAAAAATCTAGCTTTATTCTTAATCACTAAACCCTTTCATCCCTTTGGTTTCTAAAAACCCATTTGGTTCCAATTGCATATCTGTCAAATGGCTTATCAACAAGATCCCACACATGCAGGTCTCTAAATTGTGCCAATTCCTCTTGCATTGCTTCCACCCAACTATTATCTTTTAATGCTTGTGCTATGTTCTTTGGTTATATTTGGGATAGAATACAAGAGTAAAGACAAATATTTGCAATTTCAAAATGACTTCTTGTAACTCTTTCATGCAAATCACCAATGATGTTTTCAGAAGGATGATTCTTTTCCACATAAGGAGTTTGAACAATCATATTTGTAGACATATTGTGTCAAGATTTGACTCATTGAGTTCTGGTTCTTCAATAATCAAATCAGTCTATGCATCATGAAATTCTGGTGCTTTATCATTATGTTGTCTTGAAGTAGATGCACCATTATTTTCTAAGTTCAATCTTTGAAATAGATCTTGAAATCTTGCTGTAGATGCAGCTTCTTCTCCACTTGCTTGATTGCTTGTGTCACCCACATTCTGAACTTGATCATCCTGTTCATCATGATTGTCTTGATTATTCTCAGAATGATCATGTTCAACATTGTGATTTTTTTCTTTATTAGGTTCACCAATATCACATGGGTAGTTCTTCACAAAAGTATACTCCTTTTCTCTTTCAACAACCTTCTACCATAATTCTTCCAAGTCCAATGACTTCTTCTTTTTCTCTTCAATTTCACTGGTCTTGTAGAAAGATTCATCAAAGTCTTCAGGATAAATCTTGAAAGACCTTATTAACTTCTCATGATCAAACAGCCATGCTGCACCATCAACTGTATTGAATTGATTCTCATTAAAAATGATGTCAGAAGATTCTATAACACTCAAGTGATCTTTTACATATACTCTGTAGGCTTTTGAGTGTGTAGAATATCCAACAAAGAAACAATCCAGGGACTTTGTTTGAAACTTGTTCAAATAGTATCTAGTGTTCAGTAGAAAACATTCGCATCCAAAGGGATTGAAAACCTTAATGTAAGGCTTTCTGTTATGAAATACTTCATATGGAGTTTTGTTAAGCCTTTTGTTGACAAGTACCCTGTTCTTAACATAGCAGGCTGTATTTATAGCTTCAGCTCAAAAAGTGACAGGCAGATTAGCATCTGCTAACATGGTTCTGGCAGCTTCAATAAGTGTTCTGTTTCTTCTTTCTGCTACACCATTTTGTCCAGGAGTTCTATGAGCTGAGAATTGTTGTTGTATTCCTTTTGCTTCACAGAATTCTTGCATAACTCCATTCTTGAACTCAGTGCCATTGTCACTTCTCATCATCTTGACTGTCTTATTCAACTTGTTCTCAATCATTGTTACACAACCTTTAATCAACTCCTGTAGTCTCATCCTTGGTACTTAGGAAATAAACCCAAGTGTATCTTGAATAGTCATTAATGATCACCAGACAATATCTTTTCTTCCTAATACTTGGTACACTCACTGGACCAAAGAGATCCATGTGAAGTAATTCAAGTACTTGATCAATTGACTTGATGAGCTTTGGCTTATGAGTAGATTTGTGTTGTTTTGACATGAATCACAATGATCTTTCCTATGCCACAATTTTGACTCATTTTCAGTGGCTTTGGAAACAAAACTTGCACCTCCTCTTGAAATAGCTTCTTTCATATTCAATTCATACAAGTTACCATTCCTTGGTGCCCTCATCATAATCATTTCAGGTGGAATTACAAACTAAGGTTTTAAAATGAAACAGTGTGAATCATCAAAACTGACTTTGTAACCCTTCTCACACATTTGTGATATACTCAGCAGATTGTACTGAAGACCTTCAACATGAAATACATTATCAAATGAGACTTTCCCATTTGTTAAGATTCCTTTTCCAACAATATTTCCACCATTCTCATCACTCCCAAAAGCTACTGGACCTTCATACTTCTCTTCATAATTGACAAAAGATCTCTTGTCACAAGTCATGTGCCTAGAACAACCACTATCTATATACCATATGTCATTTAGAGGAGTGGATTGTTCCTGCACATACAAAGAAAATTTGATTAGTTAAGTGATGAAGTGCAAGCCTTATCAACTTGCAGTTCATCAGATTCAGTTTCAGACACAGCTTGGGAAGTGAGTGTTGTTGGTTTAGGATCTTCATGAGCCAATTCAAAGTTGTCTGAATGATCAGTTTCATAACCACACTCTCTTGGGGTTTTGACAAGTGAGGTTGGGCAATGGTATTCATCTGAGTCAGTGGTATAATCCTTTATCACATAGTCCATCTTCTCAGAGTAGTCTCTCACATCAGCAACTTGCTCAACCTTACTCTCAGTCTTAGGTTTCCAAAGGAAACCATGTGGTTCATATCCATGTCTTAATAGAAACTTCTCATCACCAGTGAGTTCTGTTGGTTTATTTCTAGAATGTGCATCTTTTCTTCTTGTCTTCTCACTGCTTGATGATCCTTGTGAGCTATCAGATTTGACTGATTGAGTATCTTGCTTGATTTTCACAGACTGATAGTTCTTTTTGGTCAATTTCTCATTCTTCTTAGGAGATTTACTTCTTCTTGCTAGTTCTGCCACTTTCCTTTCAATCCTTGTCTCCTTTTCGGATTTCTTCTCTTCTTTGTTCATGGTTTCATTTCCACACACCTTTCCTTTTCCCATATATTCATCATATTTCTTTTTGTACAGGACAAAGTTTTGCCCGTACTTTTTTCCATCTGGTACATGAAATGGTTTGAATTTGAAGTTTCATTACATGAATCTGTGTGGTGTCCATATTCATCACACCTTTTGCACCAAACCTTGCCTTTGAATATTTCATGTACTTTTGGTTTCTTGTATCTTTCACTTGGCTTAGGTGTCTTGACCCCTAGAGTCTTCTGATTCTTTAAACCATCAAAATCAATTGAAAAAGGAATAAATTCCTCAATCTTGATGTCTTGTCTTTCAAGTTTGCTTTTGACAAAGACAATCTTCTCCATAATCATAGGTTCTTCATAACTGCTTTCTCTAACCCATGACTGTCTTTTCTCATACTCTTCCATAGTTTCCACTTCTCCAACATCCAACACCTCATGACTAGAAAAGATTGGATAGACTGGGATAAAATTTTCTGTATCAACTTCTTCAGTCACCATCTTCTTTTTGTTGTTCTGCTTTATCTTACCCAATACAGCCGTGCTTGGTGGTTTGACTGCATTATAGTTTATCTTCCTTCTTTCAAAAATATCAAAAGAAACATGTTCTCTTTTCATTTTATCATTCTGTTTCTTCAATCTTGGTGGGACTGGTGGATACTTTGGAAGTTTATCAACAGATTCAGGTTTCTTATATTTTCTTCCTCTTCCAGCAGCTTTGATCTCCTTTTCAGTAATTTGATCACTCAAATCACTCAAATCATCTTGATCCATCTCAACTAAATCAAGGTCATCCTCAGAGACTTGAACTCCAATTGACTTATTCTCTTTTACTTCTTTTTTAATCATAAACTCTCCTTCTTCATTCACTTCTACCTTTTTGTACAAATCAACAAATTCTTCCTTATCTTGAAAGACATCTCTGAATTGTTGCAAGTATGCATCTGTTTTCTCTTTGTCAACTTTTGGCATGAAGTTGTTGTTGAATGGAGGTGGTACTGTTTTGTATTTGTCTTGTTACTTCACCTGGTTCAGTATACCACATATGTTGCCTGTTGAGATCAAATTCTTCAGAAATTCAGTTTCAACCTTCAGTCTTGTGTTTTGCACATTTTCTTCAACCAACATCTTCTTTAATCCATCAATCTTAGTGGTGTATCTTGTTTGAGTTCTGTAAATGATCATGCAATAATCTTCAAGGCTTTTAATCTTTTCATCACTGATCAACTCACTTGCCTCATACTCATTGATGATGCTTTGTTTTATAAAACACTTACTTTCCAGCTTTTCTACTTTTGTTTTCAATTCAATGATAAGTTCATTTAAATCAACTGTATGAGCAGAGTGTACCTGAGATGATGATCCCTTTCCTTTCTCAATTATGGCCATGAATGTCACATTTGCTTTCCTGATATCATCTGCAATGTCCTCTTCATGATTGCTCCAATCAAAATTTCCTTCATGCTGTGTAGTCACTGCCATATTTCCTTGATTTCTGATCTGATTTTGATTTGCTCGAACAGTGTTGTTTGGAACATTTTGAGCTGCTTGAAGGTTTTGATTGTTATTCATTTGAAAACCTTGAGTCTGTTGTATACTTTGTTGTTGATTATTCATTTGAGGCTTAAAGTTGTTGAAGTTGGGGTTGTAATTGTTGTTGGGATTGAAGTTGTTAAAGTTGTTCATTTGACTGTTCTTGCTGTTGAATCTTGGCTGATTTTGTTGGTAATTCTGCTGACCTCTTGGTTGTTGATATTGATGCACTTGAAAGTTTCTTGGTTGATTGCATTCTCTTGCAAAATGACCAGGTTGCTGACAATTGTAGCATATTGCTTTTGACTTGTCAAACCCAATCATGTCATTAGGACCAGAAACCAGAGACCTACCAGTTCTGTTATACAGCCTTTTACTTCTCAAACCTAACATGGCAGCTTGCCACTTCAAATCCATGTCTTCCAAGTCATCTGCATCAATTTGTTCTAAATCAACTTGTACCACACTTGTGTGAATTATATTCTTTGCAACAAATGCATTATATGACTCACTAAACATAGATAACAAAGCTTGTGTTTCATTGCTTTGACCATGTCCTGTTCCAGTATTAGGAACATTTCCACTTGGCTTGGAGGCAGAAACAGTATCATCAATCAGTTGCACGTTGAACCTCTGCTAATTTCCTTGATTACTTGTGCTACCTCCAATGAAAGATTTTGGAGTAACAACATTATGTTCAGATGGTTCTTCAATAATGGGAATTTGCTGTTGATTCTTGGTAGACAGATTTCCCATGGGTGCAATCAATGCATTTGAAACATTGAAGCAGGGTCTATCTTCCTTAATCATCTCATTCTCTATCATTTCAAGTTCTGCAGCCTGAAGAAAGCATAACACATCATCCAATTTCAATTCATTGAAATTTTGCTTCTGAAGGATGAATTTGCAAGCAATATACCATTCTTTTGGCATTGAGTTGAGTAACTTTGTATTCAAATCAAAGTCAGTCATTACATAATCAGTTGTCCTCAACTCATTCATAATACTTAGAAAACGTTCTAGTATTGATTTCAACCTTTCTCTACCCCTATACTTGAACCTTTCCAACTGTTGCTTCAATCTTTGCTTCTTTGTGTTCTTTAGTTCAGTATTCCCTTCATACATTTCAAGGATGGCATCATACATTTGCTTGGCAGTTGTGTGATGAGCCACATTGGTCAGAATCTCCCAAGACAAACCTAGCTTAATCATAGCTAAGGCTTTGTCATCCACCTTTCTAATTTTTTCTCTTACAGCAGCAGTTGCAGTAGCATTTGCACCTTCTTCAACAGCAGTTTGTGGACCATTCTTGATGGAGTTCCACATATCAATATCATTGTAGCATACGGCTGCTTCAAAGAGTACTTTCCATTTGATAAAGTTTTCCTGTCCATACAACCTTGGTATCTTGTTAGTAGACACCTCTTGTTCCTCATATCCAGACATTTTGAAAAATTAAAAATCAGTTTCCTTAAAAAAATTTCAAAATAATCAGATCTGAAAACAGAATGCTCTGATCTGATGTGTCTGATGTGATTAGAACAAGATTTAGATATAAAGATTAGAACTTTAATTGAAATAAGGAAGAGAAAACACCGGTAGATTGTAGATCTGGAAGAAAAATGAAAAACAGGGCTGCTGAGGTCACAAATCAATGGAACATAGGTCTGCTTACGTCATTCTTCTTCAAATCTTCAATCAGCAACAATCTTTCCAAAATAGCAATAACAAGCTCTGATACCACTTGTCGGTCCCTTCGATTTCACCTGGATCTTAATTAATCATGTCATAACTCACATAGATTGATGTGTCGACAAGAGAGTTAATGACGGGTTGCTATATTTAGAAAGATATCCGTTTGTTAAAGGCGGAATCAATAATAAACATACGGTTGCAATGAATAATCAAAGATATAAAGCACACACAGGATTCACTCAAAAGATTTTCATTTATATAATATTAATCATACAAAAGGATAATCTATTTAGGGTTTTCTAGGAATCCTAAGACAGCCGTCACTTTCTAGAAAATATTCATTCTTATCCGAAAGTGTAAAGGCTTATCTCTCTCTCTCTTTGCGTGTCACTTGGCGGCGTGCCCTTAATATTCTATTTATAGGTCTGCCAACCTAGGACAGCTGTCATTCCTTCTAGAAACCCCCAAATACAATCATACATACTCAGATTACATATTCAAAATAAACTAAGTGTAAAACAAGTCTTCTGGGTAGGCTTTGCATCAATCTTGTCTTTCCGAGTATGCTCGGCCATCCTTCATAACTTGGTAACATAGAAGTGTGCTCGGGATCAGTTTCCGGGTAGATATTACTTGAAGAGTATTTTACCAAGTAAAATACTCACCGAGTAGACTTCTGTCTTCTTGACTTTTCCAGACTTTGCCCGACAACTCCTTACGAGCAACCTTGTTCTTCAATGATCCATTTCAGCCCTTTGTTATAAAATAACTTATTAGCAAAGTGTACTCGGGAGTACTGTTCCTTGCTCGAGCTGAACCTTGCCCGATATTACTTAGAGATATTCCTTTAGATTATCAAGCATACTTGGATCATACTTATTAATGAATACCTTGCCCGGTCTTCCAATCACTTGGCTTCTTGGACTTGGTTAACCAAACCCTACTCGGAAGAGTAAAATACTTGGTTCTGAAGAACAGACTTGCTTGATAAAGTGAACCTTGCCCGGATTTACATAAACTAGTGAACCCTACTCGGAAACACACTAATTTGCAAACCCTGCTCGGATAACCACTTAAGAAGACTATTTGAAGTAAACCTTGCCCGGTAGGCAAAATATCGTACTCGGCTATGTAAAAGCTTGCTCGGAGGTCTAAGGTGTGCTCGGATCCATTACTTAGCAAATTCAGTGGAGGTTGAGAATATTCCAATCTTCCATGTACTTCATTTAGGTCAAATCTTTGACTCAACAATCTCCCCTTAGGTCAATTTCTTGACCCAACAAATATCAACACAACTAGTTATCAAGTCACTAGAAATCATCAACGAACACATAATTAAACCCTAACTCATCTTAAATCATCACTTTCAAGATTTAGGGTTTTGATTAACACATTCAATAGCATAATTAAACTCATAGAATAGCAAGAGGGGATGTTAATTACCTATCTAGAACCTTGAATCCTTCAAAGACCCACTTGAAAATCACTTGTATGTGTGTGTGTTGTAGGTTACGGCTGCCAAGAGAGGGAGGGGGAAAAGACTGATCGTACAAGGGAGGAGAGGGAGTTAGGGTTGTGTAATAACCTAATTATAATATTAATTATATTACACTTAGCCCCTCTAACCTTCTAGTAAATCAATTTCTAGCACAAGTTAGTTTATTTTGCCACATGAATTAACATTATGCAAGTAAACACCAAGTAGCACATAAACGTGCACATAATTATCAACTTCTTTATGATACTTATCATTTTTTCACCAACGGTTTGAGTCGACTCGTGTGTGTTTCGGTGAAATTCCGAAAGACTACTTGTGTAGTGATTGTCATGCGTCATTTAAAACCCTAATTTAAATGTAATGAGATATGCGTTACAGTTCGTGTGATCTTAAGTTTGAATTAACGGAGTTCAGATTAACGGAGTTAACCTAAAATTGACGAGTGTCACATCAATATTGTTGCAAAGCCTACCCGGAAGACTTGTTTTACAGCTAGAATAATTTGGAATATGTAATTTGAATATGTATTAGAATTTAGGGTTTCTAGAAGGAATGACAGCTATAAAGGAGGTGTCAGGCCTATAAAAGGAATAATTTAGGGCACGCCTCCTAAGGCAGACAGACTCATTAATTCAGAGAGAATATTTTTGAGTGTGACATCTTTCTTAGAATAGTACGGATAAACTTTCCCTTCAAGAAACCCTAAGTCGATTATCCTTTTGTATGATGAACATTATATAATGGAAATCTTATGAGTGAATCTTGTGTGTGTGTTAGTTACCTTTGATTACTGTTTAGCAACCATATCGTTTGTTATTGATTCTACATTTAACAAACGGTAATCTTTCTAAATATAGCAACCCGTCATTAACTCCCTTGTCAACACATCTATTTGTGTGAGTTATGACTTGATTCGAGTAAGATCTACCTGAAACTGGGGACCTGATAAGTGGTATCAGAGCTTGTTGCTGCTATTTTGGAAAGATTCATGTTGCTAATTGAAGATTTGAAGAATGATGACGTAAGCAGACCACTGTTCCATTAAAAAGTGACGTCAGCAGCTCTGTTCTTCATTTTTCTTCCAGATCTACAATCTTTTGGTGTCTTCTCTTCTTTATTTCATTTAAAGCTTTAATTTTTATATATAAATCTTGTTCTAATCGCATCAGACACATCAGATCTGAACAATCGATTTTCAGATATGATTATTTTTGAACTCTGTTTTTTACAAAGAAACTATTTTTGATTTCTCAAAATGTCTGGCTACGAAGAACAAGAAGTGTCTACTAACAAGATTCCTAGACTGTATGGACAGGAAAATTTCACAAAATGGAAACTCTTGTTTGAAGCAGCCGTTTGCTATAATGATGTGGATATGTGGAAGTCAATCAAGGATGGTCCACAAGGCACTGAAGAGGATGGTGCAAATCCAGCTGCAACTGCTGCTGTGAGAGAAAGAATGAGAAAATTATATGACAAGGCTTTAGCAATGTTAAAGTTAGGTCTGTATTAGGAACTACTCACCAAGGTTGCACATCATGCCACAACAAAGGCAATGTATGATGCAATACTTGAAATATTTGAGGGAAACACTAAGCTCAAAAACATCAAGAAGCAGAGACGAAAACAACAATTAGAGAGGTTCAAGTATAAAGATGGAGAAAGGTTGAAGTCTATTCTTGAAAGGTTCTTAGCGATAGTGAATGAACCAGAACCACAGAATATGTCATGACTGACTTTGATTTGAATACCAAGGTGCTCAACTCAATGCCAAAGGAATGGTACACTGCATGCAAATTCATCCTTCAGAAGCATAACATCAATGATTTGAAATTGGATGATGTAGTGTGCTTCCTTCAGGCTGCAGAGATTGAGATGATAGAGAATGAGATGATCAAAGAAGAAAATCCCTGTTTCAATGTTTCCAACGCTCTTATTGCACCTATGGGCAACTTGTCAACCAAAAACAAACAACATATTCCCATCATTGAGGAACCAGCTGAACATGGTATTGACACTCCAAAATCATTTGTTGGAGGTAGCACAAGTAACTATGGTAACCAGTAAAGGTTCAATGTCCAGTCAATAGATGACAATGATTCTGCCTCTATGGCTAGTGGGCAAGTTTCTTACACTGGTGGTGGAAATGGCCAAGGGAGTGAAGCACAGGCTTTGTTCTCAGTGTTTACAAAGTCATATATTGCTTTTGTTGCAAAGAATTTAATTCAGACGTGTGATACAAGATGATCTTGAGCAGATAGATGCTGATGACTTGGAGGACATGGATTTGAAGTGGCAAGCAGCTATGTTGGCTCTTAGAAGCAAGAGGCTATATAACAGGACTGGTAGGTCCCTCCTATCAGGGCCAAATGAAAGAATTGGTTTTGATAAGTCAAAAGCCATTTGCTATAATTATCAACAGGCTGGTCATTTTGCAAGAGAATGTAACATGCCAAGAAACTTTCAAATGAACCAATTTCAAAACCAACCAAGAAATCAGTAGAGAACCAACAAAAACAACTTCAACAAAAACTTTAACAACAATCCCAACAACAACTATATTCCCAACTTCAACAATTTCAACAACAACAATTTCTAGCCTCAAATGAACAATCATAATCAAGGAGTGCCTCAGAATCAAGGTTTTTAGAGAAACAACAACAAAAACCTTCAAATTGTTTCAAACAACACTATTCCAGCCAACCAAAATCAAGTCAGAAATCAAGGAAATATCGTTGTAACCACATGGCATGATGGTGGTTTTGATTGGAGCAATCATGAAGAAGACATTGAAGATGATATCAAGAAAGAAAATGTGGCATTCATGGCCATAATTGAGAAAGAAACTGGATCATCATCTCAGGTACACTCTGCTCCTACTATTGATTTAAATGAAATTATCAATGAGTTAAAAGTAAAAGTAGGCAAGCCGGAAAGTGAGTGTTTCAAGAAACAAAGTATTATCAATGGGTATGAAGAGATGATTAGTGAAGAAAGGATGAAGAGTCTTGAATATGACTGTATCAGTAGTTACAGAGCTTAGAAAGGATTCACAACTGAAATAGAAGGGTTGAAGAAAATGATAATTGAAGAGAAGGTGCAGAACACAAAACTGCAAGTTGACAACGAGTTCTTGAAGAACTTGGTCTCCTCTGGAAACATCTGTGGAATTCTAAACCATGTAAAGGAAAAAGACAAATACAAGGTAGTACTACCACCATTCAACAACAACTTTATGCCAAAAGTTGATAAAGAGAAAAGAGATGCATATCTACAACAGTTCAAAGATGTCTTTCAATACAAAGAAGAGTTTGTGGATTTGTACAAGAATGTTGAGGTGAGAGAAGAAGGAGAATTTGTGGTTAAGAAGGAGGTGAAAGAAGACAAGTCAATTGGAGTTCAAGTATCTGAAGATGACTTTGATTCTGTTGACATGAATCAAGATGATTTAAGTGATTTGAGTGATCAAATCACTGATGTGGAAATTAAGGCTGCTGAAAGAGGAAGAAAATACAAGAAACTAGAATCCATTGACAAATATCCAATGTATCTACCTGTCACACCAAGAATGAAGAAACAGAATGAAAGAATGAAGAGAGAGCATGTGTCCTTTGACATTTGTGAAAGGAAGAAGGTAAATTACAATGCTGTAAGGCCTCCAAGCAAAGCAGTGTTGGAAAAGATAAAGCAGAACAACAAGAAAAAAGTGAATGAAAAATTAGATGTTGAAAACTTTATCCCAATTTACCCTGTTTTCTCTAATCATGAGGTGCTTGATATTGGTGAAGTGGAAACCATGGAAGAATATGAGAAGAGACAATCAAGACATTGAGAGAGTCAAGATGAAGAACCATTGAATATGCAAAAAATTGTGTTTGTAAAGAGCAAGACTGAAGGACAAGACATCAAGATTGAGGAATTTGTTCCTTTCTCAATAGACTTTGATAGTCTAGGACCTCAGAAGACACTTGGCGTTAAAGCACCTAAACCAAGTGAAAGATTCAAGAAGGAAAAAGAACATTAACAATATAAGGGAAAAGTTTGGTGCAAAAAGTGTGATCTGGGAAAGGGAAAAGTTTGTGAAAAGAAAGATTTGAAGAAAGAAAGTCAGAAGCCATTAGTAAAAGCCAAGAAACATGTGGATGAACAATCTCAAAGGAGTAAATCTCCTGTAAAGCCTGAGAGAAATGTCAAAAATAACTTTCAACCCTTGAGAATCATTCCTAAAAGGGATACACAATCTGTAAAATCTGATAGTTCTCAAGGATCACCAAACAGTGAGAAGGCAAGAATCAGAGGTGTCTTTCCTAGAAAGAAACCAACTGAACTTAATGGTGATGAAAAGTTTCTAATGAAACATGGGTTTGAACATGAAGGGTTCCTATGGAAACCTAAGGCTGAAACTAAGGTTGAGACAGTTGCTGATTTAAGAGATTATTCAGAAAAGAAAGATTATGTGATAAAAAAATGTGACACTGCATCAGTAGAATGCCAAAGCTCAACATCATTTGTTAAAACCCCAAGAGAGTGTGGTTATGAGACAAACAATTCAGACAACATAGAAGTCACTCATGAAGATCCTGAACCAACAACACTCACTTCCCAAGCTGCCACTGAAGCTGAAATTGATGAGTTGCAAGCTGAAATAGCTTGCACTTCATCACTTAACTGATCAAATTCTTTCTTTTGGGTAGGAACAATCCACTTCTCTGAATGACATATGATATACGGATAGTGGTTTTTCTGGACACATGACTTGTGACAAAAGATCACTTGTCAATTATGAAGAAAAGTTTGAAGGTCCTGTAGCATTTGGGAGTGATGAAAATGGTGGAAAGATTGTTGGAAAGGGAATTTTAACAAATGGAAAAGTGTCATTTGATAATGTGTTTCATGTTGAAGGTCTCCAGTACAATTTGCTGAGTATTTCACAAATGTGTGATAAGGGGTACAAAGTCAGTTTTGATGATTCACATCATTTCATCCTAAAACCTGAGTTTGTAATCCCACCTGAAATGATTATGATGATGGCACCAAGAAATGGCAATCTATATGAATTGAATATGACATAAGCTATTTCAAGAGGAGGTGCATGTTTTGTATCCAAAGCCACTGAAAATGAGTCAAAACTGTGGCATAGAAAACTTTTTCATGTGAACTTAAAGAACATGAATGGACTTGTCAAAGGTGAGCATGTAATTGGCTTACCTTCAAGAGAGTTCAAATTGGAAGATCATTGTAGTTCATGTCAGAAAGGCAAACAACACAAATATTCTCATAAGACAAATCTCATCAATTCAATTGATCAAGTACTTGAATTACTTCACATGGATCTCTTTAATCCTGTGAGTGTGCCAAGTATAGGAAAGAAAAGATATTGTCTTGTGATCATTGATGACTGTTCAAGATATACTTTGGTTTATTTCCTAAGTACCAAGGATGAGACTGCAGAGTTGATTAAGGGATGTGTAACAACGATTGAAAACAAACTAAGTAAGAAGGTTAAAATGTTGAGAAGTGACAATGACACTTAGTTCAAAAATGGAGTTATGCAAGAGTTTTGTGCAGAAAAAGGAATACTTCAACAATTCTCAGCTCCTAGAACTCCTAAACAAAATGGTGTTGCGGAAAGATGGAATGGAACTTTGATTGACGCTGCTAGAACCATGTTAGCATATGCTAATTTACCTGTTACTTTTTGGGCTGAAGCCATAAATACAGCCTGCTATGTTCAGAACAGGGTACTTGTCAACAAAAGGCATAACAAAACTCCTTATGAAATATTCCACAATAGAAAGCCTTATATCAAGTTTTTCAAGCCCTTTAGATGTAAATGTTTTCTTCTGAACACAATGGATTATTTGAACAAGTTTCAAACAAAATCTCTAGATTGTTTCTTTGTTGGATATTCTACACAATAAAAAGCATACAGAGTATATGTGAAAGACCATTTGAGTTTTATAGAATCATCTGACATCATTTTTATGAGAATTAATTCAATACAGTTGATGGTGCAGCATAGCTGTTTGATCATGAGAAGTTGATAAGGTCTTTCAAGATTTATCCTGAAGACTTTGATGACTCATTCTACAAGACCAATGTAGTTGAAGAGAAAAGGAAGAAACCATTGGACTTAAAAGAGTTGTGGAAAAAGGTTGCTAGAAAAGAAAAGGAATATAATTTTGTGAAGAATTCCTCAAGTGATATTGATGAACAATTTCAAGAAAATAATCAAGAAAACAATCACAGTCCTGAACAAGATCATCCTGATATCAATCAAGACAATCAAGAAGTACAGAATGATCAAATTCAGAATAAGGGAAACACAAGTGACCAAGCAAATAAAGAAGAAGCTGCATCTACTGCAAAGTTTTAAGATATGTTTCAAAGACTGAACTTAGAAAACAATGGTGCATTTACTTCAGGACAAAATAATGAAAAAGCACCAGAATTTCATGATGCAGAAATTGATTTGATCACTGAAGAACCAGATCTCAATGAATCAAACCTTGACACAAATGTGTCTGCAGCTATGATTGTTCAAACTCCTTATGTAGAAAAGAATCATCCTTCTGAAAACATTATTGGAGATTTTCATGAAAGAGTCACAAGAAGTCATTCTGAGATTGCAAACATCTGTCTTTACTCTTGCTTTCTATCCCAAATAGAGCCAAAGAACATTGCTCAAGCACTAAAAGACAATAGTTGGGTGGAAGCAATGCAGGAGGAACTGGCACAGTTCAGAGATTTACATGTGTGGGTCTTGTTGATAGGCCAAGAGACAGATATGCAATAGAAACTAAATGGGTTTTTAGAAACAAAAGGGATGAGAGGGGTTTGGTGATTAAGAATAAAGCTAGGCTTGTGGCACTGGGATGCCTTTAAGAAGAAGGAATAGACTTTGAGGAAGTCTTTGAACCTGTTGCAATACTTGAAGCTATCAGGATCTTTCTTGCATATGCTGCTTCAAAGAACATTAAGGTGTTCCAGCTTGATTTTAAGTCTGCATTCCTAAATGGAAAGATTGATGAAGAGGTGTATGTTGCTCAACCTCCAGGTTTTGAGGATCCTTTGTATCCAAACAGGGTGTATAAGTTAAATAAAGCCCTATATGGATTGCATCATGCTCCTAGAGCTTGGTATGATGAGCTGTCAAATCATCTTCTTGAAAATGGCTTTTAAAGAGGTGCCATTGACAAGACACTCTTCTACAAAAGAAAGGGATCATATTTGCTTATGTTACAAGTTTATGTGGATGACATCGTCTTGGAATCTACAAATGAACAGATGTGTATGGATTTTGAAGTGGTTATGAAATCCAAATACAGCATGAGCTCTATGGGAGAAATGAACTTCTTTCTTGGATTGCAAGTTCAATAGAAAGCTTAAGGGATTTTCCTTTACCAAACCAAATATGTGCAGGACATCTTGAACAAGTTCAACTGCCATGAGTACAAAACTTCTTCAACTCCAATGGACACTAATATAAAAAATAATTACTGCTGAAAAGGGGGAGCCTGTAGATGAACATGAATACAGAGGCCAAATTGGATCCCTGATGTACCTTACTACAACAAGACCAGATATTATGTTTGTTGTATGTGTGTGTGCAAGATTCAAATCAAATCCAAAAGTCTCCCATATGAATGCTGTGAAGAGAATTTTTAGATATTTGAAGGGAAGACCAGACTTGGGAATTTGGTATCCAAAGAATGAATCCTTTGATCTGATTGCCTACACAGACAGTGATTATCAGGTGGATGTCAATCTTTGGGGGAAAGGCTAGTGTCATGGCAATGCAAAAAGCAGACTACTATCTCAATCTCCACTAATGAAGCTGAATACATTGCTGCATCTGCATACTGTGCACAAGTTCTATGGATTCAAAATCAGATGCTGGACTATGGTTTGAATTTTCTAAACACGCCTATTCTTATTGATAATACTGCTGCATATTTTACTATTAAGAATCCAGTTCAACATTCTAGGACTAAGCACATTGAAATCAGACAAAACTTCATAGGAGATTGTAGTGATTGAAATGCAAAGAGTTGATACAAGTGACAATTTGACAGACCTATTCACCAAACCACTTGATAGAACCAGGTTCAACTTTCATTTGAAAGCCCTGGGAATGATCAACTCTGATAAGATCTGATTAAGGATGTGTGCCTAGTTGTGTGCCTCTATGTGTTAACTGATTATATTGTTAGAGGTTGCATGAACTGAATGTTAAGTTAATATGCTTGATTATGTTACTTGATATGTTGACTAATATGTGCTTTAACTAATTATGAGTGCAAAGTTTTGATATGATTGATGTGTCTGCATATTTATTAGTTAATATATGTTTGTGATGCTAGGATGAGTGTGTTTGTTTTGAATTACTTATAAGAGTAAGCTTATCTGACATCACTGCTTAATTGCTTAAATATGCGCTTTATCTAATCTTCTGATGTTATTAAGATAGGCTAAATCTTGAATGTTAGTATTGCTTGCTTGTCTTGATAATGTTATGTTTGATTAAGATTTGATTATGTTACAACTGTTTGTGTCAAAATGAGTCTTATGTCAAAATTAAATGATAAAATGAATTTTCAAATGAATTTTGCATAAACACTTTATTTTGGTCAAAACATGAGCAAGTTGATTAATGGTGTTGTGATATGATAAGATTATTCAGTTCAAGCTTTAAAGAAGCTTAAAAGAAGGGTTTTTTTTAAGGAAAAGACTCAAGTAGTTGTTTTTGCTGAAAATTTTATCATTTGCCCAGTTGGAAGAATATACACTTGTAAGTTTGGTCCCAAAATCTCTACAGATTCAAAGGATAGCCATTGACCTGAAAAATGAATGCATTTGGGGCAATTATAACTTGTTTCATATTCCTTCACTTAAAACTATGTCAATAACTCTGACTTTGAAAGGACATGTATTAACATGTATGTTTGGTCCTGTTGACCACTTTTGGTCAAAACAGGATAGCCATTTACCTGCCAATAAAGAGAAATTGGGGTGATTGAATATTAAATTTAATTTAATTTAGGAAATGATAGTACATTGACTACTTAGCCAATCATATGGATTTAATAAGCTAAAAGAACCTTAGTATAGTCATTAACATGTATGGTTGCTTTCCCATGATGATGTAAAATCTAAGGTGATATAAACATAATGAATATGCTAATGTTTATGTGGAGATACATAGTTGTCTTTGCATTTCTCAAGATAAATCTCTCCAAATGATAGACAGAAAAGTGATTACACAATCATACACAAGCCTGTTGTTATTTGATCAACCAACAATGAAGCATCTTTAAATATGACAAAGAACATGTTTTGAAAATAGTTGAGAAAATATCAAAAACAAGGGGAAGAATGAATAAATAAACCAAAAGTTGATAAGTGTTTTAAATATTTTATCAAACAAGAGGGTTACAACAAGAACTACAAAGATGTTGACAAAATTTGTCTCATCTTGAATGAAAGGCCAGTTATTTAATAGTAAGTCCAACGTTCAACCTCTATATATGTTTGAAAATCAAAAAATACAAAAATATCCAATAAGTTCTGTCATACAAAAACAATTTTTGACCAAATACAGGAGGTTAGAGTCAAATTGGGGTGATCTGGGGAAAGCCAAATAAGCTTTGAGAAGAGATATGAGGCATCATAACACAGTGTTGACCATTAATGTATTAAGCTACTAAATGAACCTTAATCATATCACCAAAGAGATGAAATTCATGCTAAGTTTATACCTGCTGTTAACCTATCTATGCTGTCATAATAATGTTGAGAATGAAGTATTGAGAAAACTACTTAGTCAATATGATCCCATTATTGAGATCTTTTCAGAAAATGGAAGAAACTATTTTGAAGATAAATACAACTGAAATTTGAACTCAAAATGCACCATTTCCTCTTAAACTATGATCTTTTAAAGAAAAATATATGATGACAAGTGGTTTAAGTCAAAAAGTGTTGCATTTTTCCTTTAATAGGTTGAATATGTAAGTTCGGGTAAGGTTTGATGTTTTATAACCTTTCCAGGCACAAAACAGTTGAATATGGTTGAATATGTATTTTCGGGTAAGGCTTGATGTTTTATAACTTTTCCGAGTTAGTCATTATGGACTAAGTTTATGATTTTCGGGCATGCTTTGAAGTGTTTACACTTTCCGGGTAGGGTACACTATTGTACTAATTTCCCGAGCAAGCTTGAAGTCTTAAGTTGAATATGTGTTATAGCTAGCTTTTAACAAGAAATTCTTGTTCTGGGCAAGCTTTGCATTTTATATGCTGATTGTTATACCAAGCAAACTATGTGAACTTAGGTTAGTACAACGAGTAAGCTTTGTGATTTGTGTGAATATGTTTTTTTTTTGAAATTACAAGTGTTTCCGGGCAAACCTTGTTTTCCGGGCACACTTTATACTTCGGGCACAACTTGAGTTTTCAAATGTTCCCCTAATATACTTGGGTAATTTCAATCTAATTTTTCGAGTACATTGTGTGCTATGAATCCATGTCTAGATTTTTGTACTCTTGAAAGGTTGTAGAGCATACTCTGCTTCAGAGTATACTTGACTGATTATTGTGAATGTGTACTATTACGGGTAAAGTTGTGATTAAATGTTTTTAATGAGCAAGGTAGTTAAATTAGATGTAAATTATTTTGGGTATCTTAACTGATTCCTAGTAAGATTGCACGCTTGATGTGTTATACTGGATTAATATTACTTGTGATTTATTTCTCAAGAAATCTTGTATTTCAAGTAAGCTTTCTTCATTTTAACTTCTAATTTATACCAACTTCTAATCGGGTAAGCTTTGAGTAAGTGGAGTATATCGAGTAGACTTTTCAACGATTTACTTTTCCGAGTAAGGTTTGCTAAACTTAAATGATAAAAAGGTGTATGTTTTTAAAATAAAAAGTGGATAATGTTACTGTTTGACAGCTAATAACTCACTAAACGACAAAAAGCATTTAAAACCCACTTTCAAAAGGTATATAAGAGGGAGTGAGAGATGGTTTACACATTATTTTCCCTCCCTCTCTCTTTCCTTCCACTGATTACACTAAGTAATACAAACCGACTCATCGCTTTCGATTAATCCTAACCCTAACTTTACCAGCCCACTAATTCCGGCTTGATAAGCAATAATAACTTGTTTTCCGACCACGATTAGTTGATTATGGGCTTTGATTATGTATTTGATTACTAATACTCTATTTTCGTGTTTAGGTTATTAGTTTGTCGAAGATCAGGTTTTGTAATAAAATTTCTCTCCTTCTTCTTAATTTTTATAACTTGAAATTACTTAAAGCTGTGAACTTTATAACTTATTTCATTTTGAATGTGTTTGATTATGTTTTCAGACATGACGGATAATAATCAACCAAAGTATCCCTTTGAAAAGATGCATAATATTTGCACCATGTTGCAGATTACTCCTGATAATGAGGAAGTGGCGATGATGATAACGTGGTTGTTGAGATCCAATGTAAGCTTTGCCTTCACAGAGTGTCCAACCATTTATAGAAATCACTCACTTGAATTCTGGCGCTCGGCAAAACTGTATGATGATATTAATGGACGAAGGATAGAAGCCACTATGGCTAGACAAGAGATTCGCATCACAGAAAGGCTAATCAAAAGATGCTTACAACTGCGTGATGACGACCACAATTCGAACAACTTCAATACTGATCACCTGATGAAGATTTTTGAACAGACTATGGGATACCAGGGGACAACACATGATGGGTAGTTTCAAAAGGGAATGTTCCCTTTGATATACAGATTTATGATTTACCATGTGGTTCAAGGATTTGCTCCAAGGAAAGGGTCATGGACTCTAATGAGTCGTGATTTAGCAAATGCCACAGTTGCTATCATTTATGACTTACCATTCAATTTTTCTAAGATGATCTTTGAGGGATTGGTAGCAAATCTGAAGAAGGCTGGGAAAGATAGGTTTCCGCAATATCCCAGGTTCCTGCATATAATCTTCAACAGGGAATTGCATGATTTACCCACAATTGGCATTACTCATGTTTTACAGAATCCAAACACTTTCAAAAGAATAAAAAACCCAGGTGTTGCAAACAGATTCAATTCATACATCCCATTTGAAATTTTACCATGGTTATTGAACCATGATTTGGAAATTATGCATGTGCCTGCGTTAAGCTCAGATGAGGATGAGGAGATTGATGAGTTGGATGATGAAGATGATAATGATGATTCTGAAGATGGAAATAATGTTGATGATGGAGATGAAGGAGGGGATGGAGGAGCCATGATTGTTGATGCACTGGATTAGGGGGAGAACCAACCTATTCCAACACCACCACAATCACCACCACCCATTGACCAACCCATTATACCATCACCACCACAAACTCCACCACACCAAACCATTCAATCGCCACCCATGAGCTATCCTGAAACATCAATTCATATATCCCCAACACCACAAACACCACCAACCACTAGCCCAATTCATTTAGATCCATTTATTCCAAGCCCACCCCATACACAATCACCACCACAATCCATTTTCAAAACCCAAACCACAGCCCAAGAACAACCTGAATATGAACCTTCTCTACATCACAACCTACAACCCCACCCACTGACACCGACATATTCCAAAGAAATTTGGACTTGTTAAGAAAAAATGCTGAATTAAAGAAGAGAATTGAGGAGGTGACTATGGAGAATGTTATGTTGATGGATCGGTTGGCCCATGAGAATTCAAACCCTGGAGCAGGAGGTTGAGAAGACCTCAGCTGCCCCAAAACAGGGGGGAATGTAAATATGCCAACTGACTCTATGGCAAATATTGAAACTGAGAAGGAAACATGTGTAGAGACTGTTGATGTTTTGAAATTTATTTTGAGTGCATATGATGATGAGGATGAAGATAGTGAGGAATGGAGAATTGAGGATGTAAATTATGAAGCTGACATTTCTGATGGTGGAGAACAGAATTACGATGTGAATGATGAGATTGTGAAGGTTGTATGGAGTGATGAGAATGATGAGGAAAGGAATGATGAGGAGACAGGGAATGAGATTGAAAGGACAAATCATGAAGAGATTGTGACTACCACATATGTGGTCACTAATGTGTTAACAGAAACTCAAAATGAAGAAATCATTTAGGGAAATACTGCTACTGAGGAGCCATTTATTACTGAAGTTGAACAAATTGAAAGCTCCTAGAGGGTGGAATATGACCCTGAATTGGAAGCCCTTGAGAAAGAAATTGATGATTATCAACTAACTGATGAAGAGGAAGAAGTGCATAAAAGAATAGATAAAGGTAAAGAAAAAGTGACTGAAGAAGAGCCTGTTAAGGCTAATCCTGAGAAAGACGTTCTTTTTAGAGATGATGTTGAAGCTTCTGCTACTGCCAGGAGAGAACATGAAAACATTATGAGGGAAATAAGGGACAGAGAAATACTGGCCCAAACCATGGATCCCTTAAAGTTGGCAGAGCAGGAAGCCTTGATCAATCAGGCCAATATTGCAAAAGAGATTAATGAAGGAGAGGCTGATGATCAAGATGTGATTGAAGCTTTGATTATGATGAAAATAGTTGAGGAAGTAGACAACTCATTAGCTGAGGTGGTTAGCAAGTTTTAATCCCAAAGTCAACCTAAAAAGAAATCAACTGAAACTGCTGAACCAATCAATTTGAATACTGAAATGATGGTTGAAAAAGAAATTGGTGAGTCAAATGCTCTTATGGCTGCCAAGAAATGGGCTGAGCAACTGAGAGAAGATATAAAGAAAAACCCTTCAGACAGCTGGTCTGAAAGGGAGAATGTAACTCAACCTCATGAAACGCTGCAACAGAAACAAGAAAGACTTTCAAAACTACATGAACAATTTGTAGGGCAAATGGGAGATTTGTTAAGATCTATGAGAGAAGAAAGAGGGCAAATGAGCAATCTGAATATGAAAGATCTGCAAAGAGAGGCAAGTGGGATGATAAGAACAAATGTTTTGTAGAAACTCCTGATGATGATGCAAGTCCAATCAGAGCAGTCCCACTACAGACATTGATGCCAGGTGAAAGGATTCAAGGTGTTCCTGATGTGCCTATTAGAAGTGAACCAAACCCAGATCATCCACATTCTGATGATCACGAAATTGATGCAGTTAATGATTCAACTGAGGAGGAGGATGAATCTGATGAATCTGATGATGATCAAGGTAAAAGTGCTGAAGATGCTAATGTTGAATCCCCACATGTGACAATGACTGAAGAACAAAGGGATAACATTGAGCAAAGTTTGTTGAATGCCAAAATGAAGAATCCTTTGATTATGAAGTTGAAAGCACTTGGTGTGAGATTTCAAAGTATTGCTCAAATGAATGATGATGAATTAAATAAGAGACTTGAAGAAGAAAATGACAAGATCAAAAGGGCTATGCAACAAAAGAACAGAGATGATCAGAAATACAGAGAATATCTTAGAAGGCATGGTTATTCAGAAAAAGATCGAACACACTTCAAATTTGACAAACTTCAAGATCTTTAAAATAGTGAAAGAACAAAAGTGTTAGAAAAATGTGTCAAGGAGAATGAAAAGGTTGAAAAGATGGAATCTCTGAAAAAGAAATTTGGAGGTATGTGTGGATTCCTTTTAGAAAAAGGATTGAAGCCTGATATAATTGAAAATCAGACAAGAGAATCAGTGGTGGACAAATACAACATACTCAAGAGAAAAGAAAAGTTCTCCACTAAGCAGACTGAACCATCTGATGAACCTCATGCAGAGAAAAAGAAGAATTTAAAATTTAAGAGAGAAATTGAAAGAATAAGTCAGATCGGTTGAAACCCCAACCCCACAAGAAGTCAAACCTGAACCTGAAGATGAACCTATTGTTCCTTGGAAAAATGAAGAATGATTAAGATATTGAGGGGCATAATGATAAATCAGATGGGAATGGATGAAGCCACTTTTAATGCCTTGGAAAAGGAAGGCTTGAAAGAACTTTTCTATATTCAAAAGACTGATTGGGAAAAAGCTCCAAGGGAAGGAGAGAACCCTAGAAGCTTTATTGCTGGAAGGTTTGTACCTGCAGGATTGTTAAACAATCCTGGGTTAAACAAAATGATGATGATCCTTAATGAACAAGCAGGACATGACCTTGTTGAGCTTGCCAACCTTCCACCTGAAATGGTAGAGTCAATCTACATCAATACTTTTAATTTGGGGCCTAGAAAACCAAAGAAGTCTATCCCAACTAAGCCATCTGTTTCAAGATTGCATGCCTCATCAAGAAGAGGTGAATCAAGTAGAGCTAAACCCCAAAGAACAGCAAGACCACAATCAGACGTGGATCTTCCAAGAGAACTCTATTATGATTCTATCACTGAATCTTTGAAAGTAATTATGCAAAGCAGACAACTGAGGGACATAGTTGTGAGAGGTGACTTTTATGAATATTCTTAAGAACAACTAGAAAGAATGGTCACACTCAGGTTGTATAACTATAGAAACAGAAAAAAGATGGCTGGAAGACAAATGAATGATCTATCAAAATTTTTGAAAGAGGAAGCTGACAAGGGATCCCCATTCCTAAAAGAGAAAAGAAGCTGGAGAAAAATCCAACTTCAAAGATCAAGAAGGATAGAAAAGTTAAAAAGAATGGACAGTGCTGAAAGGTACTAGAAAGGAATGTCAGAGACAGGAATCCTTTTTCAAACATGAACACATGCATCAGTCTTGAAAGAAGAATGACACGCCCCAACTACGCAGTTCAAAGAAATGGAATTATAACAGAGATTGAATACAACAAGATGTTGGCCATTATGTGCTAAGAAACTCTGATGGAAGAGTACTAGGGATAATCAAAAAGAATGAAGACTTGACTTACTTGCATGATGAAGATCTGATGGATATAAGGGACTTGGTCATACCAGAAAGTCACATTCACTACCAAATCCTTGATATCTTTAGGCTAAGAGCTGCATCAGTAATAGTCAACAGAAGACAAGCCGCACACAATGCAAGGAAAAGTCACGATTCTTAGAATAGGCTTTGCTATAAAATGTCTTCGGACAGAATTCTGATTATGTAATTTGTTTTTGTTTTGTTGAATATTTAATTTGACTTTAATTTGATGTGTATTTTTGACTAAGTGTAAGTAACCATAGAAATGTTTTGGGTCAGCTGAGGTGTTCCAATCTAGGGGGAGATTAATGAGTCAAATATTTGACCTAAGTGAGATATATGGAAGATTGGAATCTTCTCAACCTCCTCAGAATTCGCTAAGTATGGATACGGGCACACCTTAGACCTCCGAGCAAGCTTTTACTTAGTCAGGCATGATATTTTGTCTATCGGGCAAGGTTATCTTCATAGAGGTCTTCTTTAGTGAATATCCGAGCAGGGTTTGCAAATTAGTGCATTGTCGGGCAAGGTTCACTAGTTTATGCCAATCTGGGCAAGGATCACTTTATCAAGCAAGTCTGTTCTTCCTAGCCAATTAAGGTTTACTCTCGAGTAATCTTTTGGCTAACCAAGCTCATGAAGCCAAGTGATTTGAAGACCGGGCAAAGTATTCTTCAATAATACAGTGGTCCAAGTAGGCTTGATGATTTAATGGAATATCTATAAGTAACATCGGGCAAGGTTTAACTCAATCAAGGAACAGTGTTACCAAGCACACTTTGCTAATAAGTTATTTTCAAGCAAAGAGTTGAAAGGGACCATTGAAGAACAAGGTTGCTCGTAAGGGTTTGTCGGGCAAAGTCTGGCAAAGTCAAGAAGATTGAAGTCTACCCGGTGAGTATTTTACTTGGTAAAATACTCTTCATGTAAATTTTACCCGGAAACTGATCCCGGGCACACTTCTATGTTACCAAGTACTAAAGGAAGGCAGAGCACACAGTCTACTCGGGAAAGTCAATATTGTTTCAAAGCCTACCCTGAAGACTTGTTTTACACTTAGAATAATTTTGAATATGTAGTTTGAATAAGTATTAGCATTTAGGGTTTCTAGAAGGAATGACAGCTGTAAAGGAGGTGTCAGGCCTATAAAAGAAATAATTTAGGGAACGCCTACTAAGGCAGACAGACTCATTAATTCAAAGAGAATTTTTTTGAGTGTGACGGCTGTCTTAGAATAGTACGGATAAACTTTCCCTTCAAGAAACCCTAAATCGATTATCCTTTTGTATGATGAACATTATATAAACGGAAATCTTTTGAGTGAATCTTGTGTGTGTGTTAGTTACCTTTGATTACTGTTTAGCAACCACATCGTTTGTTATTGATTCCGCCTTTAACAAACGGTAATATTTCTAAATATAGCAACCCGTCATTAACTCCCTTGTCGACACATCTATTTGTGTGAGTTATGACTTTATTCGAGTAAGATCTACCTGAAATCGGGGACCTGACAGTCTTGTTTCTAGAAGCAGCATCCCGTGGTGCTCCCGTGATTGGAGGAGACATCGGCGGCAAAGTTCTTGATGAGAGAGAAACCGAATATGGCATGGGTAATGAAGAAGAGGTTGATTGAGAGGCCATTGAAAGTGATATGGGTATGAAAGGTTGGGTATCGATAAGGTATTTTCTGGATTATAGCACCAATTGCCCCACGGTGGGCGCAAATTGGATTGGACAAAAATATGCTAAGGATAATGTATCCAAATCTGTTATGTGAGGTTTAGTGCTAAAATGATAACAATGATTATATGAACGAAATAGAGAAGAACACCGTGATTTTTTGTGAGGAAAAACCCTTTGATCTTGATTTGATCAAAGGAAAAAAAACCCCGGGTGATGACAAATCGTCTATCACCACTTTATTAATATCAAAATCGGGTTACAATGGGTGGAGTTTATGATCAATGAATACAAAATGGCAAAGTGTGTGTGTGGTAACTGCTATGTTTTGCTCTGTGTTTGCTAATGAACGTGATAGTGTAACCCTAATTGATCATAAGCACAATTAATAAGAAAAATATCTATAAAAAAAGCTCATATTTTCATGGCACTACTCCACTAACTCCTTCAACACCTTTTGACCACGTGCTAGAAGAGGTCCAGAAGCGAGATATAAGGTAGACTTGGTCCTCCAGCCGTTATACCGATCAAATATTAACCTATATATGAGAAACAATCGTTAGTAATACCAATTACTACGGATCCTTGATCCTGACAGGATCTTGAACAGATGCAAAGGATAATTATCCAGACATATGCCAGGATAACGTATCCACGGTGTCAAATTTCCGTGCCCTAACAGAATACATGCAGGAACCTAGATGAAGTCAGAAATAGGGCTCTATGGTTTATCAGGTTAGAAGATGACAAGAAGTTCCAAGAAAAAATGGGTGCTTCAAAAAATCATGAACAACATGACCAGAAAACAAGGATCCTCATACATAAATAACAACTCCAAGCCTTATACAAAATACAACAACCAGAACATTCATGCAGTGGTAGATGACGGGGATGACGAAGAGTACCATAGAATATCGTAATACTGTTTCTCTGTTGACACTTCTGGACTAATATGTGTCATGAAAGATTTAGGTGAACAAGAAAGACCGAAAAATCGATCTTCTACAAAGAAAAATCGAAGTGGTGTGCTTACCACGAAGATTTCGGTCACCTGAGTGATGAATGCATCGGCCTTTGAATAGAGATAGAATACCTCCTCAGCAAAGGTCATTTTAAAGAACTGTTGGGCAGGAAGAAGTTAAGCATCCAGGATCATGAAGAAGTTCTAGAAAAGGTTGTTCCACCTCCATCGAATGCATAAATAATAAACTTCATCTCTAGAGGATCAAACATTTTTGGCACTTCTATCTCGTCAGCGAAACGACACGCCTAGGAGACCAAGTTAGAGGATGGAAATAGGCCTATCCAAGCAGCCACTTTAACTAATCAAAGAATCATAACTTTTGATGAGGAAGATCGAATGCACATCCATGATCCTCATCATGATGGTTTAATTATTACACTATTTATCGCTAATCATTATGTTTGCAGGATTATCCAGTCGGATATTCTCAAAAAAGATGAATATTCTAGAGGTTGAATAACTCCAAGATCCTTTGTCCTTATTGGCTTCAGCGATGAAACTAAAAACATGCTGGGGGACATTAAAGTTCCAATATATATCGAGGGAGTTAATTCTTAACAAAAATTTAGTGTTATTGACAATCTATCTTGTTGCAATGTTATCCCTGGCAGGCCACATGGGGAGTGGTGAAAATCGAAGTTTTGCTTCAACATATCATCAATACATTAAGCTGCCAACCACATGGGGAGTGGTGAAAATCGATAGTGATCAAGCAGAAGCTAGGAACTGCTATACTTCGTCTATGAGGCCAGCTACAAAACAAATGATCGCATAAAAATTATAGAACCATCCCAAAGAATTGTTGGAAGCAAGGGAGAATGACGTTAAAGAAGTATCCTTAGACCCTGAAGATCCAGACGTCAATGTATATATAGGATCTGATATCCTTAGCAACATCAAAGAGGATCTAGTATCATTCTCAAACAAAGGAAATCTACTTTTGCTTTTAAACATTCAGATATGAAAGGTAATTCTAAATATATTATTACACATAAATTGGGTATAGACACTTCTGTCATGCATTTTCACCAAAAGCGAAGAAAATTTTCTCCCGAGAGAAACGCCATTATCCAATAAGAAGTTGAAGGACTTCTTAAAGCAGGTATGATTAGAGAAGTTAAGTATCCAAGATGGTTAGCCAATGTGGTAGTTGTTTCAAAGAAAAATGGAAAGTGGAGGGTATGTGTAGATTTCACTAATTCAAATAAAGCATGTCTCAAGGATTCTTTCCCCTTACCACGCGTTGACTCCTTGATGGATGCTACAGCAGGACATGAGATGCTTACCTTAGTGGATGCATTTTCTGGATTCCAACAAATTCATATGGAACCATCTGATCAAGAGGATACAATATTCTTAACACCTGCTGGCATATACTGTTAAATTGCTATGCCTTTTGGACTAAGAAATGCATATGCAACCTACCAAAGACTTGTCAATATGATGTTCAAAGATCACTTAGGAAAAACCATGGAAGTCTATATAGATGACATGGTGGTTAAATTGAAGAAAGCAGAAGATCATCTTAAGGATCTCGAAGTAGCCTTTGATATTCTTAACCAATATAACATGAAGCTCAATCCATCCAAGTGCCATTTTGGAGTCAAAGCTAGAAAGTTCTTAGGATACATGGTGACCAAAGGGGAATGGAAGCTAGCCCTGAGCAGATCAAAACCACTGTCAACTTAAAGTCCCGGATAAATGCAAAGGATGTCTAAAGGTTGATACGAAGAACTGTAGCCTTGAACAGATATATCTATAGACCCTCAAAGAAATGCAAGGATTTCTATGAAATCTTAAGAAACAAAAAGAAGTTCGAGTGCACTCACCAGCATGAAGTTACACTTAAAGCCCTTAAGGATTATCTATCCTCACCAGCATTGATGAAACCATTGGATGGTGAGCCGTTATTCTTATATCTAGTTGTTTCAGGTAATGCAGTTTGTGTCGTTCTAGTTAAGGATCATGAAGGACAGCAACATCCACTCTACTATGTAAGTAAAAGTCTTTTAGATGACGAGGTCAGGTATTCTCATCTTGAAAAATTAATACTTGCTTTAGTCATGGCATCAACTAAACTAAGACATTACTTTGAAACTCATACTATTATTGTTAGAACTAATTGTCATATTAAGATCGTGCATAGAAAACCCAAGATGTCAGGTAGGATAGCTAAGTGGGATGTCAAGCTCAGTACCAATGATATAAAATACGAGCCCAAAACCGCCATCAAATCAAAAGATTTTGCCGACTTTATGGTTGATTTCAGTAGTGGCTTAAAAAAACAAGCCAATTTGGAGGTCCAACAACTTGAAGAGACCAAGGATCCTTGGATTCTCATCATAGATTGCACATCAAATGCCAGAGAAACAGGATTGGGAATACTACTAAAATAGGCACAGGAGGACATAATACCACAGTCTATAGCCTGTGAGTTTCAAGCTACCAACAATGATGCAGAGTTTGAAGCATTAATTGCAATTTTATTACTAGCTAAACAAACGAGGATCGAGTATCTTCAAATTTACATAGATTCCGTATTGATACCTAACCACTATAATGGTTTATATATTGTCAAAGGTGAAAAATTGATTAAATATTTAGAAAATGTAAAAGAATTGGCAAATTCTTCAAATTGTTTTGTATAAATCAAGTACCAAGAGAGGAGAATGTTGGGGTAAATGCCTTAGCAAATCTAGTATCATCCTTGAAGATCCCAGACAATAAAATGATACCAATCATTCACATGCTTTCTTCAATAATTGGGGAACAGGAAGCAATGGAGGTGACAACGGATCGTCCTAAAGAATTTAAGGATCCTCAATCCAGTCCTGGAGTAGAATCCTGGATCCTCCCGATTAAGAAATTACTCCAAAACGGAGAAATCCATAATGAAGAAAATCCTAAAGCTTTCAGAACCAAGGTATCCCAATTAATTATATTACATGATACTTTGTATAGAAAATTTCTTCCAGGTCCCTACCTAAGTTTCATTGAAGATCTGGAAATCCAAGATGTACTTAAAGACTTCCATGAAGGTGATTGTGGTAACCATGCAGGGGGGGCAGAGCATTATTTGTCAGGACCGATAAATCAACACAACAATCAGTCTGGTAACCAACAATAGCGTGTTGGCAAGACGGTTACGAGTTCTGACTATTGATTAGGGTTACTAGGTGAAATGTTTGTATTTGTGGGAGCTCTTCCGTACAAAGATATTCTTTTCAGGAAAGAGACAGCCCAAATCACAATATTCTCTCTATGTTCGTTGTCATAGGTGTGCCCTAAAGTTTCCTTAAATAGGCACACCTGACAACTTTTAGAAACCTTATTGATTGATACTTAACATATTGCAAAATATTACACGTGTAAATAGGTCTTCAAGTAAGCTAGTAAGCTTTTATCCTTGTCGAGTAGACCTTTTTAACCTTAATTGTGCTTGGAACAGTTCTCTGAGTAAGCTTTACATTAAAATATCCTTCAAGAAGACTTCAAACTTTTGATTATATCAAACTTTGCTCGATATAAATCCTACGAGCAAACTTGTTCTTCTTGAATCCCTTCAACCTTTTGTTACTTAACTTATTTGAAAAATTTAAGTCTGTTGGTGACGCTGTAGCTTGCTCGAGGTTGAACCTTGCTTGTTGGAAGTCCATAGTAATTTCTTTCATAAACTTCCTTCAAGTTTGTTGGTTCCACTGTTTTTTGAACCTTGATCGATCCACCAATATACTTGGTTTTAGCTTGGTTAAGCCAAGAGTTTTCTCTATAACAAACCTTGCTCGACTTGAAGAAAAACCTTGCTTGATGAAGTGTAGTTTGCTCGGACTATCATTTAGAAGACTTCGAGAAGATAACTTTGCTCGTTGAGTAAAATACCTTGCTTGAATTAAGTTTAGGCTTTTTCGAGGGCCTAAGTTTGCTCGGTTTCCATACTTAGCCATTTTCTGAGGAGGTTGAGAATATTCTGATCTTCATATGTCATATTCTTATCCCAATAATCTCCCCCTAGATTGGAACAACCTCAGCTGCACCAAAACACCTGTAGGTTACTTACACTTTCTCAAAATACACATCAAATTTCTAAAAGCAAAAATGCATTACATAAACAGAAAAATAAAAGGCTTGTCATCTTCTAGAGCTTCTTGCCTCTGATCTTCTATCATATTTTACTGCAGCGGCATTTTGTTGGAATATGGATATCTCCGTGTGGTGTGGATGTTGAGACGGCAGATTCCATCTGATTATGTCTTCAAGATCCTCCACAAGTAGATACTCCAGGTCTGTGTCATGCTTTATGATGCCCAAGGCCTATCAATTTGAATTTCTCAATATGAAGGATTGGGATTTTTCTTCAAAGACAATCTTGGTTATTTTCCCATCCCTTTGGACTTCATAGTTAGGCCTCATCATTCGCTGCTTTCTTCATTGTAGCCAGAGGGTTAGAGGATCTTCTTTTCTGCTTGTAGGACAACTCTATCATTCTGATATCACTCATCCTCCTCTATCTTTTTGTTTTTTTCTGCCTGAGTGACCTGAAACTTCTTCTCAATTAGTGAAGGAAATCCCTTTCTAGATTTTTTTTTTAAGAACCTAGAAAGTTCATTCCTTTGTTGTCCAGCAGACCTTTATCTGTCTTGATAATCATACAAATTCGGTCTGCCAAATTCTTCCAATTTTTCTCTCTAGAACTCTTGAATGTCATCTCTGAAAATAATGTTCTTAAAATCACCATTAGAACTTTCAAAGTCTTTATTCTTGTGTCAAAATACAGTTTCTTTGGTAGGTCCACATCAGTAGGTGGAATTTATTGTCAAAGTGTTGACCTTGTTATAGAAATGGGGACACTAACAGTGGAGACCCTTGGAGTATATTGCCTTTTGGGCTGAGGTCTTCTCACATGTCCCCTTTATTCAAATAATTTACAATCTCTAACTTTTTCATCATGATTAATTTTATGTAGTCTCCCCCTTCATTAGACAAGACACTGATCATCTCCATTGTCTCTCTATCCATTTATTCAGAGGGGGGAGACCTTTTTCTTTGAATGGGTTCCCCTCTTGGTCCAAATTGGAAGGATAATAATCTCCTTTGTTCTTCTTCCAATTTCTCCCAGTACTCCTTTTCAGTATAAAATATTCTTTAAGTTGAGCTTGGCCAAGATTGTCAAATACCTTTTTAGACATCCCCTTACTCATCATCATTTTTCTTAAGGTCCTGATTATGTGTTTATCCTCCCACGGCAATAGATTCATCTTTGTACTGGTTTCAGCCGGTTCTTCTTTCACCATATTCAACTTACGAGGAGACTGAGTTGGTTTAGATTGAGCCTTTAATTCTTCATTGTATTTTCCCAACTCAGACTCATACAGTCTCCTCTTTTTAGCATAACTTAAGGTATTTACAGTGTCCCCTTCACCTCTTGCCATCGTCAATATCTCTAACAAAATTTCTTTCTCATCAGCTCATTTATTTTTCTCGTCTTCAGTTTGTTTTGATTTTTCTTCTTCAGCTCCATAATCAGATTGGATTCTCTTTGAAATTTTCTTAAACCTTTGTTCCACTTCCTTCTTTCTCATGGTAGAAACATGCAAAAGATTCTCACCATAATCAATTAGGAATTTACATTTTCCACCATATTTCTTATACATCTTATCTATTCGATGTTGATCATCAGAAACTTTTCTTTTCAACCTCTCCTTCTCTTCTTCATCAGTTCTTTCTTTTGTAGATCTGTACACAGACTTAAGATTATCATAACTCATATGACTAAATTGTTTGTGTGAGAAGTTATCTATCAAATACATAATCCAGCTCTTCATCAGTCAACATATGTCGGTCCCGTATTGATCACTCAAACTCACAATAAATGTCACAACCCACACAATAATGTGTCGACAAGCAGGTTGATGACTTTGCTATTTAGGGTAAGAATAGATGTTTGTTAACAGCAAAATCAGTAACAAACACTATATGTTGCTTCAAGATTATTAAATGTAACAAACACAAACAATAACTGAAAATATTTTAATTTATAAAAAGTTTCATACAAATGTAAATCAATTAGGGTTTCTCTTAATGAATGTTTATCCATACTAATCTTAGGACAACCGTCACACTCACTCAAAAATATTCAGTAGGTCTAAAAAGTGTAAAGTGGCAAAATCCGTTCTTATGATGTTTCTGCCGTAAGGAGGCGTGCCCTAGATAATTCTATTTATAGGCCTGCCCCCTATGACAGCTGTCATTCCTTATAGAAACCCTAATGATTGATACATAATCATAAAACATATTACAAAAAAATTATAAGTGTAAAAACAGGTCTTCCGGGTAGACTTTGTCCCTTTTGTATTCTTCGAGCAGACTTGGTAACCTTGAAGTGTGCTCGTAAACAGTTCTCCGGGTAGACTTTACTTAGAGTATTTTCCTTAGAAAATACTCACCTAGCAGACTTCAATCTTCTTGACCATAGCAAACTTTGCTCGATATGGTCCTACGAGCCAACTGTTCTTCATGAATCCCTTCAACTCTTTGTTAAAGAAAAACTTATTAAGCAAACCAAAGTGTGCTAGGACCACTTGTTTGACTTGTGCTATGGGCACTGTAGCTTGGTAGGAGTTGCACCTTGCTAGGGAAAGTACTTAGAATATTTCATGATCACTTTCATCAAGCATGCTCAGACTACTGTTTATTAATGAAACTTTGCTAGATCTTCCAATTACATGGCTTCATAAACTTGGTTTAGTCAAGGATTTGCTAGTAAACAAACTGTGCTCGAATTGAAGAACACCTTTGCTAGACAATATGAACCCTGCTCGGATTGACACTTAAGAAGAATTCAAGAAGATAACTTTGCTCGATGAGAAAAATACCTTGCTAGGACAAGTAAAACCTTGCTAGGAGGTCCAAGTGTGCTCGATATCCATACTTAGCCATTTTTTAGGAGTGTTGGGAAGATTTCAATCTCTCTTAAGTCATATCATGTCAAATCTTTGACTCAACAATCTCCCCCTAGATTGAAACCCCTCAGCTGTCCCAAAACACCTCTAAGTCAAAAATACACATCAAATCAAAATTAAATTACATAACAAAATCAAAAGATTACATAGTTGAAAATTTTGTCCGTAGACATTACAAAGCAAAGCCTAAACTAAAACAAAGTCATCATTTTCTTGAGTTGCAGGCTGCTTGTCTTCGATCGACTATTATTGTTCCTGCCTTATCCTTGAATATAAGAAATCTTTGTTGATGAGGATGATTCACTGGAAGTGTCAAGTGCATTATATCTCTCAAATCCTCATTATGCAAGAAAGTAATATCTTCATCAGTCTTGAATATACCCAAGATAAGTCCATTAGATTTGCGAAGAATGTAGGAGTCTTCATTTTTGTTGTAGTCAATCTGGGTAATCCTGCCATTCTTCTGGACTTCATGGTTGGGTCTGGTCATTCGTCTTCTCATGCTGATGCAAGTGTTCAAATTTGAAAGTGGATTCTTGTCTCTGACTTTTGAGAGTTAGCCAAATTCAGCACTTTTTATATCTCTTATACGTTTGGCTCTCTTGTTCTTTTCTTGCTTATTCAACTTCCACTTCCTCCTTTGATCCAACAATGGAAAATTCTTTTCAACTTCACTCTTCAAATATTTGGACAGTTTATTTTGTTGTCTGCCTACCATTTTATTTCTATCATGGTTTTCATACAGATCCAGATTTGCCTTTTTCTCAAGTTGTTCTTTCTTGTAGTCAGCAAAGTTATCCTTGAAAATAATCACTCTCAGTTCACTACTTTTAGATACAACTTTCAATGTTTGTGTGACACTCGTCAATTTCTTGTTAACTCCGTTAATCCGAACTCCGTTAATTCAAACTTAAGATCACACGTACTGTAACTCATATCTCATTACATTTAAATTAGGGTTTTAAAGGAAGCATGACAATCACTACACAAGTAGTCTTTTGGAATTTCACCGAAACACACACGAGTCGATTCAAACCATTGGTGAACAAATAATAAATATAATAAACAAGTACTTGGTACAATATGTATTAGGTTGTGATAATATATTATTATACGTGACTAAGTGCTATGTTTGTGCTAGAAATTGATTAACTATAAGGTTAGGGGGTTAAATGTAACATAATTAATATTATAATCAGATTATTACCCAACCCTAACTCCCTCCCTCCCCTTGTACGATCGTTCTTGTCCCCTCTCCCTCTCTTGGCGGCCGTAACACACACACCTACAAGTATTTTTCAAGTTTTGTTGGAGGATTCAAGGTACAAGATAGGTAATTAACATCCCCTCAAGCTATTCTAATGATTTAATTATGATATTGAGCATGTTAATCAAAACCCTAAATCTTGAAAGTGATGATTAAAGATGAGTTAAGGTTTAATTTTGTGTTTGTTGATGATTGCTAGTGAACTGATAACTAGTTATATTGTTATTGATTGTTAATTACATGTTTCTTGAAATTGAACTTTGAAGTAAAACCCTAATTGTGTTTGTAAAGTGAAATTGAGATGCATGGTTGGTGAATTATGCATCTAGAGGGTTGTATGTATGAGTTATAGTTCATAGGTTATTTGTATGTTGAGTTTTGATGAATACTAATGCTGGACAGATTATGGAATTCGTGTTTAAATGATTGTAACTCGATGTTAGTTAATGTTTTGATGTGATTGTTGATTCTATAATATACTAGGTCGAGTCTAGTGATAGAACGCCGATTCGAGATGGCTAATCTCTCAAGATAGTGACCCTTTGAGCGGGTTAGACTCCAAAGAAATAGAGAGAACAAGACATGTAATTTACTTCAATATTCTTCTTAATCATTCTCAATGCAAGTGTACGGTATTTAAAGAAACAAATAAATAAACTACCACAAACATGAAACTAGGAAATAATGTGAACATGCATAACTGCATGAGGTAAACTAAAGCAACGTGGGTAAATGATAGAACATGGGTGTGGGATTAGTGGCACGTATCAATACTCCCGCACTTCAAAACGTTCTTGTCCTCAACAACGGAATATATTTTCCACAGTGGTCGCCATTCGAGCCGGACAACAACATACGGGGCGATCTCAATGCTTCGCCATGGCGGAAGCCACTTGCATCTTCCGGATGCATCTTCTAAGGAGGTTATTTGTTCCGCCACGACCGCTAATTTCACGGCTTGATTTAGTTGGGTCGGGATCACTAATGGTGTTGCTTTGGTCACTAGTTTATGTGTTGTTGTTGTTGTCCATTTTGGGGTCGGGTAAAAGACAATAGCATGGGCATATTGTGTGGTTTGCAAGGCAGGTGGTTTTGTTTTGGGTGGTGGGGATGCAGTGGTTTGTAGATATGATAACAGTGGTGGTATATACGTAGTGGTTGATCTTGAATATGGTAGAAGAGTTGGTAGTGCTTGTTGTGGTGGTGTAAACGGTTCAAGTGACGGTTTCGGTTTATCAAGTTTAGCGAGGAGTGATTTGGCGAACGATAATAAGAGGTTGGTTTGCTCAAACTGAGCGGCTTGGGCGTCGGCAAAGGCGGTGACCTAGGTATCCAAGGCGGAGGAAAACTCCTTCATAGCAGCCGATTGTTCCAAGATGGCATCGACAAGGGCAGTATTGGTTTTTTTAAGAGGTTTTGGTTCATGGTAGGAAGGCATAGGGTTCAAGAATGAAAGCACCATTAATTGAACGCCGATTCGAGATGGCTAATCTCTCAAGATAGTGACCCTTTGAGCGGGTTTGACTCCAACGAAATAGAGAGAACAAGACATGTAATTTACTTCAATATTCTTCTTAATTATTCTCAATGCAAGTGTACGGTATTTAAAGAAACAAATAAATAAACTACCATAAACATGAAACTAGGAAATAATGTAAACATGCATAACTGCATGAGGTTAACTAAAGCAACGTGGGTAAATGATAGAACATGGGTGTGGGATTAGTGGAACGTATCATCTAGTTTCTGAAAAGTCCAAATTTTTAATTTTTGGACGTGTGAAAGTTAGTTTTTATTATTTTAAAAATTTGTTGTGCAAGTCTGATTCTGGATCCCTGCTGGTAAGCTGTTTTGCGACTGCGATATCTCAGAAACGACTAGACCAAATGGGTTGGTTTCACTTCTGGAAGTTAATATATTGAGATAGGAATGTAACCCAATTGTTCTTGCATTAATTGGATTTGTCATGAATCGGGAATAACAAATAACATTCTGTTGCGCATGATAATGATTGATGTGTGTTTGCTGTGATGTTTTGATCATTGTGATAAAACCGTATACGATAAAAATATAACAAAAACATTTTTAGAAACCAAACTCACGTGTGCTTATGTGATGATTTTTGGTGATTTATTTGACATGTTAGGATTTATTAAATAGAGTAATCTTGTCGAGTAAAAATCTGCCTGGACAATTTAGCTGCTGAATTACTTGAATTATTATGAAAAGTGCATAACTGATCGATGTTTGCTATGTTTTGACTAAATTGCCATTGTGGGGGATAGTTGCTAGTAATGTACAATGTTAATACATGACACTTAAGTACTTGTTCACATGTGTAACTTATCACCAATGTGTTTGTCGAGTCGCACTTATTTCACAAACGAAACAAGAAACGCATCTCATGCGTAAGTTGTATGTGTTGAGTCTAGGGACTCACTCGTAGGTCAATACTTATAAAATCTCGTTTTTGTTTTTAGAACACTAGTGAGGATTTTCTGTGACGCGCACCTTTCTCGGATCTTTTTGGTTATCTTCGCAAACAGTGAGTTTCACGGCCCCTTTTACTAATTTTACACTTTTTTACTAGGGGGAGATAACATACTCCACGCTTTAGATTTTGTTATTTTTTATATATCAGTGTAAGGCTAAGTGGCAAACAAACCATCCAAAGTCCTTCATAACATCGAACCGGTTAATATTTGTATAATAGCGAGTCACTGTTGAGTAGTACTACTGGGTTTGACAAACCCCACCCAACTCTAAACTCGACTGTAGGTAGAGTGGGTGTAATCTTAGCTAACACATTACCATGGTCGTGGTTGACACGGTTGCAAGGCAATTGATAAACAGTCATCTTCGGTGTCGAACACTTAGTAATACATGCTTGATAGGTTAGCTACCTATTGATATATAATTAACTTAACACTATCTTGTAACGCAAACGCAAACGCAAAACGTAAACGCAAACGCAAACACTTTATTTATATAAACCTGTGAACTCACCAACCTTGTGTTGACACTTTTAGTATGTTATTCTCAGGTAGCCGAGGCGAGCACACGGTATAGGAACATGCATTCGCTAAACACCATCACTTGAAAACTTCTTTTAATTTTTATATTAATAACTTGGGTTTTTAAGTCGTCCTGTGTCGCACAAAAGTTTTGGTTTACAATTTACGCTTTCGCATTTTGTTTAAGACTTAATGTCTTGTTGGTTTGAAAACTTTAAACATGGTGTTTGATTATAAGTAATGATTCCAATCCTATTAGTTCACACCCTCTGATGGTAAAACTCCGTTAGTGGATTTTGAGGGGGTGACAGTTTGAGAGACAGAGTCATAGAAGTGTTTTATTGTTAGGTCCACATCGGTTGGTGGTTTATCTTGTCTTTGTGATTCAGCTATTCTTGGCTCAATTCTGTTTCTTGATCTTTGTTCTCTTGAAGCTGAGGGCCTTGAGGGAATAGAATTCATAGGTTTAGTGGCGCCCTCAATTCCAAAATTCTTTTTATATACTTCAATCAACATTTCAGCAGGCATATTCAACAGATCAAGAAGGTTTTCACCTCCATCTGTGAAGAGTCTTCCAATCATATTCATAATATTTTCACCCCTAGCTCACCGACTGGCACAAATCTCATTCCACTAGGTCCAAGTATGAAACTTCTGGGGTCCCTTACTTCTTTTAACAACTTCTCCCATTCAGCCTTTTTCTCATAAAACAATTCTTCCAATTATGCCTTTCCCGGCATATCAAACATATTTTCTTTCATACCCTTGTTTTTCATTACTTCTTTCAACAATTTAATCATCTCCTCATCCTCCCATGGATCTCTGTGTTCAACAGGTTCTAGTTTAACTTCCACGGGAATAGGAGTCTTAGATGTTTCAGCTCTTTCCAAAATATCTTTCTCAATTTCATACATGAGCAGAGCAAGTTTGTCTGATCTGCTCATCCCTTCAAGCTCATTAAGTCTTCCCCTTGCCTCCATCAGTCTCTCCAACAGGATCAGTTGTTCATTTTCCCATATTTTACGTTTATCCTCTTCGATCTTATCAACCAGTTTTACTAGTCTTGGTCTCTTTACTGACTTTTCAGGCTCAGGTTTCATAGATAGTCTTTTAAAGTGGGATTCAAACTTATCTTCTGTAAGGCTATCCACAAGCTCTGGAGCCATTCCTCTAACAATCAAATACTTACATTTTCCTCCATACTTTTTCATTACAGCCTCCATTCTTTCATTCGGTTTTGATTCTCTTTCAAATCTCTCCTTGTCTTATCTTCCTATTGTTTTTCTGGTCAAGTTGTAGTGTTTTTGCAGATCATCAAAACTAATTCTTCTCAAATCTTTTTCATTCAGACCATGTTTTCTCAAATATTCTCTATACCCCAAGGAATTTTTATTTTTCTTTTCAATCCTCTTCCTTATCTCATAATCTTCTTAATCAATCAATTTTTGCAACTCCGTATCAGATAGAGGAGAAAATCTTTCAAATCCATAACCAAATCTTCTCAATTTAATTATCAAAGGATTGCTCCTTCTTGCTTCATCCAGGCTTTGTTGAATACTTGCCCTCTGTTCATCAGTCATTTCAACGTGAGGGGACATAATATCAACCTTTTAGCCCTTTTCAACTCTTCCTCATATTCACTAAAATTTCTTTCATCAAACCTGCTCCTCTTTCTTGAGTATTTCTTTTCACCGTTTCACCTGAGATGAGAAGTCATCATGTATCATGGAAGCCATTTTCAGCATTGTTTCTATATTTTCTTCAGTCTCCACTTGCTTAATAGATTCTTCATTTATGCTTTCAGAAGTGGTTTTAGTTTTAACTTCACTTTGAAGTTCATGTTGAGGTTGACTGAATTTGTTTAAAACCATTGCTAAAGAGTTCAATTACCTCCTGTTCTTCAGCCTTTTTCATCTGTATCAACTTCTTCAGCCTTTTTATCTGTATCAACTTCTTCAACCATTTCTAGAGGTTGAATGAATCAACTTCTTCAACCTTTTTCATCTGTATCAAAACTTCAATTACCTCTTGTTCAACAACCTCTTCTTGATCTATTGTTTTGGCAATATTGGCTTGTTCAATCAATGTTTCTTATTCAGCCAATTCATCTGCAATTAAGGTTTGGGCAATAAATTCCCTCTCCTTTGTTTCTTTTATAACAGTTTCAAGCCTTTAGGCAGCCTTAGCATTTTCATCCTCTTCTTCTTCATCAATTACTTCATGTGTAACAACAGGCTCTTCTTCATCATCAGCTATTGCTTTCCCCTTCTCCAACCTTCTTTTCTTTTCTTCTTCAGATTCAGAGGGGAAATTGTCAACATTATCCAATAAATCCTCCATCTCCTTGTCCTGCTCAACATTCTTGGAACCTTCTGCAAGAGTTTCTTGTTCAGTTGGGATCGCTTCCTCAATTGCAGCACCCACATCCATCACATCAATCATAGCGTCAGTTGCTATTGCTTCTGTTGTTGCCACATTATCAGTATTTTGATTTTCCATCTCAGCATCAATCTCTTTCTCCTTCCTCAGCAGATCATCATCAAAATCTCTGTAAAGAGTATTCAAGACCTCATCATAACATCTTAGTTATGTTCATCATCACCAGATTTATCACCTTCATAGTCCTCATCCATTACTATTTTTTCATCACTCTCCTCAACTTCACTATCAACATATGCATTCAAGATACTTTTCAATCCATCATCTTCAACCTCCACTACCAAATTTACCATCTCTTCATCAACAATCTTATCAGCAACAGTGGCCTCTTGGATATTCTCCCCCTGTTTTGGGGTAGCTGAGGTCTTCTAAACCTCTGCCTCAAGGGTTTGAATTTTTAGAAGAGCTTGGGCCAGCTGTTCTTTCAAATCATCATTTTCCTTTTTCAACTCAGTATTTCTCCTCTTAACTCCACATTTTCACACATCAAATCAAGATTTCTTTTGAAAACATAATGACCATGGGGAGGGGTATTAGGTGGTGAGTCAAAAAAAGGATTAGGTATAGGATTGGTGGGTGGGTTTATGGTTTGGGTTTTTGGAAGGATTTGGTCAGTGGGCAGGCTTGGGTTCTCAAATATGTTTTCACTTGTTGATGGTAAGGGATTGTTGTTTTGTATTAAAAGTGTTCTGGAATGGGTTATTGTTAATGTAGGTTGGATGGGTTGGTCTGATGTCTATGAGTGTGTTGGGATTGATTGGTGTGGTTGGGAAAGTTTGTAAGGGAGTCGAAAGTGTTTTTGGGATATATGGTTCATGTGTTGGTTGGCTTAGGTCTTGGGTAAAGGTTTGGGTTTGGGTTAAGGGTTGGGATGTAGTTTGGTCAATGGTTTGAGATGGTGTTTGGTTTATATTTTCAGGTTGGCTTTGGGTTATTGGTGAGGTTGGTGGGGATGGAATATATGTGTCTATTTGTGGTGGTGGGAAAGGTGATGTGGTTGGTGGTGTAGGTAAAGGTATGTTATGTAACTTCCCCTGATCATCAACCATGTCATCATTATTTCCAACATTTTCATCAATCACTCCAACATTATCAATACCATCACCATCATTTCCTTCATCTCCTCCATCTCCTCCATTACTACTTGAACTATCTGATTCTTCATCAGAATCTTCTACATCCTCCTCCTCTAAGGTCAACTTAGGAACTCGTATAGTCTCAGCATTATGATCAATCAACCATGGTAACAAATCAAACTCAGCATTTGGATTGAACTTTCTTGTGCTAGACAAGTTGGCAATCCTTTTGTATACATTTGGATTCTGAAGAACGTGAGTTGTCCCCATTGTGGGTAAATCTTCTAGCTCTCGGTTAAAAATGATTTGCAGAAATCTTAGATAATCCAATAATTTTTCTATATTTGGCTTCCTCAAAATGCTCACCATACCCTCGAAAATCATTCTTGAAAAGTTGAAGGGTAGTCATAGACCACGGCAACAGTTGTATTAGCCAAATCTTTACTCATCAGTCCAAGATCCTTTCCGAGGAGCAAAACCTTGGATAATACGATGAATTAAGAACCGATAAATGTTCGAAAACATGCCCTTCTAGAACTGTCCCTCATGGACATTCCCTTGATAAGCATTGTTTGTGTAAAGAACTTCAGCTGATGATCAGTGTTAAAACTTATTGGGTTGCGGTCATCATCATGAAGTTTTAAGCATGTCTGTATCATTCTCTCATTGATTCGTATCTCTTGGTTTGCCACGGTAGCTTCCGAACGCCTACCATTTATATCATCACGAAGTGTGGCCGAGCGCCAGAAATCTAAAAGATTATTTTGATAGAGAACAGGGCACTTTGTTAAGGCAAAGCGTATATTCGATCTTTGCAGCCATCTTATCATATAAGCCACCTCCTCATTGTCTGGAGTAACTAGTAAAAAAGCACACATGTTGTGCTTATGCTCGAACCGGTATGTCAGTTCATCATCCTCCATATCCATTCAAACAAATAAACACATTCAAAGCAAAAATCAGTCATAAAGTTCATAGCTTCAAGTAGTTTTAGGTTATAATTTGAAGAAGATAAGAAGAAATTTCTTTAAGAACCTGAGCTTCGACAAGTTATAACCTATACGAGAAACATAGAGTTAGTAAAAATGAATATTCAATGCCCATAATCACTTAATCATTGTCGGAAAACACTTAATTGATGCTTACCGAGTCGGATTGTGTAGGCTGGTTAATTAGGGTTAGGAGTTTTGAGTTTTAGTCGGTTGATATTCTGAAATGAGAGCGAAAGTGGAAGGAGAGAGATGAAGATGTGAAAATTTCTCTAACTCCCTCTCTTATACCTTTTTGAAAGTGGGCTTTAAATGCATTTTGTCATTTAGTGAGTAAATAGCTGTCAAATAGTAACATTATCCACATTTAAAACCTTGCTTGATAAAGTTCATTTATCAAACCTTGCTCGGAAAGGTGAGTTTTTACAATGCTTGCTAGGTATTTTCCACTTTCTCAAAGCTTGCTCGTTCCAGATTTATTTCTAAAAATATAAAGTGTTTTAGAAATAAAGCTAATTAAAATGAAGGAAGCATACTCAAAATACAAGGTTGCTCGAGAAATGTATCACAGACAAATAACCAAGTATAAATCATAAAATATGCAACTTTACTATGAATCATTTAAGAAACCCAAAATAATATCTTAGGCCTATTTCTAAATGTTAATCGTGCTCGAGTTTCTGAATAACACAAACCTTACCGGAAAATGCATAAACAGTTAATAAATATTCAAGCAAGTATACTTTTAAAGCAAAGTATGCTTGACATACTCCAAGAATGAAAAGCGTGCTAGAGAAGGACTCTAAACACAAAGTTTGCTCGAAAAAGCAAGATTTTGAGAATTACCAAGTATGTTAATAGAACACTTGAAAATTTCAAAGTATGCTCGAAACATAAAGTGTGCCCGGAAAACTAGGTTTTCCCGAAAACACTTGTAATTTCAAAGAAACATATTCATATTCGCATAATCATCAACTTTGCTTGAATTTAAAGTTAACTTGAACATAATAAGACAAATTCAATTTCACACTCACAATCACAAAGCTTGCTAGAATGAATTCATATACTTTAAACAAACACCTAAGTGTGCTAGACAGTCAAAAAACATTAAAGCTTGCTAGAAGTAACATATTCAATCACAAAGCTTGCTAGAATGACCTAAACAACCCATAAAACAGCTAAGTTTGCTAAATAGTTTAGAAATCAACAAAGCTTGCTAGTGAATAGTATAATCAAACATATCAAATAGCTTGCTAGCAACAGTTGTACTTCCAAAGTACGCTAGAAAGTATGAACCCTATAAAAGCTTGCTTGAAGTATCATATTCAGACTTACACAAATTTTAAGCTTGCTAGGAAAGTTAAATATTCAGTAAAACTAGTAAACACTGCTCGAAAATGGTGAAAACTTCAAAGCATGCTCGAAATGGATAAACTTAGACCAAAATGTCTAAGTCTGCTAGAAAAGGTTATAAAACATCAAACCTTACTCGAAAAATCATATTCAGACATTTTGAAGGTAAAATGTAACTCTTTTTGACTTAAACCAATTGTCAAACATATTTATCTTTAAACATCATTGTTTAAGAGCAAATGGTTCTTTTAGAGATCAAATTTCAGTTATCTTTCCTTTCAAAACATTTTCATTCTTTTTCTGAAAAGGTCTCAATCATGGGATCATATTGACTAAGTAGCTTTCTCAATACTTCATTCTCAGCATTATTATGACAGTATAGACAGGTTAACAGCAGGTCTAGACTTAGCATGCATTTCATTAATTTAGTGATATGATTAAGGTTCAATTAAGATGCATAATACTAATGGATAACACATATTGCTTTCTGATGCTCCATATCTATTCTCAAGGCTTATTTGGCTTTCTCCATATCACCCCGATTTGACTTTGACCCCTGGATTTGGTTAGGACTTTAATGACAGAACTTATGATATATATATATATATATACATATATATCATAAAATTGTGAACATGCAACAACATTGTGTTGTTTGATCAGTATACTTTGTTCACTTGTGTTCTTTGTCATTCTCTTGTAAATACATCATTTGGGGACTAAAGACCAACGGGCTCGTGTATAACTGGATAATCACTTTTCAGCCTATCATTCGGAAAGATTTATCTTGGAACATGCATAGACAATAATGTAACTCTACATTAAGCTTAGCAGATTCTTTATGTTTATATCACCTTAGATTTTACACATCATGGGAAAGCAACCATACATGTCAATGACTGTACTACGTACCCTTTTAGCCTATTAAATTCATATAATTGGCTAAGTAGTCAATGTACTGTCATTTCCCATTTAAAAATTTCAGTCACCCCAATTACTCTTAGGTTCCAGGAGAATGGCTATCCTGAGTGTCTACAAGTAGTTAGCAGGACCAAACACATAAGTAAATACATGACCTTTCGACTTAGAGTTATTGGCATAATTTTAAGTGAAAGAACACATCACAATTTCCCCGAATGCTTTCAGGTTTTTGGTTAATGACTATCCTTTGAATCTATAAATAGATGACTGGACCAAACATAAACAAGTATATGTCCTTCTGACTTGAGCAAACGACATAATTTTAAGCAAAAGTAACTCTTTTGAGTCTTTTCATTGAAAATTCCTTTTAAACTTCTATAAAGCTTGAACTGAATAGTCTTATCATATATCTGCACCATTAAACAACTTGCTCTGTTTTTATCAAAATTTTCTTAAAAGTATTCATTTAAGCATATCTATTTTACACAAAACACATTTTGACACAAACACAAGTGTAACATATTCAAATCATAATCATTAATGACATATTTAACACAATCAGACTTCACAAAATGTATAGTCTAACAAATCCTAACAACATCATCTAATCAGATTACATACATAATCAAATATTCAATTAAGATAATAGATAAGCATACCCATTTAAGTATATCAATTCAAAACACTTATCTTGGCATCTCACATGTCAACTGATAAACAAGCATAATCTTCTAAGACACCTAATTTGCACAGATAATCAATCAAGCACATTGAGTTAACATCACAATCATAGATTCACACATCAAGCAAACAAACATTCAACAAGACTCTTTCAAAAGATAACCAATTAGCACATAGAGCACAAATCATTAATCAGACCTCATCAGAGTTGATTATTCCCAAGGCTTTAAAAAAAAGTTTAACCTGGTTCTATCAAGTGGTTTTGTGAATAGGTCAGCCAAATTATCACTTGTATCAACTCTTTTCATCGTAATTAGACCTTTTTCATTACAATCCCTAATGAAATGATGTATAATTTCAATGTTCTTGGTCTTTGAACGTTGGACTAGATTCTTAACAATAAAATATGCAGCAATATTATCAATGAAAATAGTAGTGTTCAAGAAATTCAGACCATAATCCAGCATTTGATTCTGAATCCAAAGAACTTATGCACAGCAGGCAGATGCAGCAATATACTCAGCTTCAGCAGTTGAGATAGACACTGTGGTTTGCTTCTTGCACTGCCAAGACAATAGCCTGTCTCCCAAAAATTGACATCCTCCAGAAGTTGACTTCCTACTCATGTCGCATCCATCATAATCACTGTCAGTATAAGCAATCAGATCAAAGGATTGGTTCTTTGGGTTCCAAATCCCCAAATCTGGTTTTCCCTACAAGTATCTAAAAATCCTTTTGATAGCTGTCATGTGAGAGATCTTAGGACTTGACTGAAATCTTGCACACACACATACAACAAACATAATATCAGTTCTTGAAGCAGTTAGGTTCAAGGATCCAATTTTGGCTCTGTATTCATGTTGATATACAGGCTCCCCCTTTTCATCTGCTATAATTTTCTCATGAGTGTCCATGGGTATTGAAGTTGTCTTGAAATCCTGACATTTTAACTTGTTCAAAATGTCTTGTACATATTTGGACTGGCAAATGAAGATACCATCAGCCTTTTGTAGAACTTGCAATCAAAGAAAGAATTTCGTTTCTCCCATTGAGCTCATGTTGTACTTAGACTTCATCACATCTTCAAATTCATGACACATCTGTTCATTTGTTGAGCCGAAAATGATGTCATCAACATATACTTGTAATAGAAGCAAATCTCTTCCCCTTTTTCTTGTAAAAGAGCGTCTTGTCAATAGTTCCTCTTGAGAAACCATTTTCAAGTAAGTGGTTAGATAACTCATCATACCAAGCACTTGGAGCTTGATGTAGTCCATACAAAGCTTTGTTTAACTTGTAAACTCTGTTAGGATAACCTGGGTCGTCAAATCCGGGTGGCTGAGTCACATACACTTCCTCTTATATTTTGCCATTTAAGAAAGCAGATTTGACATCTAACTGGAATACCCTTATATTCTTTGAGGTAGCAAGGCTAAGAAAATTCTTATTGCCTCAAGTCTTGCTACAGGAGTAAATACTTCCTCAAAGTCTATCCCTTCTTCTTGTAGGCATCCTAAAGCAACAAGTCTTGCTTTATTCTTTTTCACAATACCTCTTTCATCCATTTTGTTTCTAAAAACCCATTCAGTACCAATGGCATATCTGTTTCTTAGCCTATCTACAAGTTCCCACACATGTAGATCTCTGAATTGGGTCAACTCATCTTGCATTGCTTCTACCCAACAGTTGTCTTTCAAAGTTTGAACAATGTTCTTGGGCCTTATTTCCGATAGGAAGCAGGAATACAAACAAATGTTTGCAGATTCAGAATGACTTCTTGTAACTCTTTCATTTATATCTCCAATGATGTTCTTAGAAGGATGATTTCTTTCAACATAAGAGGATTGAACTATCATATCAGTAGACACAGTTGAGTCAAGATTTTATTCATTGAGATCTGGTTCATCAATGATCAAGTTTTTTGTTGTATCATAAAACTCAGGTGCTCCTTTATTGTTCTGTTGTGAGGTAGATACACCATTGTTTTCCAAATCTAATATTTCAAATAAATCTTTAAATCTTTCTCTTCTTGCAGCCTCTTCTTCACTTCTTTGGTTGCTTGGATCTTCTTCATTTAGAACTTGATCAACTTGTACTTCATTATTGTCCTGAATACCATTTTCTTGATTCTGTTAATAGGATTTGGATTTTGTTCTTGATCATTATCTTGAACTTGTTCAACATTAGCACTTGAGGGATCCTTTATGAATGTATATTCACTTTCTTTTCCTACAACCTTGCTCCATAACTTTTCCAAATCTAATGTCTTGATATTTGTCTCTTCAATCACACTTGTCTTGTAAAATGAATCATCAAAATCTTCCGGATATATCTTGAAAGACTTGATTATTTTTCAAGATCAAAAAGCCAGGCTACACCATCATCTGGATTGAATTGATTTTCATTGAAAATTACATCTGAAGATTCAATCACACTCAAATGATCTTTGACATATTCTCTGTAGGCCTTTGTGTGTGTAGAGTAACCAACAAAGAAGCAATCCAAGGATTTTGCTTGAAACTTGTTGAGATAATCCTTGGTGTTCAAAAGAGAACATTTGTATCCAAATGTCTTGAGAAACTTGATGTAGGGATTTCATTTAAACAAGATCTCATAAGGAGTTTTGTCTTGACTTTTGTTTAGGAGTACTCTATTTTGAACATAGCAGGCTGTATTGATTGCTTCTGCCCAAAAAGTGACAGGTTGGAAAGCATCTGCTAGCATGGTTCTTGTAGCTTCTATAAGTGTCTTGTTCCTTCTTTCTGCAACACCATTTTGTTCAGAAGTTCTAGGAGCAGAGAATTGTTGAAGTATTCCTTTCTCATTGCTGAATTCTTTTATGACTCAATTCTTGAACTCTGTTCCATTATCACTTCTCATCACATTCACCCTTGCATTAAACTAATTCTCAATCCTGGTTACACAATTCTTAATTAACTCAGCAGTCTCATCTTTTGTACATAGGAAATAAACCTAAGTGTATCTTGAGAAATCGTTAATGATCACAAGGCAATATCTCTTCTTCCCAATACTTGGTACACTCACAGGACCAAAAATATCCATGTGAAGCATCTCAAGCACTTGATCAATTGTATTGATGAGCTTTGTCTTGTGTGAAGAATTGTGCTGCTTGCCCTTTTGACATGAGATACAATTTTCAACCCACTTGAACTCCCTAGTAGGTAAACCAATAACATGCTCACCCTTGACTAGTTTGTTCATATTCTTCAGATTGACATGACAAAGTTTTCTATGCCACGGTTTAGTTTCGTTTTTAGCGGCTTTGGAAACAAAACATGTACCACCCCTTGAAACAGCATCTTTCGTAATTAGTTCATACAAATTGCCATTTCTTGAAGCCATTGATGTGCTAAAAGTAGTCAATTAATTATTAACTAAAATTATACTAATATAGACACTAAGTAATACTCTAGACCCTTAAACTTAACTTAAACTACAAACCGGCAAGTGAACCGGTCGACTCTAGTACAGCTAAGTAAGTCCGGATATCGAACTCACGAGACTCTTTAAATTACGAAACTAGCAAATTAGACTCAATTTCAAGACATGACTATTTATTAATAATGTTCGAGGGCGAATTTAATACTAATTAATTAAAACTCTATTATTAATTAACTAATAATTACTTAAATTAACTATTAAAAAACTAATAATATAATAATAAACCAAACCATAATTATTTAAATAATAATAAAACATAATCATTACTTAAACTTAATTAATAAAACTTAAATCCTAATTAGTTTTAACTAATAAACAATTTAGAAAACTTGGATTGATTCAGATGATTAAAATAACTACCCAAACCAGAATCCCCAAAGTTACGGTTATTAATTAAATGAAAACACGCAAGTTATGGAACCGGGATCATAAAATAGACCCATGACAGAAAACCCGAACAGGACCCTTGAACATCAAGAAGACGCCTATGGATTTCTAACAAGTTTTAAGACTCACCAGTTTTATATTAAACTTCCTTACGGTTATTTAATCGCTTATGTCTAAGTATCTTTTATGACGAGAACCTACCTTACAGTGCGGAATTCAAAAGATAGCAAAGCAGACTCATTTAATTTAATAGACTAAGCTGACAGTCAAACCTAGACGGACTACTTACGAAGAACTAAATCTAGCAATCCCGACAAGCAAAGATCAATCAATAGCCTATCACTATACAGCTTTCTAGGCTGGTAGTTCACTTTTAACTATTTACTTGATTTTATTGTTTCTATGATTTTAATCGATATTAATCACAAACTAGTCAAGAACACACAGTAAATGACCTAACAAAACCCTATCCTATGAAACAATAAATTCAAGTAAACAAAACCAAGCAATCAAACGCATCAGTTAAATCAAACTCAACCGTTTACTTAAAACATAAAATCCATAACGAAACGAAAATCAAAATAAAATCAAACCAAACTAAGGTTCATCACGACCTAGGTAGTTTATGAAATTTAGCCTAGCATATTAAAATCTAAATCAAACAAAACAAATAATAACGAAAACATGGTGAAAATATAAAGAACGGGGAATCGAAGATGATAAAACCCGAAACTCGAACGTGAACGTGTAGCTTTTCACCAGATGCTCTCTCGCCTTCAAAATCACCAACAAACGCGAAAGATGGCACCAAATTCTCCCAAATTCGGCCAAGGGTTTCAGGTAATGTAGGTTTAAGTTAAATGTGTTTAAATAACCAAAAAAGGCCCGACATTAAGCGAAAACGAACTTAATCCAGCCCAGTAGTGCCTAGGCGCCGCGCGAAGGGCATTTGGCCTTCCCCCTTCGCGCCACGCGGCGTGCTTCTCTATGGGGGCCGGTCAGACCGGCCCGGTCTGACCGGTTCTCTGTTCTAGTTCTTCCTGACGCGTTCCGGATCTCCGTTTCGGCTCGTTTTAGCTCGATTTTCGCCCTTTTTAATCACGATCAAATCCCGGAACCTACGACACGCAAAAACGTTAGTAGTATACAAATCTTGACTAAAAACGAACAAAAACAATTAAAATATTAAATAAAATAAACAAGGGAAACATATATATTTAGCATTATATCAAATATCCCCACACTTATTCTTTTTTCGTACCTGAAAAAGTTTGATGCAGTTAGATCAGAATCGGAAAATTACAGTCTAACAAACATATAGGTTAATTTTTAAAGCTCAGAAAAACGCAAAAACTGCGATCACCGTATTGTTGTCCACTTAAACCCATGCCTTAATCTTTACCGGGACAAATATGATCCGACATTTTTTACTCAGTGGTTTACACAGTTAAGACCCGCTTATTTTCAGCTTTTACCGGACCAAACCACCCCAACTTGACTTAAACCTCAAAATTAGCAGATTTATAACTTTTTGTTGCTCTATTTTTTCATGAATAGTTAAGACGATCAAGGGTATTGTTTATCCACCTAAGCTTAAACATCGAAGTCTACCAAGCAGTCATTAGATATGATTAGGGTTCAATTAATTTATAGCTAGTGTTCCCCACAACACGACATACCCCCGTTATCAAGAAATACACCGAACCATTACCATATGTGAGTATGCAAAATTTCATCTATAAGGCTTACATGTGGTGTGTCCCTTGTGATCTGTTTCTTGATGGTAATGAGACGCGAGAAAGGGGACCCCACATGGCTAACAGCGTGGATGATCAAGTCTGTAATGCATTTGTACTTTTGTACTTTTTGTGATCAGGTTTAAAGACTTAAGTGGCAGAAAACTGCGGGTTTGCTCTCTTTTTAGCTTAATTTTAAATATTCACAACCCTATTTGGAATTGTGAATACCCAGATGAATAGTCGGCATACAGACCCATGGTCTCCGGACCGGGGCATCCAATCAATACAAGATTTAAGGTTATAAAATCATACGCCAATGATGTATAAAACACTAAAACTAACAGTTTAAGATTTATATCACAGGCTACACGGCATACTCTATTGTTAAACCTACCCAAGCATCTTATGATAACGTATTCAATTTTTTCAACTTTTCAAACTGTATAATGTTTTCCACTTTTTCATACCAAAAATTGAGGCTTGAGTACGGCTGACCTTTCATTACTTATTTTCTACGGACAAAACGCTTTACCCACAAGAGATTTCCGACCCATTTTATCAAATTTACCCTTTCATTTTCAAGGCTGAGCCTACCGACACATCCCAAGTTAAGTGAGTTTTCTTTTATTTATCTCATATTATTAGTAGTTTGAAAAACCAATTTCCGATAAGCATCATCATCTCCGACTTTCACGCAACAAAAACTAGACTCGAGGGACATTTTTAAAACTATTTCAATTTTTTATTATTTTATTTTCAAACATAAATACGAAAACGAAAACAAAGCTCAAATTAGTTGAAACACTTGTGTCCCATCCCAACACTTAAATTTTGCGTTGTCCTCAATGCAACGATAAGGACGACTCAAAAAAATAAAAATAAAAATAAAGTCGGACTACAAAAAAAAAATAAAAACCTAAAAATAAAAGAAAAAAGGAAAGCAAAATAAAAAGTTAACAAGCTAGATAAATGGAAAAGACTTAGCTGGTAATATGCGAATGAAACACGATGCTAAGGTCTTCTTTCCAAGAATGCCTTCCAACTACGAACGTGCTCAGCAAATGGTAACTCCTTCTCTCTCACACGAACATAAGCGGCAAAACAAAACAAACATATCTAAAAACGTATCTTATCATAATGATAGATATTAAGCAATTAAAGTGTTTCACATCAACCGACAAATATATCCTGAATAATTGGCAGAAAATAATAAATATAAAGTATACGTTTCAGCTGCTCCATCATCCCCACACTTATCTTTTGCAATATACTCTTCCTTGGGGATCGTTTCTCTAGCTCACTCAAACTTCAAACCAGCAAAACTCAAAAAAAAAACAAAAAAACAAAGGCAAACTACAAAAACTACGTTAGTGACTCGATGAATTATACAAACTCTGCGAAACCTCCCCACACTTGAACTTAATCAGGAGGTTTCTCCTTGATCTGGACCCTATCCAACCAAATCAGTTCCACCTGGTACTTATCAAACAGTAATATATTAATAATGGAACCGCAAAATATTAAATTATAATTAAAAATCAGTAACGAGTTAGACCACCAATATTTAAACTTACCTGGCAAGAGCCGAATGTGTGTTAAGTATCGAGAAGACTGGTCATGTTTAACTTGTTGGGACTTATATTTTAGACCGATGCATCGAATTAATTTGTGGGTGAAAAATATATTATTTGGTCTCAACCAAGGGTGGATGGCTTGAAGACCAAATCATGCTAGACTAGTATAAATAGATGTTTTTATTCATTTTTCTAGTATGAGTGACTGTATTATGAATGTGTGAGATTTAGGGTTTTATCCTTTTGATAGAGTCTCCGCCTCCAGGATGAGCTCTCCTGGTGGCGGCTGATATTTCTTAATCGATTGTATGTATGAATGTATGTATGAGTGGTTCATCTTTGTGTGAATCATTCGGCTAATATTAATCATACTACCATTTCTATCTTTTGTTTTTTTTATTAAAATTGTTCATCCTACTTTATTGTTGATTGTTAATCAAATCAGGCTCTCTCCAATACACCTCATCTGTCCAGGCATCATACAAGAGTGAATACGAGTTAGATTCGATCCTAACCCTAGATCCAAGCTCCACTGTCGTTAATAACACCGAATATTCACGCTTCCGCACCGGGGCTCTTATTCAGTTCAAGCTTTAAAAGACGCTTAAAAGATGGATTTTTTAAGAAAAGACTCAAGTAGTTGTTTTTGCTGAAAACTACGTCATTTGCCCAGTTGGAAGGACATGCACCCGTGTATGTTTGGTCCTTAAATCTCTACAAATTCAAAGGATAGCTATTGACCTGAAAACTGAATGCATTTGGGGCAATAACAACTTGTTTCTTATTCCTTCACTTAAAACTATGTCAATAGCTCTAAATTTGAAAGGACATATATTCACATGTATGTTTGGTCCTGTTGGCCACTTTTTGTCAAACAGGATAGCCATTAACCTGACAATGAAGAGATATTAGGGTGATTGAATATTAAACTGTGTTTAATGGGAAATGATAGTACATTGACTGCTTAGCCAATCATATGGATTTATTAGGCTAAGAAGACCTTAGTATAGTCATTAACATGTATGGTTGCTTTCCCATGATGATGTAAAATCTTAGGTGATATAAACATAATGAATATGCTGATCTTTATGTGGAGATACATAGTTGTCTTTGCATGTCTCAAGATAAATCTCTCTAAATGATAGGCAGAAAAGTGAGTACCCAGTCATACACGAGCCTGTTGTTATTTGGTCAACCAAAAATGAAACATCTTTAAATGTGACAAGGAACATGCTTTAAGAAAATTTGAGAAAATATCAAAAACATAGGGATGAATGAATAAAGATGTTGAAAAAATCTGTCTCATCTTGAAAGAAAGGCATGTTATTAACAGTAAGTCCAACGCTCAACCTCTATATATGTTTGAATCTCAAAAAAAAATACAAAAATACAATAAGTTCTGTCATACAAAAACAATTTTTGACCAAATACAGGAGGTTGGAGTCAAATTAGGGTGATCTGGGGAAAGCCAAATAATCTTTGAGAAGAGATATGAGGCATCATAGCACAGTGTTGACCATTAATGTATTATGCTTTAAATGAACCTAAATCATATCACCAAGGAGATGAAATTCATGCTAAGTTTATACCTGTTGTTAACCTATCTATTTTGTCATAATAATGTTGAGAGTGAAGTATTGAGATAGCTACTTAGTCAATATGATCCCATTCTTGAGATCTTTTCAGAAAATGAAAGAAACTGTTTTGAAGAGAAATATAACTGAAATTTGATCTCTAAATGTACCATTTGCTCTTAAACTATGATCTGAAATGAAAAATATATTTTGACAAAGTAGTTTAAGTCAAAAAGTGTTGCATTTTGCCTTTAATTGGCTGAATATGTAAGTTCGAGTAAGGTTTAATGTTTTATAACCTTTCCGTGCACAAAACAGTTGAATATGTTTGAATATGATATTTCGGGTAAGGTTTGATGATTTATGACCTTTCCGAGTAAGCTTAGTCATTTTTGACTAACTTTTTGATTTTCGGGCATGCTTTGAAGTGTTTACACTTTCCGGGTAGAGTACACTGTTGTACTCATTTCCCGAGCAAGCTTGAAGTCTTGAGATGATTATGTGTTGTTATAGCTAGCTTTTAACAAGAAATTCTTGTTTCGGGCAAGCTATGCATGTTATATGCTGATTGTAATTCCAAGCAAACCTTATGAACTTAGTCAAGTATATCAAGTAAGCTTTGTGATTTGTGTGAATATGTTGTTAGGAAAGGTTTGCTAATCTTTCCGGGCATGCTTAGATATTACTATTTAAGTTTGTCATTTTTCGGCTGTGGTTGGGCATGTTGAAATCACTCGGGTAAGGGCATACCTAATGATTGAATATGTTTATCCTAGCAAGCTTAGTGCTAACATAGGATTTTCGGGCAAGCTCTTTGAAATTTTAGACTATAGCACACTTAAATTTTTATGTGTTTAAATTTCATTCCGAGCATGCTCTATGATATGTGTGTTTATGATTTCTTTGAAATTACAAGTTTTTTCGAGAAAACTTTGTTTTCCGGGCACACTTTATATTTCGGGTACACTTTTGTTCCCTTAATATACTTGATAATTTCAAAACTTAACTTTCCGAGTACACTGTCTGATAGAAATCCTTTTCCGGGCACACTTTGTACTATATGATGGTTATTCGGGTATACTTTGCATTAGAAAGGTGTTCGGACACACTATTCTCTTGAATGGTTGCTCGGGCACACTATGTTTTCAAGTATGCTTGATTGAATATGTTATTTAGTATGATAAAATTGATTATGATTCTTATTAGGGTTTATGCTAGATAAGTGTTAATTTGAAATTGAGAAATCTATATGGGTGTCTTGATTGATTCCTAGTAAGGATGTTTATTTGATGTTTATACTTGATTATTTGCCTTGTGATTAATTTCTTAAGAAATCTAGTATTTCGGGTAAGCTTTCTTCATTATGTCTTAACTTTAAATTAATTAGCTTGATTGAGCAAGGTTTATAAATAGAAGGATTCGGGCAAACTTTGTATATTCAAAAATGAAAATTTTCCAAGCAAAGTTTGACCGGGTAAGCTTTGTAAGTGGATGTATACTGAGTAGACTTTGAAAAGAATAATTCCGAGTAAGGTTTTATTAACTTAAAAGATAAATATTGTTTTTAATATCAAGTGGATAATGTTACTGTTTAACAACTAATAATTCACAAAATGACAAAAAGCATTTAAAACCCACTTTCAAAAGGTATATAAGAGGGAGTTAGACAAAATTTTCAACATTATTTTTCCCGCTCTCTCCTTCCACTGCAAACTTTTTACTCTCAAAGAAACCTAACCGACTTATCACATTCTATTATTCCTAACTCTAACTTGAATTAGCCCTCTAATTCCGACTCGGTAAGCAACATTAATGTGTTTTTCGACCACGATTAGACTATAATGGGCTTTGATTATGAATCTGATTACTAATACTCTGTTTATGTGTTTAGGTTATAAATTTGTCGAACAACAGGTTCTTGATGATTTTTCTCTCTTTTCTTTCTTCTTTATGTTTATACCTTAAAATTATCTAAAAGTACTGAACTTTATAACTAATTTCATTTTGAATATGTTTGTTTATGTGATTCAGATATGGCAGACGATGACCCCAAGTATGTCTTCGAACCAAAACATAATATGTGTGCACTTCTACAAGTCACACCTGACAATGAGCCGATGGCTAGGATGAAAACTTGGATGGCCCGGTCCAGTGTCAGTTTCGCATTCACTGAAAGCCCTGTTATTTACAGAAATCACTCCTTGGATTTCTGGAGATCTGCAGAACTGGTTGAGGACATAAATGGTAAAAGAATCGAGGCAACCGTGGCTAGACAAGAGATACATATTACAGAGAGAATGATAAGAAGATATCTCTGGTTTAATGATGGTGATCACAACACAATAAACTTTACAACACCCCACCTGATGAAAATATTTGAAAAGACAATGGGTTATCAAGGAAATGTTCATGATGGACAGTTTCAGAAGGGCATGTTTCCTATGCTGTACAGATTTCTTATTCACCATGTTATACACGGATTTGCTCCAAGAAAGGGATCATGGACCTTGATGAGTCACGACTTGGCAAATGCCACAGTTGGGATTATATATGATCTGCCCTTCAATTTTTCTAAGATGATATTTGAAGGATTAGTAGGAAATCTGAAGAAGCCTGAAAGGAAAAGATTTTTACAATATCCAAGATTCCTACAGATAATCTTCAATAGTGAGCTTCAAGATCTACCCACTGTTGGAACTACACACCAACTGCAAGACCCTGACTCATAGAGAAGAATAAAAAATCCAGGTGTCTCAAATACATACAACTCAAATGTTCCATTTGAGATATTGCCATAGTTATTAGACCATGACTTGAAAGTTATGCCAGTACCTGAGTTAAGCTCAGAGGAGGAAGGAAGAGAGGATTATGACAGTGATGATGATCGAAAATCTGATGATAGAGATGGTAATGGAGATGAAGGAGGAGACGAAGTGAATATTGAAGTTTTTGCACGTATTCAGGGGGAGCAACTTGAGCACATTGAACAACCAATTATTACATCACCACCACAAACTCCACCACACCAGATCACTCACACACAACCACAAATCCTAACCTTAATCCAACTAGAAACATCTACACATACATCCCCACCACCACAAACACCACCATCCATATTTCAATCCCACATTTCAAACCAAGAACAATCTGATTATGAACATTTCACCACATCACCACCTACAACACCATAAAGTGATAGTGACCTTCTGACCTTATTAAAAGAAAATGCTGAACTGAGAAGAAGGAATAAGGAAGTAACTGAGGAAAATGTTATGTTGTTGAAGAGACTAGTAGAAGCAAATTTGAGAATTCAAACCCTGGAGCAGAAGGTTGAGAAGACCTCAGCTGCCCCAAAACTGGAGGAGAATGTATTTATGCCAGCTGTCTCATGTGGAAATGATGAAGAAAATGTAACAGTTGCAGAGACTCCTGATGCTTTAAAGTTGATTGTGAATGTGTATGATGATGGAAAGGAAAGCAGTGATGAAAGGAGGATTGATGATGATGAGTATGAAGGAGATATGTCTGAGGGTGCAGAACAAGATATGATTACATTGATGAAATAAGAGATGAAGAGACTGTTGAGAAAGTGAATGAAATTGAAAAGATAAATGGTCAATAGCAGGTTGAGACAGAGGAAAGGATTGAAGAGATAAATACAGAAGAAAATGTGGCTATCACTAATATGGCCACTGATACTCCTACTGACATAGCTACTGATGTCTTGACTGACATACTTACAGAAGTAGACACTGAAGTGATGAATGATGAAGATACTGCTACTGAGGAGATTGTGCTTACTGAACCAGAAAATGAACAAGCAGAATGCTCCAAGACAGTAGAGTTTGATGAAGAGATGGATGAGCTAGAAAGAGATATTGATAATTTTCCACCAGAAAGTGAAGAAGAGTTAAAGAAAATGATGAACAAAGGAAAAGCAAAAGTTACAGAAGAAGAGCTTGTTAAGGCATATCCTGAAAAGGATGTATTATTTAGAGATGATGCTATTGCTGCTGATGCTGCCTTAAGGGAACAAGAAAGAATTATCAGAGAATTAATGGAAAGGGAGAAAATAGCCCAATCCTTAACTCCTGAAGAAATGGCAGAGCAGGAGATCTTGATCAAACAAGCCAATCTTACAAAAGAAATGATTGATGATGTGGCTGATCAGGAGATGATTGAAGAATTGATTTTGATGAATAGAGCTGAGGAAGTTGACAATTCCCTAGCTATGGTGGTTAGAAAGTTCTCAAAGTCAACAATCAGAAACTGCTAAACCAACCAACTTGAATACTGGTCTGATTATTGAAGAAGAAATTGGTGTGTCCATTGCTTCAATGGCTGCCTAGAAATGGACTGAACAGTTAAAAGAAGATCTGAAGAAGAATCCCACTGACAGTTGGTCAGAAAGGGTAAATGTGCCTGAGCCTTATGAAACACTCAATCAGAAAAGAGAAAGGCTTTCTAAACTAAAAGAAGAATTTTATGAGAAAGTCAACAGATTTGCCAAAATTTATACAAGAAGAAAGAGGGCAGCGGAGCAAACTGAACAAGAAAGATCTGCTAAAAGAGGAAACTGGGATGATAAAAACCAGTATTTTGTTGAAACACCAGATGATGAAGCAAGTCCCATAAGGGAAATTCCTTTGCAGACACTACGACCAGGACAAAAGATCCCAGGTGTCCCTGATGTGCCAACCAGAAATGATCCAGATCATCCACCTTCTGATGAACCAAAAATTGATGCCATGAATGATTTAACTGAAGAAGAGGATGAATCTGAGGATTCTGATGATAATGATGATGACCCTGAGAATGATCAGGCAGTGAATGTGAAAGCTGCTAATGTTGTGTCCCCTCAAGTCACAATGACTGGGGAACATAGGGTAAACATTGAGCTGAGTGTGTTGGAAGCTAAAAAGAAAAATCCATTGGTGATAAAGTTTAGAAGATTTGGTATAAGCTTTGAAACTCTGGCTACTATGAATGATGATGAATTGAAGAAGATATTAGAAGAAGAAAATAATACTCTCAAGAAGCTTATGCAACAAAAGAATAGAGATGCCCAGAAATACAAAGATTATCTCAGAAGGCACAACTATTCTGAAAAGGATTTGTCTCACTTTACTTTTTATAAACTCCAAGATCTCTATAACAGTGAAAGAGAAAAGGTGATTGAAAAATGTGTGAAAGAAAATGAGAAACTGGAAAAGATGGAGGAGTTGAAGAAAAAGTTTGAAGGCATGTGTGGTTATTTACTGGAAAGAGGTATGAAGCCTGAGATTGTTGAACATTTACCTAGAGAATCAATGTTCGACCAATACAACAAACTGAAAAGAAAAGAAAAATTGAAAAGGGCCCAAGCTGAGAGCTCTACCAAACAGGCTGAAGCAACTGATGAACCTCAAGCAAAGAAGAGAAGAATCCAAACTTTGAGGGAGAAACAAAAGAAACAGGCTGAAAAGGAAAAACCAGATGAAGTGTCTACTGTTGAAACACCCATCCCAGAGGAACCTAAGCCTGAACCTGAGGATGAACCATTTCTCCCTTGGGAAAATGAAGAAATGATAAACATTCTAAGAAACATAATGATAAATCAAAGAGGAATGACTGAAGCAGACTTCAATGTCTTGGAAAAGGAGGATTTGAAATACCTCTTTTATATTAAAAAGGATGAATGGGAAAAATCCTTAAGGGAAGGAGAGAACCCAAGATACTATGCTGATGGTAGGTTTGTACCTGCTGGATTGGCAAGAACTCCTGGCATGGGTAAAATGTTAAAAGAACTTAAAGCAGCAGGACACAATGTTGTTAAACTTGCCAATCTACCAACAGAGATTGTTGAAGCTATATACATTAATGTCTTTAACTTGAGGCCTAGCAAACCAAAGAAGTCCATTCCCTTCTGGCCTCCTATTTCAAGAAGATTTCCAAGAGGAGGAATAGATCAAGGAGGAAGAGGTGAATCAAGCAGTTCAGCACAACAAAGAACAAAACCACAATCTAATGTGGATCTACCAAGAGAACTGTACTTTGATTCTGTTACTGGTGCATTAAAGGTGATTATGGAGAGTAGACAATTGAGAGAAATTGTTGTGAGAAGTGACTTCCATGAATTCAATGAAGAACAATTGAGAAGGATGGCCACTCTCAGATTGTATGATTACAGAAACAGAAGCAGATTGGCAGGTAGACAGATGAATGATCTGTCGAAATTTTTGTGGGAAGAAGCTAACAAAGGGTTCAAGTTCCTAAAAGAAAAGAGAAATTGGAGAACAACCCAAACTCACAAGTCAAGAAGGACTGCAAAGCTAAAAAGAATGGACATAGCTGAGAGAGACTTTCAGATGACTTTCAGAGATGAGAATCCATTGTCCAACATGAACACTTGTATAAGTATGGGAAGAAAAATGAGAGGCCCCAACTACACAGTACAGAAGAATGGCATTATAACTGAAATTGAATACAAAGAAGATGATGATCATTTTGTACTGAGAAACTCTGATGAAAAAATATTGGGGATCAATAAGAAAGATGAAGACTTGACATGCCTGCACAATGAGGACTTGATGGATATAAGGGATTTGGCTATACCAGAAAGTCACATTCACTACCAAGCCCTTAATATCTTCAAAAGAAAGCTGCTTCAGAGATAATCAATCGAAGACAAGCCATTCATAATGCAAGAAAGAGACAAGATCAATAGAATAGGCTTTGTTTTGTAATGTCTTTGGACAACTTTCTGATTATGTAATTTGCTTATGTTATTTGAATATGTAATTTTGATTTTCGATTTGATGTGTATTTTTACTAAGTGTAAGTAACCATAGAAATGTTTTGGGTCAGCTTAGGTGTTCCAATCTAGGGGGGAGATTGTTGAGTCAAACAATTGACCTAAGCGGGAGAATTTCAATGTAAAACAACGAGTTATGAGGTGATCATAGAAGAAATTCGATGGCATCGGTCTAAGGGGGAGATTGTTGGGACTTATATTTTAGACCGATGCATCGAATTAATTTGAAGGTGAAAAATATATTATTTGGTCTCAACCAAGGGTGGATGGCTTGAAGACCAAGTCATGCTAGACTAGTATAAATAAATGTTTTTATTCATTTGTCTAGTATGAGTGACTGTATTTTGTATGTGTGAGATTTTGGGTTTTATCCCTTTGAGAGAGTCTCCGCCTCCAGGATGAGCTCTCCTGGTGGCGGCTGATATTTCTTAATCGATTGTATGTATGAGTGTTTCATCTTAATGAGAATCATTCGGCTAATATTTCATACTACCATTTCTATCTTTTGTGTTTTGATTACAATTGTTCATCCTATTATTGATTGTTAATCAAATCAGGCTCTCTCCCAATACACCTCAATCGTCCAGATATCATTCAAGAGTGAATACGAGTGAGATTCGATCCTAACCCTAGATCCGAGCTCCACACCGATGATTAATAACGATTATTCACGCTTCCGCACCGGGGCTCGGTTCTAACAATTGGTATCAGAGCGAAGTTACCGAATCGTTTAGACTAACCTCTGGACAGATTCATATCGCTCTTTAATCCACCATGGACGTTAAACGATGAAGTTCGTTGAAATTATTTTTGGGGGTTTTGAAATTATTTGATGATTTGGAGAAAAGTATATGGATTGATGTTTGGGTTGATGACTCGTTTGGAGATCCAACATCAATTTCATGTTTATTTGGTCAGAACGGTCCAGATCTGATGTAACAGTGTTATTTGGCTCGTTTTGGGGCAACACTGTTCATTTAATGATTTCTAGATCTGAAAAGGTTGATTATGCTATGAAGATAGGTTTCTTTGATTTTGAGATAGCGTGGATATTGCTACAATGATTAATTTCATATTATGATACTTGTTTCCAGATCTGAAAATTAGGGTTTATATGTGCTCGTTATTATTTATGTTATTTGTGCTGCTCGAACTGTACATGATTTGGTAGACAAACATTGCCATTGGTACAAAATGGTATGGAGAATGTACAAGTCAAAAATGAACATGTACTAGAGGCAATATAATTATGGTTTGTTGCAGCAGATGCAAAGTGAATATTCAAGCAGGTTCTGCAAGGGCAAATCAGTAACTGATTATGCAGAAATGAAGTTTTGGTGTCTCGAGCATACTATGAACATATAAGACTGAACTCGAGTATAGAAAATGACTAAGTGTTGCTTCGAGCACAGGAGGTGTTTTGCCCAAGCACATCTTTGTTTGGCTCAAGCACAGGTTATTTCGAGCACATCTTATATCGACCGCATCAAATTCGAGCGCACTTTGTGAAACCTAAAGCATATCTTTTGTCTTCTCAAGAAAACTATCTTCTTTAAGTCTTGAGCGCACTATGTTATTTATTCGAGCAGACTCTTTTTCGAGCATACTTTGTTTTATTTTGAACAATTATGCTTGTGAAGAGAAAACTCAGGTTTGTGTCGAGCACACCTTTGCTTCCGAGCATGTTTGGTGGAAAATGAAAAAGCACTAAGTAATCCGAGCACACTTTTGTTTCCGAGCACTAAGTAATCGAGCACACTTTTGCTTCCGGGCACACTTTGTGCTAATTGAAAATTAAAAAAAATCACAAGTGTCACTTTGTGCTAGGAAACTGCTTCCGAGAACACTTTGTGCTAGTTGAAAATTGAAAAAATCACAAGTGTTTTGCTTTCCGGGTACACTTTGTGCTAGGAAAGTATTCTGAGCACACTCTGTGCTAGGAAAATGCTCCCAAGCACACTTTGTGCTAGGAAAGTGATACCAAGCACACTGTGTGCTAGGAAACAGAGTTTGTGAAATATTTCAAAGTTTTGAAGAAACTTTTGAGATTTTTGGTACCGTTGACCGTTTGACCAAGCTGTTCTCTACGGAAGATATATACCAGGGGTATTTTGGTAATTTTTCTTCAATCATCAACAAGCTTATGGAATTCAAACCTCATCAAATTTCACGACTTCATCAAGAGCTTTACAAGAGCAAGTGTTGACCAAGCTTAAGGATTTAATCACATTAAGTGTCAACCAACTTTTGAATATGTTTATGTGAGATTTTTACAATTTTGATGAGGATGATCAAGATTGTTTTACCCGCACTTGATTTGAAGACAAATTTATTAAAGACAATTTCAACGAAATTGGGGGAGTAAAAATCTTTGAATTTCATTGCAAATGGCATGCTTCAAATCAAGTAAAAGACTAGAGTTAAGGAAAAGTTGATCAAGATTAATAATCCAAGGTTTTTCAAAGATGTTTCATCGTTTGTCAGTTTTCAGATTTCCTAGTACGGATGAGAAGATAGAGTCATCTCAAGCAACAATGTTGAAAGGATGATAAGTAGAGTTCAACCTCCTATGAAATAGTCACTTGAACAGTCAAGAACGGGTTATGGTTGAACTTGAATGCTATCTTAATTCAGGGAATGGTTTGAAGATAATTTACAGGGGAAGAAACAGATTTGAAGAATGGAAAATTATTTGATGATCACAATGAGTTTATTTCTTTTTGTGATAACCTTGTTACTTGAAGTTGATCTTTGAAGTTCAAAGCCTCATTCATATGCCATACAACTATATCCAAAAGTGGTATAACAGTGATGATTCGAAATGAACAATGGGAGAAGCTTAACGTGAAGTGGAGAATTTCAATGAAAGACAACGAGTTATGAGGTGATTATGGAAGAAATTCGATGGCATTGGTCTAAGTGGGAGATTGTTGGGACTTATATTTTAGACCGATGCATCGAATTAATTTATGGGTGAAAAATATATTATTTGGTCTCAACCAAGGGTGGATGGCTTGAAGACCAAGTCATGGTAGACTAGTATAAATAGATGTTTTTATTCATTTGTCTAGTATGAGTGACTGTATTGTGTATGTGTGAGTTTAGGGTTTTATCCCTTTGAGAGAGTCTCCGCCTCCAGGATGATCTCTCCTGGTGGCGGCTGATATTTCTTAATCGATTGTATGTATGAATGTATGTATGAGTGGTTCATCTTTGTGTGAATCATTCGGCTAATATTAATCATACTACCATTTCTATCTTTTGTGTTTTTGATTACAATTGTTCATCCTACTTTATTGTTGATTGTTAATCAAATCAGGCTCTCTCCAATACACCTCATCCGTCCAGACATCATACAAGAGTGAATATGAGTTAGATTCGATCCTAACCCTAGATCTGAGCTCCACTGTCATTAATAACACCGCATATTCACGCTTCCGCACCGGGGCTCGGACCTGACATAACTTTAAATGGCTTTTTCACTCCCGTAAACCATCTTCTAAAGTATACACAACTTCGGTTTTCAGGTAACCTATCATCGTCGGCCTTATCCCATGGTTTTGATTCCCGACCAGCATTCAAAACACAGTCCACGGACCGGCAATGGTGTTCTTCCTCTAACACCACATCCTCATCTACATTGTCCTCTACAAGTAGGACCTCAAAAAATGCAACGTCCTCATTCACGTCCAATTTGTCTCCCCGTCATAATCCGACAATTCATCCAACTCCAGATTCAGGAATTCATCTTCCTCGTTCAGCTCATTATCAACCTTAACCTCATCCTCAACACCAAACATCAACTCAAGTGAATCCTCCAAATCCACGTCATCCTCTATCTCTTCTTTCTTCAATAATGACCTCTGATAAGCAGCCCACTCTTCATTTATCTCATCATCAGAGTCACTCCAAAAATCAATAATAGCATGTGAAACCAGAGGTGGGACTTCAACATCCATTTTTGTCTCCGTTAGTTGAGTGATCTCCTCATCTGACTGCTCAACATATTCCAAGGATCTCAACATCTCCATTTCATCTTCTTTATCCAGTCTCCTAGAAATTTCTTCTACTTGACGTTGGAGATCTGTAATAATATCCTGGTGATTTTTAAAGATGGTATCATGCTCAACGAACATCTTTATCCTACCCATAGCAGCTACATCCTTATCAGAAAGGCTTTTAGAAAAATGATCATAACACTGCTCCTGGTTTTGTTGAGGTTGCTGATACGAATTATCAAAATAATACGGAAAAGGTCCCTGTGAAAAATTTTGCACCGGCTGCACAAAAGGGTTAGTACGATTATATGGACATGCACGAGTTATATGACAACCAGCGCATCTATAACAAATAAATCTATAACCCTTGTATGGACAATCATAGGGTAAATGAGGGTCACCACACGTATCACAATTAAGGTTACTATAGTATGGACATTTAATGGTAAAGTGAGGTCCATTACAAATTTCACACATAATTACAAGAACAAGAAAAAGACACGGACAATTAGACATCTACGACCAAAGCAAAAAAATAAATAAATAAACACGTAAAAATAAATTTAACTAAAACCTTAAAAACTCACAAGCAAAAACACAATAGCACGTAAATAGCAAGTAAGTCCAACCAGAGCTAATAATGCAATCGCCAATAGTCCCCGGCAACGGCGCCAAAAACTTGATGTGCTAAAAGTAGTCAATTAATTATTAACTAAAAGTATACTAATGTAGACACTAAGTAATACTCTAGACCCTTAAACTTAACCTAAACTACTAACCGGCAAGTGAACCGGTCGACTCTAGTACAGCTAAGTAAGTCCGGATATCGAACCCACGAGACTCTTTAAATTACGAAACTAGCAAATTAGTCTTAATTACAAGACACGACTATTTATTAATAATGTTTGATGGGGAATTTAATACTAATTAATTAAAACTCTAATAATAATTAACTAATAATTACTTAAATTAACTATTAATAAACTAATAATATAATAATAAACCAAACCCTATATTGATTCAGATGATTAAAATAACTACCCAGGCCAGAATCCCCAAAGTTGCGGTTATTAATTAAATGGAAAAACGCAAGTTATTGAACCGGGATCATAAAATAGACCCTTGACAGAAAACCCGAACAGGGCCCTTGAACATCAAGAAGACGCCTATGGATTTCTAACAAGTTTTAAGACTCACCAATTTTATATTAAACTTTCTTGCGGTTATTTAATCGATTATGTCTAAGTATACTTTATGACAAAAACCTACCTTACAGCTCGGAATTAAAAAGATAGCAAAGCAGACTCAATTAATTTAATAGACTAAGCTGACAATCAAACCTAGACGGACTACTTACGAAGAACTAAATCTAACAATCCCGGTAAGCAAAGATCTATCAATAGCCTATCACTTTACAACTTTCTAGGATGCCAGTTCACTTTTATCTATTTACTTGATTTTATTGCTTCTATGATTTTAATCGATATTAATCACAAACTAGTCAAGAACACATAGTAAATGACCAAACAAAACCCTATCCTATGAAACAATCAACAAGGGCAATGTGGAACAATAAATTCAAGTAAACAAAACCAAGCAATCAAACGCATCAATTAAATCAAACTCAACCGTTTACTTAAAACATAAAATCCATAACGAAAAGAAAATCCAAATAAAATCAAACCGAACTAAGGTTCATCACGACCTAGGTAGTTTATGAAATTTAGCCTAGCATATTAAAATCTAAATCAAACAAAACAAATAATAACGAAAACTGGGTGAAAATATAAAGAATGGGGAATTGAAGATGATAAAACCCGTAAACTCGAACGTGAACGTGTAGCTCTTCACCGGATGCTCTCTCGCCTTCAAAATCACCAAAAAAACGCGAAAGATGGCACCAAAGTCTCCCAAATTCGGCCAAGGGTTTCAGGTTATGTCAGGTTTAAGTTAAATGTGTTTATATAACCAAAACAAGGCCCGACATTAAGTGAAAACGAACTTAATCCAGCCCAGTAGTGCCTAGGCGCCACGCGGAGGGCATTTGGCCTTCCCCCATCGCTCGGCGTGGCGTGCTTCTCCATGGGGGCCGGTCAGACCGGCCCAGTCTGACCGGTTCTCTGTTCTGGTTCTTCCTGACGCGTTGCGGATCTCCGTTTCGGCTCGTTTTAGCTCGTTTTTCGCACTTTTTAATCACGATCAAATCCCAGAACCTACGACACACAAAAATGTTAGTAGTATACAAATCTTGACTAAAAATGAACAAAAACAATTAAAATATTAAATAAAATAAACATGGGAAACATATATATCTTGCATTATATCAGCCATCATCATAATCATATCTGGACTGATTACAAAATGAGGTTTGAGAATAAAACGGTGAGAGTCATCAAACCCAACCTTATAACCTTTATCACACATTTTTGAGATGCTCAAAAGGTTATATTGTAATCTTTCCACATAAAAGACATTGTCAAAAGTAACTTTTCCATTGGTCAAGATCCCTTTACCAACAATCTTTCCACCATTCTCATCACTTCCAAAAACTACTGGTCCTTCAAACTTCTCTTCATAGTTAACAAGTGACCTCTTGTTACAAGTCATGCGCCTGGAACATCCATTATCCATGTACCATACTTCATTAAGTGAAGTAGACTGTTCCTGTGAAGAAGAAAATTCAACCTCATTTTCAACTTTTGTCATTAATGCAACAATGGCCTTGGTGATATCATCTGCATGATCACTCCAATCAAAATTCCCTTCTTGTTGTGCAGCAAGTGCTACATTTCCTTGGTTTCTGGGCTGATTTTGATTGTTTCTGTTGGGGTTGTTGGGAGCATTTGGAGGGTTTTGGTTGTTTCTTTGGAAATTCTAGTTCTGGGGTACAACTTGCTGATTGTTCATTTGTGGTTGCTGGTAGTTGTTGTTAAAATTGTGGTTATTGTTGTAATTGTTGTTTCTTGGCTGGTTTTGCTGGTATTGGTATTGATTTCTTGGCTATTGGTTCTGTACTGATTCACTTGGAAGTTTTTTGGCTCATTGCATTCTCTAGCAAAGTGTCATGGTTGTGGCAATTGTAGGAGATTGCCTTAGACTTGTCAAACCAAATTCTTTAAATTGGACCAGAAACTAGAGATCTTCCAGTCCTATTAAACAGCCTTTTGCTTCTGAGAGCCAGCATTGCAGCCTGCCACTTCAAGTCCATGTCTTCAAGATCATCAGCATTAATCTGTTCCAAATCATCTTGAATGACACTTATGTGGATCATGTTTTTGGCTACAAATTCATTGTAAGACTCTGTAAAACATAGAGACCAATGCTTGAGTTTCACTTCCTTGACCACTGTTTCCACCATCATAAGGTAAATGTCCACTTGCCATGGAGGTAGAATCATTTTCATCTATGAGTTGGACCTTAAACCTTGATTGACTTACTTGGTTACTTAAACTACCACCAAAAAATGCTTTTGGTGTATCAACACCATGTTCAGTAGGTTCTTCTATGATAGGGATCTGTTGTTGGTTTTTGGTGGTTAAGTTTCCCATAGGTGCAATAAGTGCATTAGACACCTGGAAACATGGTTTCTCTTCCTTTATCATTTCCTTCTCAATCATTTCTATCTCAACAGCTAGAAGAAAGCAAATGCATCATCCAGCTTGAGTTGTTCATAATTTTGTTTCTGAAGAATGAACTTTCTAGCTGTATACCACTCCTATGGCATTGATGATAACAGTTTAGTGTTCAAATCAGAATCAGTCATCATATAATCAGTGGTTCTATGATCATTCACTATGGCTAGAAAGCTATCAAGAATTGATTTCAATCTCTCCCCATCACTATATTTGAATCTTTCAAGTTGTTGCTTCAGTCTTTGCTTTTTGATGTTCTTCAGCACTGAATTCCCATCAAGCATTTCAAGTATTGCATCATACATAGCTTTGGCTGTAGTATGATGTGCAACTTTTGTCAAGATTTCACAAGACAGACCCAGCTTAATCATAGCCAGAGCTCTGTCATCCACTTTCCTCATTTTGTTTCCCACGGCTTGGTTAGGATTTGCACCTTCAGCCACATATGAACCATTCTTGATGGAGTTCCACATGTCAACATCATTATAACACACTACAGCCTCAAACAACACTTTCAACATGATGAAATTTTCTTGTCCATACAACCTTGGAATTTTATTAGTAGAGGCCTCTTGCTCTTTAAAACCAGACATATTTTTGGTATTTCATAAAATGATTTAAAAAAAAACAGAGAAAACTTTCAACATATTTAAAGATCAAATTTGAAAATCAATCAGATCTGAGCGATAACTCTCCAGATATGATGTTTATGATTTGAATGGAGCAAGATCTAATAATAAAAATACAAACTTTAAGCAAAAACAAGTGAAAGAAGACACCAAATATTGCAGATCTGGAAGAATGAAGAAAAACAGAGTTGATGACGTCAGGCTCCAATGGAACAGTACTCAGCTCACGTCATTCTTCATCTTCAAATAATCAACAATAAGCAATGATTCTTCACCCAAACATCAACAAACAAGCTCTGATACCACTTGTCGGTCCCGTATTGATCACTCAAACTCACAATAAAAAGTCACAACCCACACAATAATGTGTCGACAAGCAGGTTAATGACTTTGCTATTTAGGGTAAGAATAGATGTTTGTTAACGCCGGAATCACTAACAAACACTATTTATTTCTTAAAGATTATTACATCTAACAAATAAAAACAATAACTCAAAAGATTTCCATTTATAGAAAGTTTTATACAAATGTAAATCAATTAGGGTTTCTTGTAAGGAATGTTTATCCGTACTAATCTTAGGACAACCGTCACACTCACTCAGGACTATTCAGTAGGTATGAAAAGTGTAAAGTAGCAAAATCTGTCCTTTCTGTTGTTTCTACCGTAAGAAGGCATGCCGTAGATAATTCGATTTATAGGCATGCCCCTTCTGACAGCTGTCATTCCTTCTAGAAACCCTTATGATTGATATATAATCATAAAACATATTACAAAACATTCTATGTGTAAAAACAGGTCTTCCTGGTAGACTTTGTCCCTTTTTCTTCTTCAAGCAGACCTGGTAACCTTGAAGTGTGCTGGTAAACAGTTCTCAGGGTAGACTTTACTTAGATTATTTTCCTTAGAAACTACTCACCTAGTAGACTTCAATCTTCTTGACCATAGCAAACTTTGCTCGATATGGTCCTACGAGCAAACTGTTCTTCATGAACCCCTTCAACCCTTTGTTAAAGAATAACTTATTAAGCAAACCAAAGTGTGCTAGGAACACTTGTTTGACTTGTGCTATGAGCACTATAGCTTGCTAGAAGCAGCACCTTGCTAGGTAAAGTACTTTGAATATTTCATAATCACTTTCCTCAAGCATGCTCGAACTACTGTTTATTAGTGAAAGCTTTCTAGATCTTCCAACTACTTGGCTTCATAAGCTTGGTTTAGTCAAGGGTTTGCTAGTATACAAACTGTGCTCTACTTGAAGAACACATTTGCTAGACAAAGTGAACCCTGCTCGAATTGACACTTAGCCATTTCTGAGGAGTGTTGAGAAGATTCCAAGCAGCACCTTGCTAGGTAAAGTACTTTGAATATTTCATAATCACTTTCCTCAAGCATGCTCGAACTACTGTTTATTAGTGAAAGCTTTCTAGATCTTCCAACTACTTGGCTTCATAAGCTTGGTTTAGTCAAGGGTTTGCTAGTATACAAACTGTGCTCTACTTGAAGAACACATTTGCTAGACAAAGTGAACCCTGCTCGAATTGACACTTAGCCATTTCTGAGGAGTGTTGAGAAGATTCCAAGAAGTCTTCAAGAATATAACTTTGCTCGATGAGAAAAATACCTTACTAGGACAAGTAAAACCTTGCTAGGAGGTTCAAGTGTGCTCGATATCCATACTTAGCCATTTCTGAGGAGTGTTGAGAAGATTCCAATCTCCGTTAAGTCAAATCATGTCAAATCTTTGACTCAACAACATAGCCAATTTATTAAACTCAAATCCATCTCCCATCAACTAAATGATCCTAGGATCTGCCCTTTTTATTTCATCAAGCCTAGCTTGGATATTTTCTCTATGTGTGTCAGTCAGGTCTACATGAGGAGAGTCATGAGCCTCTTCTAAATCAATCACATCATCTTCAGCATCAGTCAAATCATTAAGAGCAACAATCTTTGGCTCGTTTACAAAGTCATTAGGCTTCACAGCTTCTAAGGGTACATCATTAATTCCCATTTTCTTTTGTTTGGGCATGGCCTCTTTAGTAATATTTTCAACTCCAAATATCTTCATTTTTCTTGCATACTTTATCAGATAAGGTGGCCAGCTCTTCTCATCTTTCTTCATTTCATCAAACATGATCTGATTCATCATTTCACTAGCCTTTTTAACCATTTCAGCTTGAATTATTTTTCCATCTAAATCAGTTACAAGTTGCTTATCAGGATTTTCAACTTCAGGTTCAGTAGTGGGAATTATCACATCAGGTTCAGGAGATTTGGGTTGTTCTGGGGTTTTAGGTTGTTGGAAATGATAAATAACAATTGCAAGGAACTTTTCAGCATCCTCTGCTTGCTGCAACCTCAACAACCCTTCGATTACTTCTTGTTCAAGTTCCCCTTTTTCTTCCTCAAGGTTCTTCCTCAGCTCAAACTCCTCCATCAAAACCCTATGTTCCTCTACTTCTTTATCAGTTAGAAATATGTTTTTATCATCTCCCTCTGCATCCACTCTCCTACAATCTTGTCATGCCTTTGAATTGCTTCTTCAGGTGATTTATCAATAAAGGGAACCTCATCACTAGACTCAATCTTCTTCTTCTTTAGTTTCAAGGGTTATAGATGGCCTTCAAGTTCAGCCAATTCCTTCCCCTTGAATCTCCTCATTTCAACTTCAAGAGTTTTAAGTCTAGATGGGCCTACTTCCCTCACCACTGTGGGTGGAAAGTCTTTAGGGAAATTATCAATCTCTTCAAATAGATCATTCAATTCATTATCCACCTATTTCTCCTTTTATGTCACTTCATAATCATGATCAATTATTTCTATAGTTTTGTCAGTTAGGTCTACAGTCTCACCTAAGATCACCATCTCCTGAGTGACACTGTCAGCGTCAACTGTTTTGTCAGTTGGTGCCTCAGTCAAAACATCATCAATCTGCTTCTCAGCCTCATTCACAAAAGCATTTCGAATACTAGGTCATTATTTCTTTCTACCTCATCAGTCACATCATTCGCATTCACCTCTCCATTAGTTAAATTAATGTCAACCTCTCTCTCAACCTCATTTACCACAATGTTCTCAACCACCATGTCATCATTCATTTCAGGCTCCTCAACATTGTAATCTTGTACTACTTCATCTGAAATGTCAGCCTCATATCCACCTTCATCATCTCTCTTTTCCTCCTCATCACTACCATACAGTTCTCCCAATGACTTTAAGATATCTACGTCATTAACATCAGCACTTGAAACAAGCAAAATTTTCCTCATTTTTTGGTACAGCTGAGGTCTTCTCAACCTCACTGACCAGGGTTTGAATTTTCAGAAGAGCCTGTTCCAGTTGGGATTCCAATTCAGAGTTATTCTTCTTTAATTCCTCACTTTCCCTTCTTAAGTCATAATTTTCAATCAGCAGATTCATATGCCTATCAAGGAGTCTCATTCTGGCATTAGGGGATGTTGAGTTTGTGGGTGAAAAAGGAAATGGATCAGGGATTTGAGTTGGTTGAGTGTCATGGGTTGGGCTTTCAATGATATTTTTACTAGTGATTGGTAAAGGGTTTATGGTTTTAATTGCGGGTGTATGTGTATGTATTATTTGGTTAGTTGGTGTGTGTTGTTGGTAAAGGTTTGGGTATGTGTTGGTGATTGGTAAGGAGTGTTAGGTTGGTTTATGAGGTGGGATGGAATTTTGGTATGTATGGGTCATGGTCAGGTTGATCTTGGGTTTGGGTTTGGGTTTGGGTTTGGTTTTGGATTTGGGTTGGTGAAGTAGGATGTGATGGGATATATGGTTCATATGGTTGATCATGGTGAGGTGGTAAAGGAATATATGGTTCGTGTGTATGGTAATGGGGTGGTGATTGGTGTTGTGGTGAAGTGGGTGGTGTAGAAACATGGTTTTCATCATGTGTTGTCTCCCCCTGAACTTGAAATACAACATCATTCACAATCGTATCCAAAACACCATTCGCATTATCAGTCTCCTCCTCTCTCTCATCATCCTGTTCAACAACCAAATTATCTCCTCCATCATCATCTTCATCACCAGAATCTGACATGTCGTCATCATCATCATCATCATCATCATCATCACTGTCAATATTATCCTCGTCACTAGTCATCCTAAGTGACTCAGGCACTTCTATAATCTCCAAATTATTATCAACAAGCCATGGGAGAATGTATTCCAACTCCGGATTGAAGTGGCTTGTTGCACCCAACCTGGAAATTCGTCTAAATAAATTTGGGTCTTGAAGAACATGTGCAGAAGTTGGAAGATCTTGACACACAATGTTAAAAGTTATTTGTTGGAATCTCGGATACATAAGAAACCTATCCTTCTCTTGTTTCCTCAGATTAACCACCAGGCCTTCAAAAATTAATCTTGAAAAATTGAATGGTCGATTGAAGACAACATCAACTGTGGCTGTAGAAATTTCTCTGCTCATGAGGGTCCAAGTACCCCTCCTTGGTGTAAACCCTTGGATAATGTGTTGTATCAGAAATCAGTATAAAATAGGGAACATTCCCTTTTGGAACTACCATTCATGCACATTCTTGTGGTATCCCATTGTTTCTTGGAAAATCATCAACAATCGTTGGGTAGCAAGGATAACTGAACATCCAGATTATCATTCAACTGTAGACTCTCCCGGATTAGATGTTCTGTAATTTCACTTTCTTGACCAGCTACAGTGGCTTCAATTCTCCGTCCATTCACATCATCTTCCAACTGTGCTGTCCTCCAGAAATCCAAGTGATGATTCCTGTATATTATTGGGCTTTCGGTGAGAGAAAATCGAAGATTGGATCGAATAATCCATTGAATCGTTAGCTCCACTAGCATGTTCTCCTCGGTAACTTGGAGAAAGGCGCACATGTTGTGCTTTTATCGAACGGGTATACCATTTCTGCACAATCACAAACAAGAATACAAGCAAAAAATTAGTCATTAAAGTTCATTACTTTATCATGTATTAAGTTAAATTTGAAGATTAATTAAAAGGATAATCTTTATGAACCTGTTATTCGACAAATTTATAACCTACATGGAAACAGAGATGTTAGTTATCAAGAAATTGAAACCCTAAACTCATACAATGAGTGTCAGGAATCATTCAATTGAAGCTTACCGAGTCGGAATTAGAAGGATGACAAATTTAGGTTATGAATTTTGAGCAATGATTAAATTTATGGGTTACGAGCAAGTGGACAATAATGCAAGAGAGAAAGAGGGAAAAGTGAAATGAAAAGTTTTCTATGTCCCCTTTTATAGTGTACTCTGTGCACATCTGAAAGTGGGTTTTAAATTAATTTTGTCATTTAGTTCGAGAATACTGTCAAAAATCCAATTTCAAATTTACTAGCATAAAGCTTGCTCGATAAGTATATTTTAAAAGATTGCTCGTCCCAATGTTTGCTCGTGCTTAAAACTATCAGAATTATGCTAAGTAAATAGAATGAAAGAAGCTTACTCGAATATACAAGATTGCTCGAGAAATTAATCACAAGTTTAAATAATAAAGTATTTTTGGTCAAATAAGCCACCTTGCTTGAGATCAATAAAGAACCCAAAATTATAACTTACCAATATTTCTAAATGTCAAACTTACTCGAATACTTTATCAACACAGAGTTTACTCAATTTCACTTAGACAATCAAAGAGTTAACAATTTTCAAAGATATCCATTTAAGTATACTTAAAAACAAGGTTTACTTGACCATACTTCAAAAGTTCAAAGTATTCTTGAGAAGACTCGATATATTAAAATACAAGTATACTCAAAGCGTAGAGTATACTTGTGGAGTAAAGTTTGCTCGAAAGCACTTGAAATATGCAAGTATGCTTTGAGAACACTTGAACTGTTGTATGAATATACATGTGTGCCCTAAGCATGAAGTTTGCTCGATAAACGAAGTTTACTCGAAAACACATGCAATTTCAAAGAAAGTATTCAGATATATTCAAGACATAAGTAAATCAATATTTTATCAAGTATGCTTGACACATTTACCATGTTTACTTGATAGAGTTAAAGATTAAGTAAATAGTTAAGTTTACTCGAATAACATTCATTTTGAGCAATTTTAATCCAAAGTCACAAAGTAAGCTTGGCAAACACAGGTTTCAAATACAACATCAAAGTTTACTCGAAACACGTATTTAAAGCATATTCAGACATTTATATCACATATTCATCAAGTTTTCTTTAATGAGATGACCTTCTAAACAACCAAGTTTACTCAAAATTACATAATTATCAAAGTGTACTCGATAATACATGAACAATCATAAGTAAATAAGTATCATGTATGCTCGAATGGGTTAAAACTTCAAATAATAATAGTTATGTTTACTCGAAATTTGAAAACATCAAAGCTAACTCGAAATTGCATATTCAGACATATTCGAGGCGAAATGCAAGACTTTTTTACTTAAACCTTCACATAAAACATTTTTCTAATAAAGTTTAAGAGAAAATGGTGCATTATGAGATCAAATTTTTGTTTAATTCTTTCAAATCCTTTTTTTCTTTTATGAAAATATCTCAACATAGGAACATATTGATTATGTCACCTTTCAATACTTCACTCTAAGCATTATTACGATATAATACGCAGGTTAATAGCAGGTATTTGACTTTGCATGAATTTCATTACTTTGGTGATATGCTTAAAGTTCAATTAGGTGCATAATACAAAAATGGATAACACTTATTACACTATGATGTTCCATATCTCTTCTCAAAGCTTATTTGGCTTTAACCAGATCACCCTAAACTGACTTCAACCCCCTGATATTTGGTCAAAATATTTTTATGACATAACATATATAAAGTTTCTTAACAAATTTTGTATTTTCAAAACTTTCAAACATTTGATATTGAACGTTGGACTTACGTGCCACGCAGTTCAGACTTATACACCTTTCATTCAAGGTATTTAAGGTCTTATAATGATGCCCCACCTATGTAATTCTAGTTTAAATCATCATGTTTTTTTTCTTTAAAAGTTTTGAACATTTAACAACTTTTGCACAAACTTGTTCTTTGTTATATTCATAAGATGTTCCATTTTGAGTGACCAAATACCAGCAGGCTCATTTATGATTGGGTAATCATTTTTCTTCCTATCATTCGGAGAGATTTGACTTGAAACATGCATATTTCAACAATGTATCTCCACATTAAATTTAGCATATTCATTATGTTTATATCACCTCAGTTTTTACACATCATGGAAAGAAACCATACTTATCAATGACTGCACTAATAGTCTTTTTAGCCTATTAAATCCATAAGTTTGGTATAAATAATCAATGTACTATCATTTCCCAAAAGGTTGGATCAATTTACATTCAAATCTCTTTTAAGCTTCTATAAAACTTGAACTGAATAATCTTATCATTTCTCCACACCATTAAGTTACTCAGCTTGCCAAAAATGATTTTCTTTGAAACAAAAAAATTTTCTTTTTAAATTATTCATTTGAGTTTCAAAGCACAGTTTTTGACACAAACATTTAATAACATATTCAAGAATAATTAAAAATGAATGTAATGTATAAACACAATTAGACCAACATAATTTTCAAATCAAGATTAATTATGCATATTCTATCCTGTACTAAGCATATCATCATTTCAGATCATCTAACCAAAACACAAGATATCAGATAAGCATGCAGATTTATCAACTCAAAGCAGATATTGACACACTTATCTAAACATCAAGATCAAACATTGAAATCATACCTAAGCATCATAGATACCTAAGTGAAACATACTTAGTTAAAGAACATATCAGTCAAACAAAGTCACATAATCAAACATAGAAACACAACTTACTCAATCAAGATCTCTTAAAAGATAATCAATTAGCACTGTTTTGGACAAAAATCTGCTAAGGATAATGTATCCAAATCTGTTAAGTGAGGTATAGTGCTAACACGGTGATGATGAGTGTGTAATCATAATCTTGGTGAACACAATGATTTGATCACGAGGGAAAAAGCCCTTAATTACGATAATCTTACTTCGATCAAAACTTAACAAGGCAATCTTTGATAAAATGACTTCGGTCAAGAATTAACAAGATAATCTTTGGTCGAATCACTTTGGTCAAGGATCAACGAGGTAACCTTTGGTCGGATAGTACGTGATTATTGTAATCTACGCCACAAAAAACCCCCGGACGGTGAAAACTATCTCCGTCGATTATATTGATAATAAAAGGTGATTACAAATGTTGTGGAGTTGATGATCGAGATTACAACGTAAACTAGTGATTAGAGAGAGTATTTTGTGTCTGCTCTAGTGTGTGTGATTATACATGTGTTTTTTCTACTCGATCATAACACAATTAAATAAGAAAATACCAATAACAATATTTCCTAACAATTCGGAAGTCTTCCACTAGCCTCTCCCATGACATTGACCACGTGACAATAGCCATTCAATAGCGAGATAAGCGGAAGAACGAGTCTTGGAGCCGTTATTGATATCTAAACATCAATCTTCAGGTGAATTCGTCCATTAACAGCTATATTGAATATAGATCCTAGATCCATACTCCAGCTAGAGAGTACTCCGAGAGGATAATTGATGCAAGAACGTCTCTAAGTTGCCACACCTGTCTCACATGACCATACTAAACGCAATCATTAGTAAACAAATAATACCGAGGATCGTCGATTCTTTATACCCTGATACACATCTCAAGGATAATCTATCAGTAAGATGGTTAAGGATAAAGGATCCTTAGTACAAAATTCATGGCCTAACAATTGCCCCCAAAATGGCGGGTGACAGTGGAATACAGCTGTCATTTTGAAATTCAAAACTGCTGCGAAAACTGATAGATGGGACGGTTTTGCCAGAATATTTACCATTTAGCCCTCAAGGTTAATTATAACCGTCTTATATGCCGCCCTATATCATTGATTATAAACACGCCTTCATCCGACTCATCAGGTATCCTTCTTACCTTTCTCTCTTATTTTCTTTAATCATGTCTGCTGCTTCGTCTTCTTCTTCTCCGGTTCCCTCTAAACCTCCGACTGCTCTGAGTTAACCGAAATGGAACCCTAATGTCTGCTTGCTAACCCATCTTCCGAAATTTGCAAACTTACGGATCCTGAGGTTGAAGACTTTCGTACATTATTTCCTTCGAACACTCGATTCCAACCCTACGAATCCAGTGTCAGATGTGATATATATTCCAAGGTTTGGGTTTGCTTTCCGGCGACTCCATTTCTGATCGGCTATAAGTACCCTTTTTCGTCTTTTACCCAAAGCTTCTTCGACTCTACCGGCATATCCTATATACAGACTATGCATATGATCTGGAGGGTTCTTAGCGCTATCGAAAGGATCATCGAAGAGGAGAAATTCGATTTTGTCTTCCCGAGTTATCATATATATATATATACCCTCACTACCCACGGTTCTACTCGTTTCATCTTCAAATCCAAGCCCCGACAGCCCATCCGATCTTAAAAGTCACTCTGAATGATTCCGTGTGGAGGAATCAGTTTTTCTTTGTAAAACGCGACTCAATACGAGGGGGACTGATCTTCCTTCAAGATGGGTTAAAAAGGGTAGGATCCTTTATTCTTTGACTCGAATCCTGAACTTCTTCTTTTTATTTGCAGTTGACAATTTTGCTTCTTTGGGCAAGTTACCTGGCACAGAAGAAAAGACAAAACGGTTCCTAGCAATGGATACCGAAGTTAGGACCTTTCAAGATCGATTTGTTGATGGTTTTTGTGATATCTCCTCGGGTTCAAGCATTTCAAGTAAGTTAATAATTTTAATATAAATAAAATTTGAATAAGAAAACTTATCTGTTAACTTTTTTCCTTTTCAGGTGCCAAGAAATCCCAGAAGTCAGCCGGCAAGTTCTCTCTTGAAGACATTGACTGCTTGGTCACTTCTCCTGTTGTTGTTTTGGACAAAAATCTGCCAAGGATCAAGTATCCAAATCTGTTATGTGAGGTAAGGTGCTAACTCGATAATGAAAAGTGTATAAAAGTAATATTGGTGAACACAAAGGTTTGATCACGAGGGAAAAAGCCCTTAACCAAGATAGTCTTGCTTCAGTCAAAACTTATCAAGGTAACCTTTGATAAAATAACTTCGGTCAAGGATTAATAAAATAATCTTTGGTCGAATTACTCTAGTCAATGATCAACAAGGTAACCTTTGGTCGATGAGTATGTGATTATCGTGGTCTCTGACACAAAAAACCCCCGGAAGGTGAAAACTATCGCCGTCGTTTATATTAGATAAAAAGGGTGTTACAATCGTTGTGGAGTAGATGATCGAGATTACAAAGTTAGCTAGTGTGTAGAGACAATCTTTGTTTCTGCCCTTTGTGTGTGATTATACATTTGTTTTCTACTCGATCATCTCTCAGTTAAATAAGATAATATCACTAACAATATTTCCTAACTATCCGGAAGTCTTCCACCAGCCGCTCCACGACCTTTGACCACGTGCCAATAGCCATCCAATAGCGAAATAAGCGGAAGAACGAGTCTTGTAGCCGTTGTTGATATTAAACGTCCATCTTCAAATGAGTTCGTCCACTAACAGCCACGTTGAATTAGAATCCTAGATCCATGCTCCAGCTGTAGAGTACTCTGTGAGGATAATTGATGCAAGTACGTCTTAAAATTGCCACATCTGTCTAACACATCACCATACTAAATGCAATCATTAGTAAACAAGAAATACCAAGAATCATCAATCCTTCATATCCTGATACATATTTCAAGGATAAACTATCCATAAGATACTCAAGGATAAAGGATCCTCAGTATAAAAATCATGGCCTAACAATTGCCCCCAAAATGGCGGGTGATTGTGCAAAACAGCTGTCATTTTGAATTTCAAACTTGCTGCGAAAAGTGATAGATGGGACGGTTTTGCTAGAATTAATTACCATTTAGCCCCCAAGATAATAATAACCGTCTATATATGCCGCCCTATATCTTTGATTATATACACTCCTTCTTCCGACACATCAGGTTTCTTCCTACTTTTCTCTATTATTTTCTTTAATCTTGTCTGCTACTTCATCTTCTTCTTCTCCGACTCCTTCTAACCCTTCCAAACAGATTTCCGATGACTGAGAGTTGTCGGAAATGGAACACCAGTGCCTCATTGCCAATCCTTCTTCTGAGATTTGCAAATTAACAGACCCGGAGGTTGACGCGTTTCGCCCGTTATTTCCCCCGAAAACCCTATTCCGCCTTTATGAGTCCAGTGTTCGCTGTAACATATATTCCAAGGTTTGGGTGTGTTTTCCGGCGACTCCATTCCTGATTGGCTATAAGTACCCTTTTCCATCTTTTACCCAAAGTTTTTTCAACTCTACCGGCATATCCTACAAACAGGCTATGCCGATGATTTTGAGGGTTCGCAGCACTATCGAGAGAATCATTGAAGAGAAGAAAATCGATTTCAGCCTTCCCGAGTTATCATACTTATGCAACCTTACTACCCACGGTCCTGCTCGTTTCATCTTCAAATCCAAGCCCCAACAGCCCCATCCGATCTTAAAAGCCACTTTAAATGATTCCGTGTGAAGGAATCAGTTTTTCTTCATAAAACACGACTCAATACCGGGGGGAACTGATCTTCCTTCAACATGGGTCACGAAGGGTAGGATCCTGGATCCTTAAGGAATAGCATGATCATTTATGCTTCTATTTTAATGCTTATTCTTTCTCGTTATCTGCAGTTGAGGAGTTCGCTTCATTGAGTAAACTACCTGGAACATAAGAGAAAGCAAAACGGTTCCTAGCACTGGATACCGAAGTTAGGAACTTTCAAGCTCGATTTGTTGAAGGTTTTTGTGATATTTCCTCAAGTTCAAGCATGTCAAGTAAGTTAACAATTTTAAGGTAAATAAAATAAAAAAGAACACTTATCTGTCGATTTTTCTTCTACAGGCAGCAAGAAATCAGGAAAGTCCGCCCTCAAGTTCTCCCTAGAGACATTGACTGTATGGTGACTTCTCCTACTGTCAAGAAGGAGGCTTCAAAGGCAGGCACTAGCTCCGAGCCCAAGACTGCTACGACCAGGGCCAAATCCGCAGCTTCCAAGAGGAAATGATCCTCTGATCCTAAGACCCATTATGACATTGTCAACTCTGTAAGTATACTGTATTCTGTCTTTTAGCATTTTAGGATCCAATATTATCCCAATTCTGATATGAAATTTATTGATAGGTTGTGACCACTATGAGGGATCACTATGAAAAGACTATCCATCAAATGAGCGAAAAAAATGTCAGGTTTAGGGAAAGTTGTGGTTGCTAAGGACAAGGCTATGATCCAGCTCTCCAACGTCAAGAAGCAGTGGAGCAGGCGACTGATGAAGCCAAGGTGTGGGTTACCAGGTCGATATTCCAGGCGCGGATCAAGATGGCGAAGGAGGCCGGTGATCCTGCTTTGGAAAAGTCGGCCTGGGATGTGGAGAAATGGAAGGCTGCTCTTGACGATCTCGGTGGTGAAGATGATGAGGAGGTGGCTGAAGTCCCCGAGGCTGGTACTAGTGGCGTTAAGGAGGCGATTGAAGCTGGCAAGGGAAAAGGTGATGCCGCGGTTGAGGATGCGGCTTAAGTGGGCAATGAAGGATATCAAAGACAAGGCATGAGCCCACTTTTTTGTTTAGTGTTGATGTTTCTATGAACAATTACTATGGTCTGTAATAAACAATAGTATTTAGGATAAAAGATCCATTATCCTTAAGACAATCTGCGGGGGTGACAAAGGTGGAGGGATCCTCTGTTTGTGGGGATGAAGCCTTTGTTGCCCCTGTATTTTAAATTTCCTGCACTTATGAACTGTTAGTAACTCCTACTTAACCCGGATGGATGGTCCATCTATTCGTATGGTGAAGTCTGGGTTAAGAATTTTGGATAAGTCCTTGGGCTTATTTAATTAACATATAAATCTTTTGACTATTTACTTGTTATTTATTTTCAAAAACTTGTTAGATATAACTTTAGCATTGTTGATAGTTTGGCAAATAATTTTGAGTAAAAGATTTTTAGGATAAAGATCCTTAAGAAAATAACTCAGGATAAGATATCCTTAAATAATAAATATTAAGATAAAAAATCTTAATTAGTTGATAAAATTTATATAAGAGAATTCCCTCAAAGGGCAAATTTCAGGATAAAGTATCCTTAAAATAGCTAAAAATTTTAGTAATCAAGTAACTTTAAGCGAATAGCTTTTCAAACTGAAATACCCAAATTTATCGCAACAACTATCATACATAAAATAATTAGCAGAAATCATACCAGAAGGTCTAGATAGACCTAAGTTACCAGAAGTATTGAACTCTTAATGATCCTTAAAGGAATAGCTTTAGGATCCGGGATCCTTAGCTTCTCGATCTTCAGAAAGAACTTAGAAATTCTGCTGCAAATAATTCGTATTATTAACTGGGATCAAACCCATTAAACTGGGGACAAGCCCAATAATATTCTAGGGACAAGCTCGTGCAACTGGGGACAAGCCCGTGTAATCTGGGGACAAGCCCGTGCAACTGGGGACAAGCCCAACAAACTGGGGACAAGCCTATAAAATAAACTGGGGACAAGCCCATAAAATAAACTGGGGACAAGCCCAAAGATTCAGATGTCAACTGGGGACTCGCCTAAACTGGGATTTAGCCCAAACATGAGATAATGTGAAAACGTTATAAACCGGTGGTATGGTACGTCTACCATAAATCGTAGGATCCTCCATATAGCCGGAGACAACGAAATTGTCAGCCACTAAGCGTGTACTGGTCCCACTGCCCGAACTATACGTCGGATAGCGTGCACAACTGGCAATCGTGAGAGAGGTGAAAACCTTTAAACCGTAGGGGATATGACCATCGGGGGTCATATCCAAACGTGGGCTAGGCCAAGGGAAATAAGATAGTACCTCAAATGTAAAGGAGATGTGGCCAACCTCTTGAACATCAAGTGAAACATTATAATCCTGCATGGTTATTCAAAAACTTGGAAAAGATAAAGTGTTAAGAATATATTATCCTTAAATTAACAGTAATAATTCAAATAAGAATAACTGATCAGAAAGATGTTACCGATTTAAGGATCCTAGATCCTTTTCCGGATAATATATCCTCTCAGGATAATGGATCCTAATTAGAAAAAATATTTCTTGAGGTGGATGGCATTCCATGCTCTTTGTAATCTGTTGCCTTCCATTGTGAGCAAATGATATGCCCCCTTTCCTGCTTCCGACTCAATTTGATAAGATCCTTCCCATTTGGGTGCTAGATTCCCATCAGCCGGATTTGTTGTGTTTTGAAAGGCTTTCCTTAAAACCAAATCTCCTTCTTGAAATCTTCTGACTCTAATATTCTTGTTGTATGCCCCAGCTACCCTTTGTTGATAAGCTGCCATTCTGATCTTTGATAGGTTTCTGAGTTCTTCTATAGTATCCAAGTCTTCCAGGAGGGTATCTTCATTGGCTTCAGGATCACGGATTCTCGTTATTGTTGTAGGAACCACCATTTCTGTGGGAATTATTGCTTCTGATCCAAACACCAAAGAGAAGGGTGTTTGGCCTGTTGCATTTTTAGGCGTAGGCCTGTCTGCCCAAAGAACATAAGGAAGTTCTTCAGCCCATTTTCCTTTCTTGGATCCTAGCTCCTTCTTTAGATTGTTGATGATGATCTTGTTGCTAGACTCTACTTGACCATTGGCTTGAGGATGAACCGGAGTGGAAGTAATCATTTTGATGCCCCAACTGTCACAAAAGTTAGTAGTTCTATTCCCGATAAACTGGGAACCATTGTCACAAACAATCTCATCAGGAATACCAAATCTAGTTATAATATTTCGTTTAATAAAAGATATTACTTCCCTTTATCGGACTTGTACAAATGCTTCTGCCTCAATCCATTTGGAGAAGTAGTCAGTCATAGCAGTCATAAAGACCTTTCCACCGGGTGCTTTTGGTAGCTTGCCTACAATATCCATACCCCATTTCATGAAAGGCCAAGAGGAGGATATAGGATATAGAGGCTCCGTTGGCTAATGAAGTATGTTCGCGTGTCTTTGACAAGCATCACATTTTTTTGAATACTCCACTGCATCCTTCTTCATTGTTGGCCAGAAGTATCTAATTCTAAGTATCCTGGAAAATAATGCTCTTCCACCTGTGTGATTTACGCAATCTCCTTCATGAAAATCCTTGAGTACCTCTTGGATCACCGGATCCTCAATGCATCTCAAATATGGACCTGCAAGAGATTTTCTATATACCATATCATTTAACAAAATATATTGGGATACCTTGAGTTTGAAGGACTTGGGATTTTCTGTGGCTGGCATTTCTCCAGTATGAATGTAGTTCTTGATAGGATGGATCCATGATCCTTTGTTATTTGAGGATAAAGGATCCCAGAGCACGATTTATTTATCATTCGTTATCTCTCCAACTTCCTGTTCTACTATTGCTGGCGAGAGAATGTGGATTATTGGGATTTTCAAATCCTCAGGAATCTTCAAAGATGAGGCTAAGTTTTCCAAGGCGTCTGCCCCTGCGTTTTCTTCCCTCGGTACCTGTGTAATACTAAATATTTCTAACGATTTCAACAGCTCCTGATCCTTATGCTTTTGGCTGATTGCAAACCTGTGATTAAAGCCTCGTATTCTGCTTCATTGTTTGTTGCTTTGAATTCACAAGCTATGGACTGGGGTAGTATATCCCCCTGTGGCGATTTCAGTAGGATCCCCAATCCTGTTTCTCTCACTTTGGATGCTCCATCTGTGAAGAGTATCCCAGGATCCTTGGTCTTTTCCAGTTGTTGGACCTCCAAGTCAGCTTTTTTTTGTAGATCACTAGTGAAATCAACCACAAAGTCCGCTAATGCTTGAGACTTGATTGTTGTTTTTGGCTCGTATTGGATATCATATGCGCTCAGCTTTACAGACCATTTGGCCATTCTCCCTGATAACTCTGGTTTTCTGAGTACATTATAATACACAAGATGTTGTTCACCATCGTGGTCCTTTACCAAGACGGCACTTGCTGCATTACCTGACACTGCGAGGTAGAGAAATAAAGGTTCTCCATCCATAGGTTTCATCAAGGCTGGTGCTGAGGATAAGTAATCCTTCAAGGCCTTGAGTGCAGCCTCATGCCTTTCATTCAACCCAAATTTCTTGTTCTTTCTGAGAATATCATAGAAGTCTTTGCACTTCTCGGATGATCTTGAGATGAACCTATTAAGAGCGGCTATCCTTCCTGTAAGCCTTTGGACATTCTTCACGTTTGTCAGAGATTTTAGGTTGAGGATGGCTTCAATCTGTTTAGGGCTTGCTTCAATTCCTCTTTTAGTCACCATATATCCCAGAAATTTTCCAGCCTTAACACCAAAGTGGCATTTTGACGAATTCAATTTCATGTTATAATGGTCAAGGATATTGAATGCTTCCTCGAGGTCTCTAAGGTGATCCTCAGCTTTCTTTGACTTTACCACCATGTCGTCTATATATACTTCCATAGTCTTGCCCAACTAATCCTTGAACATCATGTTGACCAGTCTTTGGTATGTAGCCCCTGCATTTCTTAGTCCAAACGGCATAGCAGTATAACAGTATATGCCGGTAGGAGTCAAAAATGTTGTATCCTCTTGATCAGATGGTTCCATATGAATTTGTTGAAATCCAGAGGAAGCATCCATAAAGGTAAGCATTTCATGTCCTGCCGTTGCCTCCACCATGGAATCTATATGTGGTAATGGGAAAGGATCCTTGGGGCATGCCTTGTTTAAATCAGTAAAATCGACACACACCCTCCACTTTCCATTCTGTTTTAAAACAACGACCACATTAGCTAGCCATCGAGGATACTAAACCTCTCTGATCATACCGGCCTTAAGAAGTTTTTCAACTTCTTCTTGTATGATCTTGTTCCTCTAAGAAGCTTTCCTTCGCTTCTGATGGACGGGTTTAACAGATAAATCAAGGCCGATTTTAAGAGTGATTACCTCTTTTGAAATACATGTCATGTCAGAATGCTTAAAGGCAAAGGTAGATCTTCTTCGCCCTAAGAAGGATATTATATCCTCCTCAATCTTACTAGGGATAGAGGATCCTAGGAACACCTTTATCTCTGGATCCTCGCGGTCCAATGATACTTCTTTGAGGTCTTTCTCCCGAGCATCCAGCACGTCCCTAGGATGTTGTTGTAGTTTCTATGCTATAGCTTGCTTGGCTGTTGGCTTCATTGATGAAGAATAATAATTCTTGGCTTTCGCTTGGTCACCAACTATCTTTACAACTCCCCAAGGAGTAGGTAGCTTGATGTATTGGTGATAAGCTGAAGCTACTACCTTCATCCCATGGAGCCAGGGCCTACCTAAAATAACATTGCAACAGGAAAGGTTATCTATAACACAAAATTTTTGGTATGAATTTAACCCTTATATGTAAATTGGGAGGTTGATGTCCCCCAATGTCTTCTTGGTTTCACCACTGAAACCGACTAGCACCGATGTTCTAGTAATGATTTCTAAATCCGGGATGTTCATCTTTTTGAGGACATCATGTTGGATAATGTTGACTGAACTTCCACCATCCACTAGGAACCTGCGTATATAATGGTTAGAGATAAATAAAGAAATAATCAAACCGTCATGATGAGGATCCTGAATGTTTAGCTTGTCTTCCTCATCGAAGAAGATTCTCTTGTTTGTTGTTAATGTGGTTGACACTATTGGACGATCCCCGTTATCCATCTTGATCTCTTTGGCGAGTCTTTTTGGTGCAGAGAAAGAAGTTTCACATATATCTGAACCTCCAGAGATGAAGTTGACCGCTTGCACATCCAGCTTGTCCTGATGAGGATCCTGGATCCTTGAATTGAAAAAGATTCTCTCATCAATCACTCGAGTGGTGGGGATGAGCGGTCTTCTCTCATTATCCAACTCGAATTCTTCCACGGGACTTTCTTCTATGGTACAAGAATCTTTAAATAATTCATAGTCTCTGGAGATAAAGTTGATCACATGAGCATCCGGCGGTGGTGGTGTTGCTTTCTGTGGAAGATCTTCAGGATCCTGGATCTTGGATTTCTTCCTTCCCAAGAGTTCTTTAAAGTGACCCTTGCTCAGGAGGTATCCAATTTCCTTCCTTAAGCCGATGCACTCGTTTGTCGCATGGCCAAAATCTTCGTGGAAGGCACACTACTTAGACTTGTCCTTGAAGACGACAACCTTCTCATTCTTTCGGGGCCACCTTGCTTTTTCTCCCAGATCTTTCATGGCACAGATCAAGCCATGAGTATCCACAGAGAAACAATAGTCGGAGATGCAATGGTAGTCTTCATCGTTATCTCCTTCTTCAACTGCCCGTACGTTCTGATTGTTGAACTTGACGTACGGCTTCGAATTGTTGTTCCTATTCCAGGATCCTTTATTCTTTTCGGGAGTTTCTGGTTTCTTTTGTCCCCGAAGATAATCCTGGATCTTTTTATCTTCTTCTAATCGGATGTATCTTAATGCCCTGTTTCTGACTTCATCTAATGTCCTGCACGGAGTCATCACTAAATAAATCATCATAAAAAGGGGAGCTCTTTTGAATTCCCATCTTGAATGCTTCAACAGCAGTAGTCATATCAAGGTTTGGGATTTCTAGAGCTTCCTTGCCGAACCTGGTAACGAAATCCCTAAGAGATTCATCACTTGGTTGGATAACACGATATAAATCACTGATTAACCTCTCAAATTTCCTACTACAGGAAAATTGAGGGTTAAAAAAATTAACTAAATGAGAGAAAGATGTAGCCGAGAAAGGGGGGAGACTTAGCAGCCATTTCAGTGTAGCTCCCGTTAGTGTGGCTCCAAACCCTTTGCAAAGGCAAGCCTCCTTGGGTCTTTCAGGAACAGTATTAATTTTCATCGTTTCCCTATATTGGGCAACATGTTCCTCAGGATCGGTGCTCCCATCATACATCTTCATGTTGGGAGTTTGGAACTTCCTTGGGATTTCGGCATCACATATGGGCGGAGCGAATCTGGATAATTTGTGACTTCCCTCCGGTATCTCAGGAATTGGATGTATCACTCCCGGGACACTGGATATCATATCCTTTAGCTTATGTAACTACTTGGCCATGGCCTGGTTGATACCTTAATCCTGCATGGGAACATGGTTACTATCTAAAGATATAGGATCGTACCAGTTACCTCTCTGCTAGGTGGAGTTCGGTATTCCAGACGATTATCTGGGATAAGAGGAGTCAGCAATCGGAGTGGGTCCTCCAGAAGCTATGGTCTGCATGGGGATTATGTCCCCATCATGGACTTCGGAAGATAGTTGATGTTGGGATCCAAAGGATCCTTGATCCTGAAAGAAGGATCCTTGATAAGGAATCCCGGAGGATCCTAGCGGAAGCATCCCTGATCCCCTTTGGAACATCGAGGAATTCTGCATTGGTTAACCCATTGACCCATGGTTGAAGCTATATGGTCCTTGCTGGAAATCCGAGTATCCTTGAATCTGAGGACCCATGAATCCTTGTTGAAGGATGGACGATCCTTGCTGAAAGACTGAGGATCCTTGAGTCTGAGGACCCATGGATCCTTGTTAAGGGATGGATAATCCTTGCTGAAAGACTGAGGATCCTTGAGTCTGAGGACCCATGGATCCTTGTTGAATGATGGATGATCCTTGCTGAAAGACTGAGGATCCTTGAGTCTGAGGACCCATGGATCCTTGTTGAAGGATGGATGATCCTTGCAGAAACTGTGCCAGGGATCCCGGACTGGTGAAATCCAGCATCCTAGGCATCAGGGGGGGTGAGATCCTCTGTTGGCCTCTTGGACTTTTTGATGTCTTCGATCTCACACAGGATCCTTTGGTTGGTCTTGTTCTGTTGTTCCATGTATGCTTTCACCTACAAAAACATAGAGGAAACGTCATTGTTAGAGTTTACGCCGAAGTAGCAACGGTTGTTCTCGAGCTCTGGAAGACTGGTATTTGTGTCTTGCTCCAAGAAGTAGCAGCCTTTGGTGCTCCCTTGATTGGCGGACGCGTCGGCGGCAAGGTCCTTGAGGAGAGAGAAACCGAAGACGGCATCGTTGACGATGCAGAGGTGGATTGAGAGTCCATTGCAAGTGTATAGGGTACAAAAAAATGAAAATCGATGAGAATAATACGGATTATAGCACCAATCGCCCCACGGTGGGCGCCAAATTGTTTTGGACAAAAATCTACTAAGGATCAAGTATCCAAATCTGTTATGTGAGGTAAGGTGCTAACTCGATAATGACAAGTGTATAAACGTAATATTGGTGAACACAAAGGTTTGATCACGAGGGAAAAAGCCCTTAACCAAGATAGTCTTGCTTCGGTCAAAACATATCAAGGTAACCTTTGATAAAATAACTTCGGTCAAGGATTAATAAAATAATCTTTGGTCGAAGTACTCTAGTCAAGGATCAACAAGGTAACCTTTGGTCAATGAGTATGTGATTATCGTGGTCTCCGGCACAAAACAACCCCCCGGACGGTGAAAACTATCACCATCGTTTATATTAAATAAAAAGGGTGTTACAATCGTTGTGGAGTAGATGATCGAGATTACAAAGTAAGCTAGTGTGTAGAGAGAATCTTTGTTTCTGCCCTTAGGGTGTGTGATTATACATGTGTTTTCTACTCGATCATCTCTCAATTAAATAAGATAATATCACTAAAAATATTTCCTAACTATCCGGAAGTCTTCCACTAGCCGCTCCACGACCTTTGACCACTGCCAATAGCCATCAAGTAGCGAAATAAGCGGAAGAACGAGTTTTGTAGCCGTTGTTGATATTAAACATCCATCTTCACATGAGTTCGTCAACTAACAGCCACGTTGAATTAGGATCCTAGATCCATGCTCCAGTTGTAGAGTACTCTGTGAGGATAATTGATACAAGTACATCTTAAAATTGCCACACCTGTCTAACACATCACCATATTAAATGCAATCATTAGTAAACAAGTAATACCAAGAATCATCGATCCATCATATCCTGATACATATTTCAAGGATAAACTATCCATAAGATAGTCAAGGATAAAGGATCTTCAGTATAAAAATCATGGCCTAACAGCTGTCAAGAAGGAGGCTTCGAAGGCAGTTACCAGCTCTGAGCCCAAGACTGCAACAACCAGGGCTAAGTCTGCAGCTTCCAAGAGGAAACGATCCTCTAATCCTGAGACCCATTATGACATTGTCCTCTCTGTAAGTATCCTGTATCTTGAAACTCTAAATTGTAGGATCCAATATCCTTCTAACTTTGAGTACTTTGTTATGTATAGGCTATGAATGCTTTCAAGGAGCATTACGAAAAGACTATCGGCCAAATGAGTGACAAGCTGTCGGGGTTAGGGAAAGTTGTGGTTGCCAAGGATAAGGCTATGATCCAGCTCTCCAAGGAGAAGAAACAGTCGGAGGATCAGCTATCCTTAGCCGAAGCCCAACGTCAAGAGGCAGTGGAGCAGGCTACAAATGAAGCCAAAGTGTGGGCTGCCAGGTCGGTATTCCAAGCACGGATCAAGATGGCAAAGGAGGCCGGTGATCTCGCTTTTGACAAGTCGACCTGGGATGTGGAGAAGTGGAAGGCTGCTCTTGACGATCTTGGTGGCGAGGACGAAGAGGATATGGCAGAGAATAACGAGGCGGGGCTGAGCGGTGTCAAGGAGATGGATGAAGCTGGTAAGGGAGAAGGTGATGCTGCGGTTGAAGATGCAGCTTAAGTGGGCGATGAAGTATATCAAAGACATTTCCCGAGCCCACTTTTTATTTCTTGTTGGTGTTTTTATGAACAATTTCTGTGGTCTGTAATAAACAATAGTATTTAGGATAAAGGATCCATGATCCTTAAGACAATTGGCGGGGGTGACAAAGGTGGAGGTATCCTCTTTTTGTGGGGATGAAGCCTTTGTTGCCCCTGTGTTAAATTTTCCTGCACTTATGAACGGTTAGTAACTCTCACTTAACCCGGATGGATGGTCCATCTTTTGCATGGTGAAGTCCGGGTTAAGAATTTTGGATAAGTCCTCATTGCTTATCTTACTTAATATATAAATCTTTTGATTATTTACTTGTTGTTTATTTTCAAAAGTTTGTTAGATATAATTTTAGCATTGTTGACGGTTTTGAAAAATAATTTTAAATAAAAGATTTTTAGGATAAAGGATCCTTATGAAAACTGTTTAGGATAGAATATCCTTAAAGAATAAATAGTAGGAAAAAATATCCTTAAAAGTCGATAAAACTTTTATAATAGAATTCCCTCAAAGGGTAAATTTTAGGATAGAGTATCCTTAAATAGGTGAAATCTTTAGAATTAAATCAATTTTAAGGGAATAACTTTCTAAACTGAAATATCCAAAATTATTGCAACAAATATGATACATAAGTTAATTAACAGAGATCATACCAGAAGGTCTTAAATAGACCTAAGTTACCAAAGGTATTAGACTCTTAATGACCCTTAAAGGAACAGCTTTAGGATGCGGGATCCTTAGATTTTTAATCTTCACAAAGGACTTAGAAAATATGTTGCAAATAATTCATAATGTTAACTGGGATCAAACCCATTAAGCTGGGGACAAGCCCAAATAATATACTAGGGACAAGCCCGTGCAACTGGGGACAAGCTCGTGTATTCTGGGGACAAGCCCGTGTAACTGGGGACTAGCCCATGCAACTGGGGACAAGCCCAAAACTGGGGACAAGCCCAAACACAGATGTTAACTGGGGACTCGCCCAAACCGGGATTTAGCCCAAGCGTGAGATAACGTGAAAATGTTATAAACCGGTGGTATGGTACGTTACCATAATTCGTTGGATCCTCCATATAGCCGAAGACAACGAAATTGTCAGCCACTAAACGTGTACTGGTCCCGCTGTCCCGGACTATACATTGGATAGCGTGCGCTACAGGTGAACGTAAGAAAGGTGAAAACCTTTAAACCTTAGAGAATATGACCATCGGGGGTCGTATCCAAACATGTGATAGGCCAAGAGAAACAAGATAATACCTCAAATGTAAAGGAGATGTGGCCAACTGTAACATCCCGAAATTTAACCCGGTGACCAAAAATCAATCTTTCGTAAATAAATGATATTTTCATTATTTTAAAAGATTTCAGATATTTTATTTAAAGTTATTTTATAAAAGTTTTTAGAAAAATGTTTCGTTTTATAAATTTTATGAACTCGACCCGTCTTGACCCGTAGGAAAACCAACCCGAGCCAAAACCCGAACCCAAGAAACCGAGTATATAAACGTAAGTTCAAGACAACTCCCCCATTTTCTCTTCTTCTCTCCCACTCCCACACCCAAACGCTCTCATTCTAGAGAGAGAAGCTAGAGAGAGAAAGTGTTCAAAACGCAAATCCGAGCCCGGAATCTTGTAGCAATTCGTTTTTGGTAAGTCCCTCTCGAAAATCATCCGTTTTCATAACCATTTTCGGCCTCAAATCGAGCAAAAACACCCATTTTCGTTTCTAGAGTTTTCGGGTCAAAAACCGTCTTGTTTTGGTGTCAAAATGCAGGTCTTTGTGTATAAAAAAAAAAAAACACTAGGAATCATTAGTTCTTTCAATCCCGAGCATTTCCATGTCAAAAACTTCGATTTTGGGTGAAAAATCATGAAAATCGCGAAATCCCGTAGGTTTCTCCGTCGCCTGGCTTGAAGGCGTCGACTCAGGACTCATTCGGTCGAACCAGTCGACCGAACCAGTCCATTCGACCGAATAGGGAAGCAACCGAATGGTCTCCACCTCATTCGACCGAATGAGCTTCGTATTCGACCGAACGAGTGTCTATTCGACCGAACAAGTGCCATGTTCGACCGAACGAGTTTTCCCAGCTGGTTCGACCGAGTGTGTGTCTAGTTCGATCGAGTGTGCCTCAGATTCGACCGAATGTGTGCCTATTCGACCGAATCAAGCCAGAACCAAGCTGTTTTCGTCTTTAAAGCCTAGTTTTGCTCGAGGTCGCGTAAGCTCGTTTTCTTAGACTTATAACGCGTTGTTAACCTTATATATATGTCCAATTCTAGGCTAAGGAGATCTATTGTAGCACCATCCTAACCCGAGATCAAGGTGAGTTCATAACCCCTTTTTAACTGTATTGCTTTATCAAACCACGGGGTGGAAATATGCAAAAACACTTTACTTCAAAACCTTTACACACTATTTTCTCTGCTTTTACTCGCTTTCACTTATAACTTAACGTAATGTAAGCACTATCACAATTACTTTACTTACTCTATAAATTGTATTACTCTATGAACTGCTGCTCTATGAACTGTTGCACTATACATGTTCGCTCTACGCGCTATTGCACTATGAACTATATGCTCTCTACACTGTTGCTCTATGAACCACGGCCACTATCACGACTGCTTTGGGTATCCTGCGGGACCCATGTAAGTCTCGCTCCACTACTGACTCGACGGCCTTGGATTCTGTGTGAATCCATGTAAGTCTCGCCTCTCTCTCGCGTGGCCTCTTATGTGTATTATGTGTTATTACTTGCTCTTTTGGTCTATCTGTTATGTGCAATTATCTCGAGTATTATGAACTATTGCGTTGCCTCTCACACATCGTAACACTGGACTCTCCCTCTCTACTCAATGACATACGTACACACCTTTCGCTCACTATTATGAACTGTAATGATCCATGTACCCGCACTACGCTTGTACTTATGATCTGTCTTCTCACTTTGGATTTATAAACCAACAAGCACAACAAAATATGCTGTAGGAGTGGTGGGTTAGCCGCTGGTACACCCTATATATAAACCCCTACAACCTATTTTGGTGCGCTTGTTCTTTTTCTAACTATTTTTCCTAAAAACCGGGATCATACTCAAACATGGTAGAACAAGTTGTAGGAGTGGTGGGTTAGCCGCTGGTACACCCTATATATAAACCCCTACAACTTGGTCTAGCATGCTTGTGTATGAAATCCCTTTTTCTTTTTACCACAAACTTATGTTCTCACTCAACTATTTTTGTAGTTGACGTTTTCCTGCATATTTACAGGTAATACTGATAGATGAAGAACAGGGATTTCTAGATGGCCTTAGGAGAACACCGAAGGCGTAGTACTAGATTTAGTATCTGTTGGACAATTGTGGTGTTATTTGTATCTTTTGAACAATGTAACTTGAATATTTATGTATGCATTTCATTTAGACTTTTAACCTGTGTTATGGCTTATTCAATCTGCGACTTCGTCCACGCCCTTGGCTTTCCGTCTTTGGCCGGGGGTGTGACAGATTGGTATCAGAGCCCAAGGTTATAGAGAATTAGGTATGACCTAGACTATAACTTAGGGACCATACTCTGGATAGTTTCATGCATCACTTGCACATATCACACTTGCTTACTTGCCAACTATTTACTTGCTACTTGCTTACATGTTTATCTGTTTAATCGCTTGTCTCTCCACTCTGATCTATGTTCGAGCATGATGCCACACATCACTATATCGCCACTTGTATCACATCTACACATTGTTTGCTTATCTTGTGATCGCCTTACTCTATTGCTATATCCTCGATGTATCTCTTTTGCACTTGTCTCTCATTTTGTCTATTCCCAGAATGCCTCCCCGACGCGCTGATAACACTGACCCTGCCGAGCTGGCCAACATTATCGCACAGCAGATAGCTGCTGTCCTTCCTGGAATGGTGACCCAAATCGCCCAGACCATGCAAGAGGGAGTTCAACCCGCTGCAAACCAAGACCAGAACCCGAACGCTAATGCAACCGATGGACACTACAAGGCCTTCCAAAGTGCCCGACCGACGAACTTCGAAGGATCTGAAGGCGCTGCTGGTCTTCTACAATGGTTCGAAAAGATGGAAGTTACGTTCGATATCGTTGCTTGCCCGGAAAATCTGAGAGTCCGCTATGCTGCAAGTATGTTCCTCAAGCGCGCTCTAAACTGGTGGAACAACGAAGTCAGAACTCGTGGCCGTGAAGCTGCCAACGCTTAGCCCTGGACCGAATTCAAGGAAGTCGTCACCCGAGAGTTCGTACCCCGTAGCGAGCAACAGAAGCTCGAAGCAGAGTTTTGGGAACATAAGATGGAAGGGGCTGACTACCAAGGATACACCGAACGTTACCACGAGCTCGCCCTTTTGGTACCACATATGGTTACTCCCGCAGAACGTGCTGTTGAAGCTTACATCCGTGGCCTTCCCGATTGCATGCGCGCCATCCTCATCGCAGCTGATCCCCAGACGGTCCAAGCCGCTGTTCACCTCACCGCTCTTGTGGCCCAGAGCCTAATAAAAGCCGGCCAACTATCTGACGAACCGAATCGCAAGAAGCAGAAGGTCCTTGCCGCCACCACTTCTGTCACTCAAGCTGTTCCCCTGAACACAGTTGCTCCTGATGCCTCCAACAGACCCCGAGCGGGATACGCCGGTGCCCATCCCAAATGCCACACGTGCCAACGTCATCACCCCCAGGGAGTCCAATGCTACAGATGCACAAATTGTGGACGACTCGGTCACCTAGCTAATACCTGCAGATCTGCACCTGCCGCCGCCAACAACGCCGCCTCCAACGCGAGAGCCTGTTACGAGTGTGGAGCCACCGATCACCTCAGGAATCGCTGCCCCCGCATCACCGTCGAGATTCCTCCTGCAAGAGGACGCGTTTACAGGATCGGAGCCGCCGCAGCCCAGCAAGATCAAGACGCCGCTCCAGGTATGTTCTCTTCCTTTCCTTTCGACACGATTGTAACCCTTTTCTCCTTGCTCTCTTCTTACGACTTTAACCCTTGCCGGAGCTGCTCGCCTTTGACCCCTACACGCCCGCACAACTAGTTTAACTCGAATTCTTGACAACACCACTTATGATCAACACACTTTCCACTATTATCACTACTACACTTTGTACACTAAGCACTATTACACGAACCACGCACAAACGCAATGCTCTCGTATCCCTCACACTATGACCAACGAGCAAACGTGCTTCACGACTGATCGAACTATTTACGCATTATACTGCTGCCGCTTATGTGATTGCCTGGTTATGTGATTATGTGTAGAGTTTTCCCTTAAGCACTTACGCGATGGAGTGACAGTTGCAAGGACGATGCAAGGTGAAATAACGATTATAATCCGGAATATAATTGTTAAGTAACAGGTGCGTACCTATGCAGATGTTCCATCATGGTACTGTGAGTCCTGAGCCCAATATTCGTGGAGTAAGGGCTACTCAAAGAATGTCGAAGGAGTGGTGGGTACGCCGCTGGTACACCCTATATATAAACCCCTTCGGCAGGGCGTGTGTAGTTCTGAAGCGGGTATTGGAGGTAGGTACTTGTGGTAGTAAAGTGTGTCGCAAGTCTTGAACCCAATGGCAGTTGAGAGAGTATTCAAGGAATGTTGTAGGAGTGGTGGGTACGCCGCTGGTACACCCTATATATAAACTCCTACAACTGGAATTGAATATGATCGAATACGAAAATTGGAAATTTAGGGCTTGTGAGGGGAGTAGGAGTGTCACTGTGAGTCCTAGTCCATGATCAGCGGAAAGGAACATTCGGGTAAAGTTGAAGGGGTGGTGGGTTAGCCGATGGTACACTCTATACATAAACCCCTTCAGCAGTACGTGGATGCGCCCGAAGCAAGTCTTGGGTGAATGCTCATAGTTTTGTGTTTGGATGAACTAAGTTGCTCTAATCACTAGGATCGCGAATGGACTATTTATGCTCATGAACTCACTATTTGAACCACTATGCGCAATTTATTTTCTCTCTTGGATTGATTACTCTATCTCGAACCAAGTTATCTCATGCTCAAATTTCATGATATTTAAAAGTTAATATAGGCCATTTGGACGTTATGCATGGAAAGGAGAAATTCTCAAATTACGATGAGGGAGTGGTGGGTTAGCCGATGGTACACCCTATATATAAGCCCCCTCCTCGTTAATTTGCGAATCCCTGAAAGTGCACATCAAAAGAATGACCTGTATTGATTTGGTAGAATCTATTTCATAAGTTGGACCGTGTGCTTGAATTTCGGGACGAAATTCCCTAAAGTTGGGGAGACTGTAACATCCCGAAATTTAACCCGGTGACCAAAAATCTATCTTTCGTAAATAAATGATATTTTCATTATTTTAAAAGATTTCAGATATTTTATTTAAAGTTATTTCATAAAAGTTTTTAGAAAAATGTTTCGTTTTATAAATTTTATGAACTCGACCCGTCTTGACCCGTAGGAAAACCAACCCGAGCCAAAACCCGAACCCAAGAAACCGAGTATATAAACGTAAGTTCAAGACAACTCCCCCATTTTCTCTTCTTCTCTCCCACTCCCACACCCAAACGCTCTCATTCTAGAGAGAGAAGCTAGAGAGAGAAAGTGTTCAAAACGCAAATCCGAGCCCTGAATCTTGTAGCAATTCGTTTTTGGTAAGTCCCTCTCGAAAATCATCCGTTTTCATAACCATTTTCGGCCTCAAATCGAGCAAAAACACTCATTTTCGTTTCTAGAGTTTTCGGGTCAAAAACCGTCTTGTTTTGGTGTCAAAATGCAGGTCTTTGTGTATAAAAAAAAAAAAACACTAGGAATCATTAGTTCTTTCAATCCCGAGAATTTCCATGTCAAAAACTTCGATTTTGGGTGAAAAATCATGAAAATCGCGAAATCCCGTAGGTTTCTCCGTCGCCCGGCTTGAAGGCGTCGACTCAGGACTCATTCGGTCGAACCAGTCGACCGAACCAGTCCATTCGACCGAATAGGGAAGCAACCGAATGGTCTCCACCTCATTCGACCGAATGAGCTTCGTATTCGACCGAACGAGTGTCTATTCGACCGAACAAGTGCCATGTTCGACCGAACGAGTTTTCCCAGCTGGTTCGACCGAGTGTGTGTCTAGTTCGATCGAGTGTGCCTCAGATTCGACCGAATGTGTGCCTATTCGACCGAATCAAGCCAGAACCAAGCTGTTTTCTTCTTTAAAGCCTAGTTTTGCTCGAGGTCGCGTAAGCTCGTTTTCTTAGACTTATAACGCGTTGTTAACCTTATATATATGTCCAATTCTAGGCTAAGGAGATCTATTGTAGCACCATCCTAACCCGAGATCAAGGTGAGTTCATAACCCCTTTTTAACTGTATTGCTTTATCAAACCACGGGGTGGAAATATGCAAAAACACTTTACTTCAAAACCTTTACACACTGTTTTCTCTGCTTTTACTCGCTTTCACTTATAACTTAACGTAATGTAAGCACTATCACAATTACTTTACTTACTCTATAAATTGTATTACTCTATGAACTGCTGCTCTATGAACTGTTGCACTATACATGTTCGCTCTACGCGCTATTGCACTATGAACTATATGCTCTCTACACTGTTGCTCTATGAACCACGGCCACTATCACGACTGCTTTGGGTATCCTGCGGGACCCATGTAAGTCTCGCTCCACTACTGACTCGACGGCCTTGGATTCTGTGTGAATCCATGTAAGTCTCGCCTCTCTCTCGCGTGGCCTCTTATGTGTATTATGTGTTATTACTTGCTCTTTTGGTCTATCTGTTATGTGCAATTATCTCGAGTATTATGAACTATTGCGTTGCCTCTCACACATCGTAACACTGGACTCTCCCTCTCTACTCAATGACCTACGTACACACCTTTCGCTCACTATTATGAACTGTAATGATCCATGTACCCGCACTACGCTTGTACTTATGATCTGTCTTCTCACTTTGGATTTATAAACCAACAAGCACAACAAAATATGCTGTAGGAGTGGTGGGTTAGCCGCTGGTACACCCTATATATAAACCCCTACAACCTATTTTGGTGCGCTTGTTCTTTTTCTAACTATTTTTCCTAAAAACCGGGATCATACTCAAACATGGTAGAACAAGTTGTAGGAGTGGTGGGTTAGCCGCTGGTACACCCTATATATAAACCCCTACAACTTGGTCTAGCATGCTTGTGTATGAAATCCCTTTTTCTTTTTACCACAAACTTATGTTCTCACTCAACTATTTTTGTAGTTGACGTTTTCCTGCATATTTACAGGTAATACTGATAGATGAAGAACAGGGATTTCTAGATGGCCTTAGGAGAAGACCGAAGGCGTAGTACTAGATTTAGTATCTGTTGGACAATTGTGGTGTTATTTGTATCTTTTGAACAATGTAACTTGAATATTTATGTATGCATTTCATTTAGACTCTTAACCTATGTTATGGCTTATTCAATCTGCGACTTCGTCCACGCCCTTGGCTTTCCGTCTTTGGCCGGGGGTGTGACACTAACCTCTTGATCATCAAGTAAATTATTAAAATCCAGCATGGTTACTCAAAAACTTGGAAAGTATAAATTGTTAAGAATATGTTATCTTGGAATTAATAATAAGAATTTCAAAAGGATAAGCAATCAGATAAATATTACCAATTTTGGGGATCCTTGATCCTTTAAGGATAATATATCCCCCAAGGATAATAGATCCTGATTAGAAAAAATATCTCTTGAGGTGGATGGCATTCCATGCTCTTGGTAACCTGTTGCCTTCCATTGTGAGAAAATGTTATGCCCCTTTCCTGCCTCCGACTCAATTTGATAAGGTCCTTCCCATTTGGGTGCTAACTTTCCATCAGCCGGATTGGTAGTATTTTGGAAGGCTTTCCTCAAAACTAGATCTCCTTCTTGAAATTTTCTGATACTTATATTTTTGTTGTATGCCCATCTACCCTCTGTTGGTAGGCTGTCATCCTGACCTTGGCCAAGTCTCTTAGTTCTTCTATAGTATTCAAGTCTTCAAGAAGGATTTCTTCATTGGCTTCAGGATCACGGATGCTCGTTCTTGCCGTAGGAACCACCATTTCTGTGGGAATTACTGCTTCTGATCCAAACACCAATGAGAAGGGTGTTTGGCCTCTTGCATTTTTAGGAGTAATCCTGTTGGCCCAAAGAACATAAGGAAGTTCTTCAGCGCATTTTCCCTTCTTGGATCCTAGCTTCTTCTTTAGATTGTTGATGATGATTTTGTTGCTAGACTCTGCTTGACCATTGGCTTGAGGATGAACTGGAGTGGAAGAGATCATTTTGATGCCCCAACTGTCACAAAAATTAGTGGTTCTATTCCTGATAAGCTGGGAACCATTGTCACAAACAATTTCAGAAGGAATACAAAATCTAGTTATAATATTTCGTTTAATAAAAGATATTACTTTCCTTTCTCGGACTTGTACAAATGCTTCTGCCTCAATCCATTTGGAGAAGTAGTTAGTCATAGCAAGCATAAAGACCTTTCCACCGGGTGCTTTTGGTAGCTTGCCTACAATATCCATACACCATTTCATGAAACGCCACGATGAGGATATAGGATATAGAGGCTCCGCTGGCTGATGAAGGATGTTCGCGTGTCTTTGACAAGCATCACATTTCCTTGAATACTCCACTGCATCCTTCTTCATTGTTGGCAAGAAATATCCAGTTCTGGGTATCCTGGAAATTAACGCTCTTCCACCTGTGTGATTGCCGCAATCTCCTTCATGAAAATCCTTGAGTACTTCTTGGATCTCAGGATCCTCAGTGCATCTCAAATATGGACCCTCAAGAGATTTTCTATATACCATATCATTTAACAAAATATATTGGGATACCTTAAGTCTGAAGGACTTGGGATTTTTTGTGCTGGAATTTCTCCAGTCTGAATGTAGTTCTTGATAGGCTGGATCCATGATCCTTTATTATTTGAGGATAAAGGATCCCAGAGCATGATTTCTTTATCATTCGTTATCTCCCCAACTTCCTGTTCTCCAATTGCTGGCGAGAGAATGTGGATTATTGGAATCTTCAAATCCTTAGGAATCTTCAAAGATGAGGCTAAGTTTGCCAAGGCGTCTGCCCCAGCATTTTCTTCCCTCGGTACCTGTGTAATACTAAGTATTTCGAAGGATTTCGATAATTCTTTCACAACATCTAAATATTTTATTAGTTTCTCACCTTTAACAGCATACGAGCCATTAAAGTGGTTAGTTATCAATAAAAACCTACGTAAACTTGAAGATACCTGATCCTCATGCTTTTAGCTAAATGCAAACCTGCGATTAGAGCCTCGTACTCTGCTTCATTGTTTGTTGTTTGGAATTCACAAGCTATGGACTGGGGTAATATGCCCCCCCTATGGCGATTTCAGTAGGATCCCCAATCCTGTACCTCTTACATTGGAAGCACCATCGGTGAATACTATCCAAGGATCCTTGGTCTTTTTTCCAGTTGTTGGACCTCCAAGTCAGCTTCTTTTTGTAGATCACTGGTGAAATCAGCCACAAAGTCCGCTAGTGCTTGAGACTTGATTGTTGTTCTCGGCTCGTATTGGATATCATATGCACTTGATTTTACAGCCCACTTGGCCATTCTACTTGATAACTCTGGTTTTCTAAGAACATTCTTTACAAGATAGTTAGTTCTCAAAATAATAAGATGGGTTTCAAAATAATGTCTCAATTTAGTAGAAGCCATAATATGTGCAAGGATTAACTTTTCTAAATGAGAATACCTGGCTTCCGCATCTAGAAGACTTTTACTTACATAGTAAACGGGATGCTGCTCACCTTCATGATCCTTTACCAAGACGGCACTTACTGCATTTCCTGAGACAGCTAAGTACAGATGCAAGGATTCTCCATCCACAGGCTTCATTAGAGCTGGGGCTGAGGATAAGTAATCCTTTAAGGCTGTAAGCGCAGCTTCATGCTTCTCTGTCCATTTAAACTTCTTATTCTTCCTAAGGATGTTATAGAAGTCTTTGCACTTCTCAGAGGATCTCGAGATGAACCTATTGAGAGCGGCTATCCTTCCTGTGAGCCTTTGGACATCCTCGGCATTTGCAGGAGACTTCAAATTAAGGATGGCTTCTATCTGTTCGGGGCTTGCTTCAATTCCTCGTTTAGTTACCTATATCCCAAAAATTTTCCAGCCTTAACACAAAAATGGCATTTTGACGGATTCAATTTCATGTTATAATGGTCAAGGATATTGAATTCTTCGTCGAGATCTCTAAGGTGATCCTCAGCTTTCTTTGATTGTACCACCATATCGTCTATGTATACTTCCATAGTCTTGCCCAACTGATCATAGAACATCATGTTGACCAGTCTTTGGTATGTTTCCCCTGCATTTCTTAGTACAAAAGGCATAGCAGTATAACAGTATATGACGTTAGGAGTCATGAATGTTGTATCCTCTTGATCAGATGGTTCCATCTGAATTTGTTGAAATCCAGAGGAAGCATCCATAAATGTAAGCATTTCATGTCCTGCCGTCTCATCCACCATGGAATCTATATGTGGTAATGGGAAAGGATCCTTGGGGTATGCCTTGTTTAAATTGGTAAAATCGACACACACCCTCCACTTTCCATTCTTTTTGAAACAACGACCACATTAGCTATCCATCGAGGATATTGAACCTCTTTGATCATACCAGCCTTAAGAAGTTTTTCAACTTCTTGTATGATCTTGTTTCTCTCAGGATCAAATTTCCTTCGTTTCTGATGGACGGGTTTAACAGATAAATCAAGGCCGAGTTTATGAGTGATTACCTCTTTTGAAATACCTGTCATGTCAGAATGCTTAAAGGCAAAGGTAGATCTTCTTCGCCCTAAGATGGATATTATATCCTCCTCAATCTTGCTGGGGATACTGGATCCTAGGAACACCATTATTTCTTGATCTTTGAGGTCCAATGATACTTCCTTAAGGTCTTTCTCCCGAGCTTCCAGCACGTCCCTAGGATGTTGTTGTAGTTGCTATGCTATAGTCTGCTTCGCTGTTGGCTTCATTGATGATGAATAATAGTTCTTGGCCTCCGCTTGGTCACCCACTATTTTTACAACTCCCCAAGGAGTAGGTAGCTTGATGAATTGGTGATAAGTTGAGGCTACTGCTTTCATTCCATGGAGCCGGGCCTATCCAAAATAACACTGCAACAGGTAAGGTTATCTATAACACAAAATTTTTTGTATGAGTTTAACCCTTCGATATAAATTGGGAGGTTGATGTCCCCCAATGTCTTCTTGGTTTCACCACTGAAACCAACTAGCACCGATGTTCTAGGAATGATTTTTGAATCTGGGATGTTCATTTTCTTGAGGACGTCATGCTGGATAATGTTGACTGAACTGCCACCGTCCACTAGGATCCTGCGTACATAATGGTTAGAAATAAATAAAGTATTTATCAAACCGTCATGATGAGGATCCTGAATGTTCAGCTTGTCTTCTTCATTGAAGAAGATTCTCTTGTATGTTTTTAAGGTGGTTGATACTATTGGTCGATCTCTGTTATCCATCTTTATCTCTTTGGCGAGTCTTTTTGCTGCAGAGAAAGAAGTTCCACATATGTTTGAACCTCCAGAGATGAAATTGACCATCTGCACATCCAACTTGTCTTGATGAGGATCCTAGATCCTTGAATTGAAAAGGATTCTCCGATCAGTCACTCGAGTAGTGGGATGAGCGGTCTTCTCTTATCGTCCAATTCAAATTCCACTACGGGATTTTCTTTTATAGCACAAGAATCTTGAAATAGTTCGTAGTCTCTGGAGACAAAGTTGATCACATAAGCATTTGGTGGTGGTGGTGTTGCTTTCTGTGAAAGATCTTCAGGATCCTGGATCTTGGATTTCTTCCTTCCCAAGAGTTCTTTAAAGTGACCCTTGCTCAGGAGGTATCCAATTTCCCTCCTTAAGCCGATGCACTCGTTTGTCGTATGGCCAAAGTCTTCATGGAAGGCGCACCACTTAGACTTGTCCTTGAAGCCGACAATCTTCTTATTCTTTCAGGGCCACCTTGCTTTTTCTCCCAGATCCTTCATGGAACAGATCAGGCCATGAGTGTCTACAAAAAAACAATAGTCGGAGATACAAGGATAGTCTTCATCATTATCTCCTTCCTAAACTGCTCGTACGTTCTAATGGTTGAACTTGGCGTACGGCTTCGAATTGTTGTTCCTGTTCCAGGATCCTTTATTCTTTTTGGGGGGTTTCTTGTTTTGTTTGTCCCCCAAGACAATCCTGGATCCTTCTGTCTTCTTCCAATCGGATGTATCTCAATGCCCTGTTTCTGACCTCGTCTAATGTCCTGCATGGATTCATCACTAAATCATCATAAAAGAGGGAGCTCTTCTGAATTACCATCTTGAATGCTTCAACAGCAGTAGTCATGTCAAGATTTGGGATTTCTAGAGCTTCCTTTCCGAACCTGGTAATGAAATCCTTAAGGGATTCATCGCTAGGTTGGATAATGTCACACCCTCAAAATCCAATAACGGAGTTTTACCGTCAGAGGGTGTGAACTAACAGAATCGGAATCATTAGTTATAATCAAACCATAAAAACGTTTAAATGAAATTAAGTGCGGAAGCGTAAAAACCAAGAGATAAAAGTTGCGTCACGCAGGACGACTCAAAACCCCATAATAACAGTTTAAAATCAGGTTGCATAAACAAAAGCGTTTCAAACAATGCATGATCCTATACCGTGCGCCCGTCTCGGCTACCTGAGAATAACATACTAAAAGTATCAACACGGGGTTGGTGAGTTCACAAGTTTATATAAAATAAAGCGTTTAGCGTTTGCGTTCAACGTTTTGCGTTTAGCGTTTTGCGTTTAGCGTTTTGCGTTCAGCGTTTTGCGTTTAGCGTTTTGCGCTTCCAGATAGTGTTATGTCAATTATATATCTATAGTAGCTAGCCTATAAAACAAGTATTACTAAGTGTTCGACACCGAAGCTGACTGTTTATCATTTGCCTTGCCACCAGGTCTATCCCGACCATGGTATGTGTTTAGCCAAGATTATACCCACTCGACCTCCAGTCGAGTTTAGCGTTGGGTGGGGTTTGTCAAACCCAGTAGTACTACTCAACAATGACTCGCTATTATCCAATATTAAACGGTTCGATATGAATGTGGGACTTTAGTTATTGCGTTTGCCACTTAGTCTTTACAAGTGATATATAATCTATATTAACAAAATCTTAAATGCGTTTTCGGAGTATGTTATCTCCCCCAAGTGAAAAGCGTTTGAAAACAGTTTAAAAGGGGTAAGTGAACTCACTGTTTGCGAAGTATTCCCAAAATAATTCACCAAGATGCGCGTCACAGAAAAACTCTCTCTAGCGTTCTAAAACAACAAGGAGATTTTCTAAGTGTCGGAACTATTATCGAGTCTCTAGACTCGGCACATAATACCTATGCACACAACATGTTTCGTGTTTCGTTTGTGAATAGTGTGTGACTTTAACAAGTGTATTTGTGATACGTTACATGTGTGAGCAATTATTTACGTGTCATGTATTCATAATGTACATCACTAGCAATTACTCCCCGTAAGGGCAATTTGGTCAACACATAACAATTAACTAGCAATTATTCCCCACGAGGGCAATTTGGTCAAATCATGACAATCAATTAGCAATTATTCCCCGCAAGGGCATTTTGGTCAAAACACGATAATAAATTAGCAATCACGTTGTTTCATGCAACTTTCACAAAATTCAGCAACTAGTTTCTTAACGACAGAATTCTACTTGAAAAACTAGTCTATCCCACTGATCATAGCATCACAATTAATTTACCAAAAATCATCACAAAAGCATAAATGTCTTAGGTTTCCAGAAGATATTTTATTACATTTTTATTCCATATAGGTTTCTCACAATAATCAAATCATTACAGCAAACTCATAATAGTCAAATTCATGCGCAACAGAATGTTATTTGAAATTCCCGTTAAACGAAAAATCCAATAATTGCAAGACCAGTTGGGTTAGGTTTCTAACGCAACAAGTCAACTTTCAGAAGTGGAACCAACCCAATTGGTCTCGTAGTTCATGAGATAAAACATTTAAAAAACAACCTAACAGCAGGTCTAACAACTCAGCTTTGCACAACGTTTTTGTAAAATCATAAAGGTTAACTTTTACACATCCAAAAATTGCAAATTTACATTCTTTAGAAACTAGACTCAACGTAGTTTACTGTAGTATCAATTATCTCAACCAATTTTCACATTTACACCCCGTTACAGTCAATTGAACATCAACAACACAATCTGTCCAGAAACTGTTTGCATCCAAACTCAACATATTAATTATCTATGGACCACAAATCATTCATATAACATTCTAGACACTATAACCACTATCCATGCATATAAATTACACTATACACACATGGTTAGGGTTTTATTTGATCTCAAACTCAAAGACACAACAATTAACATGCAATAGCACCAATACTAGCTATCAATTCAACAATCAATACATCTTTCAATCAAAACAAGACACATGAACACCATCACATATAAAAATCAGACCTAGGGTTTATAATTAACCCATTAAAATCAAAATTAAGCATGGAGGATGCATAGGATAGTTGTTTATACCTTCCTAACACCTTTATCTTCAATCAAACTTGAACAATCTTGATTGTATGTGTGTATATGAGGCCGATCGCAAGGGGGGGGGCATAGAGCTGCCGTCGGGTTTGGGAGGGAGAGAAAGAGTGTTAGGGTTTTAGTTTATGTTATTATTTATAATAACATGTTACACTTTAGTCCCTCAACTTGCAAATGTTACTTTTCTATCTTAAATAACTAGTTCTAGCACATTGAGTTAACGTTTATACCATGTTATCACATAACACATAAGTCTAACACATAATTATCACATAATTATTGTTTTGACGTTTTTCGTTTATTCACCAATCGTTTGCGTCAACTCGTTTGCGTTTAGGTGCAATTCCCGAAAGACTACACATGTAGTAAGTGTTAAGCGTCATTTAAACCCTAGTTTAAATGTAATGAGGTGTGCGTTATAGATTCAGTGATCTTTAAGTTTGAATTGACGGAGTTGAGTTAACAGAGTTAACGGAGTTAACCTGAAATTGACGATTGTCACATCATTCCCATGTTAAAGAATTTTCGTCCCGAAAATTTGAGTCAAGTCGTGATGAGTGTGTGAAAAAGTAATAAAAATTTTCAGTTTGTCATATCATCCCCTAGTAGAAAGAAATTTCGTCCCGAAATTTAATTCATACCTCCGGTGATTTCTGACGGTTTGTCGGGTTTCGCGGTTTCCGGTGTTTGGTCAGCCCTTCAAAAAGGTGAGGATACTTTTTCATCATTTGATCCTCGCGTTCCCACGTGAACTCCGGTCCACGTCTCGAGTTCCAACGAACCTTAACGATTGGAATTTTGCTGTGCTTGAGTGTTTTGGTTTCCCAATCCAAAACTTCAACTGGTTCTTCAATGAAGCGTAGCTGTCCATCAACTTGCAATTCGTCCAAAGGGACTACTTGGGTTTCATCAGATAGGCATTTCTTCAAATTGGATACGTGGAATACATTGTGTACGCCACTGAGTTCCGTTGGTAGGTCCAATCGGTACGCCACCGGACCAACGCGTTTCGTTATCCGGTAAGGACCAACATATCGTGGGTTGAGTTTGTTTCGCTTTCCAAAGCGAACCACACCTTTCCAAGGTGAGACTTTGAGTAACACCCGATCGTTCACTTGAAATTCGAGAGGTTTTCGGCGCTTGTCGGCGTAACTCTTTTGGCAATCTCGTGCTGCTGCCATGCGATTTCGGATTTGAACAATCTTTTCCGAAGTTTCGAGTACCAGTCAAAGATCACCCAGATGGTATCACATCCCGTCGGTGTCTTAGGTAATCCCGTGATGAAGTCCATTGAAATGTGTTCCCATTTCCACATAGGAAGTTCCGGTTGTTGTAGTAGGCCAGATGGTTTCTGGTATTCTATTTTGACTCTGGCACAAGTCAAGCATTTGCTCACGTAGGTGGCAATGTCGGCTTTCATGTTTGGCCACCAGTAAAGTGCCTTTATGTCATGATACATTTTATCTGAGCCGGGGTGGATAGAATATCGGGACTTGTGATCTTCGTCCATCACTAGAGTTCTCAACTCTCCGTATCGTGGAACCCAAATCCGGTTCCCAAAATATAGGACCCCATCCGATTTGGTTTCAAGTTGCTTGTTCATGCCCCGCATGAGTTCTGATGGAAGATTATCATCTTTCAAAGCTTCGAGTTGCGCCTCGCGAATCTGATCGGGTAAGCTGACATGAATGGTGAGTTGCAATGCTCGCACTCGCCTGGGTTTATCGGTTTCTTTTCTACTGAGGGCGTCGGCCACTACATTGGCCTTGCCAGGGTGGTACTTGATGGCACAATCATAATCTTAAAGTAGCTCGACCCAACGACGCTGTCGCATGTTCAGCTCCTTCTGATTGTAGATATGCTGGAGACTCTTGTGGTCGGTGTAAATGGTAAACTTGGTACCGTACAAGTAATGCCTCCATATCTTAAGGGCAAACACCACAGCTCCGAGTTCCAAATCATGGGTCGTGTAGTTCTTCTCGTGAACCCGTAGTTGTCGAGAGGCATAAGCTATAACCTTCTCGAGTTGCATCAGCACGCAACCGAGACCTTGTATCGATGCGTCACAATGTACCTCGAAATTCTCTGTTCCCTCGGGTAGGGCTAGAATAGGGGCGCTACAGAGTTTGGTTTTCAACAGTTGAAAAGCGGATTCTTGCGCGTCACCACAATTGTACTTAGTGCCTTTGTGAGTCAAAGCGGTGAGGGGTTGAGCAATCTTTGAAAATCCCTCGATGAAACGTCGGTAGTAGCCGGCCAGTCCTAGGAATTACCGCACCTCAGTCGGAGTCTTAGGTGCTTCCCAGTTTTTGATGGCCTCTACCTTACCGGGATCGACATGGACACCATTTTCGTTGATCACATGTCCTTAAAAGTGAACCTCGCGAAGCCAAAATTCGCATTTCGAGAGTTTAGGATATAGTTGTTCGTTCTTCAATAATTCCAGAAGTACCCTTAAGTGTTCCTCATGGTCAGCCTTGTCCTTGAAGTAAACCAGGATATCGTCAATAAACACAATCACAAACTTGTCGAGGTACGCCTTGCATACTCGATTCATGAGATCCATAAATACGGCTGGTGCGTTGGTTAGTCCAAAAGGCATAACCGAAAACTCATAGTGACCATACCATGTTCTGAAAGCCGTCTTTGAAATATCTTCTTCGCGCACTCCTAGTTGATGGTAACCAGATCGCAAATCGATCTTCGAGTAATAACTCGATCCTTGGAGCTGGTCAAACAGATCATCAATTCGAGGTAAAGGATAACGGTTCTTGACCGTCACCTTGTTCAACTCCCGGTAGTCGATGCACATGCGGAAAGTCCCGTCCTTCTTTCTGAGAAATAAGACAGGGGCTCCCTATGGCGATGAGCTAGGTCGGATAAAACCCTTATCCAACAAATCTTGCAACTGGGTGGACAACTCCTGAAGCTCTGCCGGTGCGAGCCGATACGGGGCTCGTGCTATGGGTGCTGCACCGGGTGTCAATTCGATTTGGAATTCGACTTGTCGTATAGGAGGGAGTCCGGGCAAATCCTCCGGGAAAACTTCCGGAAAATCTCGCACAACTGGTATATCTTCAATTCGCTTCTCCTCCGCAGGTTTCTCAACAATATGCGCCAAAATTGCCGGGTAACCCTTTCGTAGATACTTCTGCGCCTTCATGAGGGTAATGACGCTGGTGGTCATGCCGCTTCTTTCGCCTCGGATCCAAATGATCTCGCCGGAAGGGGTAGTAATGTGGACTATCTTGTCATAACATATAATCTCCGCTTGGTTCTCGGATAACCAGTCCATGCTGAAAACGACATCGAAACTACTAAGCGTAAAAGGAATAAGGTCAATATCAAAAACATGACCTGACAGTTTTAACTTACATCCCGCAAGTACATGAGTCGTTACTATAGTCTTTCCGTCAGCTAATTCAACAGGAAACTTAGCATCTAACGGAGTTGGAGTTAGGTCTAAGAGTTGACTAAAGGCTTTCGACACAAAACTCTTATCAGCTCCAGTGTCAAACAATACAGAAGCAAAACAATCGTTCACAGGGAACTTACCAGTCACCACGTACGGATTATTGCGGGCTTGACCCGACCCAATAACAAAAGCTCTTCCTTTACCATTGTTTCCACCACCACTGCCACTTCCATTACTTCCATTGTTGTCGTTCTATTTCATCTTGGGGCAATCTTTCTTAAAATGTCCCTCTTGTCCACACTCAAAACATCCCTTGGTTGTCATGGGTGGTTTAGGAGCACCCTTTGCCGCAAAGTCTCCTCTACATTCGTTTGCTTGGTGACCCATCTTTCCGCATCTCTGACACTTGACACGGTCACACAGGCCAGCATGATGATAGTTGCACCTGTTGCACTTCGGATATTTCCCAGCATATCCGCTCGAACCCTGCCCGCCACCGTTGTTATTGTTATTGTGACCCTGATTGTTGAAGCTCCGGGTGAATTCGGGCTTTCGGTAGTGTTACTGCTATGGGGGGTTCGAGGATGAGGATCTGATGTTGTCAAACTTTCTCTTTCCATAGCTCTGGTTGTTGTTGCTGCTGTTATCAATACTCGGGTTGTCACGGGCTTTAGTGGTTGAACCCCTAGGTGGTAGCGCACCTTGGGTCACTGCTTGATCCATTAGTTTGTGAGCTAATCGAATCGTTTGTTGAATCGTGGCTGGTCTGGAAGACGTTACCATGCCCTGAATTTGCGGTGCAAACCCATCAATATACATTTCAATCCTCTTACTCGGCGGGTCTACCTCCGCGGACACATCACAGCTAACTCGTGAGAACGGGTAGTGTAGACTTCGATTTTTGAACCCACCATCTTCAATGACCAAAACTCGGATTCCAACTATGCAATCTCCTCTCTCGGACAGTACTCTTCTCGCATCATGTTTTTGAACTCCTCCCAGTTCATCGCGTTAGCCAGTTCCAATCCAAGAATCTGTACGTTCGAATTCCACCAAGTGAGGGCAGAATCTTCAAGTGTTCTAGCAGCAAATTTGACCCTACTGGCGGTTGGACAGTTACACATCTCAAACGCCGATTCGGCCTTCTCAGCCCAACACAGGAAGCCTATAGCTCCCTCAATGCCCTTAAACGTACTGGGCTTGCAGTCAAGGTACACGTTCCTATTGGACCTCCAGCTTGGTTCTGGACATGTGCAGCTAGAGCGGCCGCCGCGTGGTCGTTCAGCAGAGTTTGGAGTTCTGCTGCAGTCAGGTTGATGTCACCACGTCCGTGTCCAGCGTTTCTTCCAGCCATTTCCTAGATTCACAGCATAAAATGTTAGACATGAATTTTTCTTTCGTATGCAACATGCCATACTTGTAATAAAAAGATAGGCAGGAAAGAAATAAGAAACAAACATCACATCACAACCATATATTAATCCAAATAAAAATTCATAATTAAAACCATTGTATTCGCTACAAAGTATTTCCAATCAATCCTTAAAATCATAGAAAATAATAGTTCGGATGGAGACAACCCCTCCATCTAGGTGTCATCATCACTAGATGTCATCATCTGAGGACACCTCTGAGTGTGCCTCCTCCTCAGCCGGTTCTTCCTCTGGTTCTTCTTCAGGTTCCTCCTCGGGATCTTCCTCGGGATCCTCCTCAGGCTCCTCTTCGGGATCTTCTTCAGGTTCCTCTTCAGGCTCTGCCTCAGGCTTGGCCTCAGGCTCTGCCTCAGGTTCGGCTGCGTTCTGAGCAATTTGCATTTGTAAGACATCGCAACGCTCTAGAGCTATCTCGGTTCAGGTCCTTGCTACTTGGAGTTGCTCTTGCAAGTCTATCATCTCGGCTTGCATCTTCTCATAATCTTCATCTGTTGATCACTAGCCTCTTGCATTTCCTTCATTGCCGCTGTCATGCGAGAAATTTCCTCCTTAGTCTCGGTTCCATCTTTTAACAGTCCGGAAACGTTAGCTCTCGTATAGCGCATGTAACCCACATCACGCTCCAAACAAGAAACGACAGCTGCGAGAACTCGCTCCACAGGTTCGGTTATGGGTGGTAGAGTGTTGGGGTAAGCAGGATGGTTCGGGTGAGGTAGCGGGGGAACTTGTTCGCGATAGACCATACGCCTAATCATATTCGGGTACCAATCCCAGCTAACTTCGTTTTCGTACATGCCTCCGGATAAGCGATACCTCTTCGGTGCAGGAGCTTCGAGTTCCGGGACTACACGGTGGTGGCGATGAGGTAGGTAACTGCGGTTCCTTCCCATGAGCATGAGTCATCAGATCGGATGATGATAATGATGGCGTCGACATCCCTACAGGTAAGCCGTGTATGCGCGCGCGTATGAGTGAAAGAGGTAAAGAGATAAGATAACAAAGACTACACAAACATATGCAGTGCGTATCATTATAACTAATTGTTGGTGCATAATGTCAGTAGTTCATAGTCTAGTGTCTGTAATCGAGTCTGTAATGTTTAATTATGTTTTGTATGTTTAAGCAAAGTTACTGACAAGTTCGCTTAACAGGCGAACTTGTTAGTCAAGCGAAGTTATGGAAAACTTCGCCTGAACATGCCAGGCGAAGTTGTCGTGTATAAATAGTCCTAGGTTACGGCTGTTTGTAATTTAATCAGTTGTTCGTGTTAGTTTGTTCGAGTTGTTACGAGAGCTGTAACGTGTGTCTGTAATAGTGATATCGTATCACGTGTTTGAGTTATTATATAACGTGTGTTCGTTTCGTGTGTTCGTGTGATTCGTGTTCTATAGTCGTAACGATCTACGCAGGGATTCCGCACCTGAGTTGATCGAGATATCTCGTGAGATCCGTCCAGGGAACCTACAATTGGTATCAGAGCTTTGGCTCAATTGTGTGGTTCGGGATATTCACGCGGGTGTAGAAATCGTCCCGTTTCGACTATTCGCGGAACGTGTTTTCTGTGTTTTTGAGTCAATCTTACCTCCTACCATCGTATTCAAGCCTTTGTACCGTCAAAAACCTCGTAAAATCCAGATTTCAGATCTGCAAAAACGTCCGTGTTCATCAGGCGAAGTTGCCGTTAGGATACGTAGGGTTTCGGCGAAGATATAAGGTTAAGCGAAGTTATCCACAACTTTGCCTACCTTCTCAAGTTCGCCTAACTCAGCGAAGTTCTCTACAACTCCGCCTACCTCCTAAGTTCGCTTACCTTAAGCGAAGTTAATCATCAGCGAAGTTCTTCAGCGAAGTTAATCAGCGGCGAAGTTAAGGCTTAAGCGAAGTTATCCGTAACTTCGCCTACAGTACTTTTCAGAAAATTTTTGATTTTTTTTTGGGTTTCTTACTTTTCGGGAAAGATGTCGTCGATTAACATCTCTGAGTTAGTGAAGATGGAAGTTGAAGCAGGGTCAGCTACTAAGGCCCCAAGATTGCTGAAGGGAACCGATTTCGTTGCATGGAAGGATTGGTTCATACAATACGTCAAATACCAGGATGCGAAGATGTGGGTATGCATCCAGGATGGTTATATTCCACCAGTTATGGAGTATGAAGGTCGTGATCAAATCAAAAAGTATAGCAAAATGGAAGAAGAAGAAGAGAAAAAGATGTATGAGGCCGAGAGCAAGGCTCATGCTGCTATTACTATGGCTCTTCCACAAGAGATCCTTCATACGTTTAGAAAGTATACGTCAGCAAGAGAGCTTTGGGAAGCTCTTGAGAACAGATTTGAAGGGAATGTAGGAATCCGTGCTTCAAAGATAAAATTGCTCAAAACCCAGTTCTCAGTCTTCAAGTATTTGAAGAATGAATCTTTAGATGATATTATCACTCGATATTACCATCTGATGACTGAATTGAGCAACTATTCAATTTCCTACATAGAAGAAGAAATAGTTGAGAAACTTCTAGATGCTCTCCCACCAAAATGGGAGATGTACACTGTGCTGATGAGGGAAGACAAAGACTTTCCCACATATGATCTAGAAACGGCAGTCAACAAGCTTAGAACCTTTGAGCTTAACATGGTCAGAAAAGAGACACCTATGGATCAGGTTCAAGATCCAGGTATGTATGGAGCTAAAGTCAACACTAGCTCAGGATCGAAGACTGAATCTGCTGCCTACTACTCGAAGGGAGAGTCGGGCGCAAACTCATCACATGAGGGGCATGTGTCAGTCAACACAAATGGTGATGTTTGCAATGTAGCAAGTGGATCGAGTGGTTATCAACCCCAGGTAAGCAAGAGTAGTTGCTCTCCAAGTATTCCCAGCAACAATTACTCCAAGATGCCTATGAGTGTCAAGTCTGCCGAAGTGCAGTTTGGTCTCTATGCTTCTTTTATTGCTTCCTATGAGAACTACATTCAAGGGAAGATTGTTGATCCAGCTATGTTGGATGAAGATTATGACCAGATTGATGCTTATGATCTGGAAGAAATGGATATGCAATGGCAGATGGCTATGATAGTAAGAAGAGTGAAGCGGTTTATGAGAAAGACCGGAAGGAAGTTTGTCGGTGGAAGGCCAAGGTTTGACAAGACGAAGGTAAGATGCTACAATTGTCAGCAAAACGGTCACTTTGCAAAGGAATGCAGGAATGAGCGTGTGGAACGAAGTCAGGGCATGTCTCCACAGCAAAGTGGGGGTTCTAAAGATTATAGTGCAATGATTTCCAGAGGAGATGGTGAATACAACTGGAACTTGCATTCTGAAGAAACTTTCGAACAGGCCAATTTGGCAAAGGTTGAAACTGAAGGAAATGAGAAGGTTACCGGAGAAGAAAAAGCTTTCATGGCAGATGTTAAAGACCAGCTCTCCGAGGTATGTTCTAAACCTACTTGTTCTAAATGTGAAAACTTGTCTGAGCAATTAGCAACCATAACTGATCAGTAAGTCAGTTTGGATGCTGAGTTTAAAACTTTAAAAGAAGACCATCATTTTACAAAAGCAAGAGAAAATAGCTATAAAGTTAAAATTAAAGCTTGTGAAAAAAAAATTAAAAGTCTAAAAACAAAACTTGCTGAAAAAATTGAAGTGATTTATCTAAGCTATGAAGTTTTGGAAGAAAAAACAAAACTAATAGCTGATAGAAAAAAACAAATTGCTGATCACCAGGTAAAAGTGGTGGAACTGAATAGAAAACTTGAGCAGTTCAGAAATTTCTCTGCTATTCTGGATCACCTTGTTAGTGATCAAGGTTCCTCTGCTAAGAGAGGAGGAATCGGTTATCATGTGGTTCCACCACCTTATAATCACAATTACACTTTTAACCCTAGTGTTCAGAAATCTGTTGACTTTGAGGTTGCTCAGACAGTACCAGTTAAAGTAACTTGTAAAGAATCAAATGTTAGTGGAGGCGAAACAAGTTTGCCTGTTTCAAGTGTTAAAATTTCTGATCCAAGTCCAGTCTCATCAGATTCGGATAAGTCATCCGAGTCTGGTAAGGCAAAAGAGGAGGTGGTATTACCCAATGGTGGAGAGAAAGATAAGACGAATAAAAAGAGTACTCCACTAAACCCGTACGTCCCACCATATGTGAGACGAACGGGCGGTAATAAAGCCTCGACATCTAAAACACCGGTTGATAAAAAGGTTGAGCATAGGTGTTGTTTTAGGTGTAATCAATTAGGACATCTTGTTGCAGATTGCCCTCTGAAGCAGCGATTCAGAGGTGTGAGGCCTACTAAAACTGAGAATAAGCCTAATAGTAATTATCATACTACTAAAAATGAAAACCATTCAAAATTCAAAAATGTGACAAATTCAGGTTTTCATAGAAACAAATCTCAGTTTTACACTGCTAATAACCAAACCACAAGCTATAATTCTTTCAATTCACAAAGGTTTGGAAGGCCTCACAATCAATCTTCAAGGAGATATCCTAATAGGACTTACAGGAATTATCCAGAGACTAACTTTGGAAAGCCAAAGTTCAGGATGTATAGATCCAAGACCAATTGGTCTTGGGTCCCTAGATTCTAATCTTTTGCTTTATTGTGAAGGAACAGTTGAACAGGGCTGCCAACAATCTTTGGGTTGTGGATAGCGGCTGTTCGCGGCATATGACGGGTAACAAATACTTGTTACACGATTTGAAACCTGTTCAAGGAGGGAGAGTGAGCTTTGCCGGTGAAACTGGAGGCAAGATTACAGGAATGGGAACGGTGTCGTACGGAAAGATGACATTGGAGAAAGTTAACTTTGTAGAAGAATTGAAGCACAATCTGCTGAGTGTGTCGCAGATCTGTGATAAAGAGTACACCATACATTTTACAAAGAATGAGGCGATTGTGTTGCAACCTGGTTTTCAGATACCAGAGGAGTGGATTGTGATGAAAGCTCCACGTGAGAGGAATACGTATGTTATGGATATGAGGTCGACTGAAATGGCCACGGAAGAATCATGCCTTATGACAAAAGCGAGCGAATCGGAGTCCGAATTGTGGCATAGGAGAATGGGGCACATTCATCTTCGAAAGATGAACCACATTGTCAAGAATGGGCTTGTGCTGGGCGTTCCCTTGAAAAGTTTCAACTTTGAAGACAAATGTCTAGCTTGCAAGAAGGGAAAGCAGCACAAGAAATCCCATCACACCAAGAAAGTCAATTCAATTGCCAGTACCCTAGAATTGCTTCACATGGATCTCTTCGGTCCCGTGAATGCAAAAAGTCTAGGAGGTACTTCTTATTGCTTGGTGATCACTGATGATTACTCACGATATTCGTGGGTATATTTCCTGAAATCAAAAGATGAAACGGCTCAGATGGTGAAGAATTTAATTACCAAAGTTGAGAACGTTATGGATAAAAGGGTTAAGTTCATCAAGAGTGACAATGGAACGGAGTTCAAGAATTTTGAGATGGAGATCTTCTGCCTTCAGAAAGGGATTGAACACCAATACAGCGCTCCGTATACACCGCAACAGAATGGAGTGGCTGAAAGGAAGAACAGAACGTTAATTAAAGGAGCCAGAACAATGCTGGCTGATTCGAAGCTTCCTGTGGTGTTTTGGGCTGAAGCTGTTGCTACAGCCTGTTATGTTCTGAAAAGAGTCTTAACTGTTAAAGACTTGGTAAAACGTGTTATGAGCTTATGCATGGGAGAAAGCCCAACTTGAGTGGTCCTGAACCATTCGGGTCCCCTTGTTCGATTTTAAAGACAAATTCTAAATTTGGTGAAGTAGCCGATGAAGGAATCTTAGTCGGATTATGCTCGAAAAGGTGGATACGCTTGATAATTTCGCTGATTTATATACTAAAGCGTTTGACAAAACAAGATTTCAAAACCTTATTGAGCTGAATGGGATGATCAATCCCGAGTAACCATGCTTTTTATGTTTGTTTTTCGTAAAAAAAAAAAAAAAAAAAAAAAAAAAATGTCACTATCGCTTAAAATTATGTCGGTTACCTCAGTTTGAAGGACATATCCTCGGATATGTTTGGTCCTCACTTTCTACTTGTAGAATATGAGATTAGCCATTAACCAGATGACTGAAAGTGACCGGGGCGGTTTATGATGAGTTTTCATTCTTTCGCTTAAAATTAGTCGATCATACTTAGTTCGAAGGACACATACTAGTATGTGGTCTGTCCAGCTGATCCATTGGATCTTCGGGATAGCCGTTGACCTGAAGACTATGATTGGTCGGGGCGATTGATGTTAAAAATTTTTCTTTAAGGGAAATGAAATTATTTTTCAAGTCTACTACTTCGTAAGAGGTTCGTTTGCTATGTTTAACAGAAAATTGATCCAACCTTGGAAAATGATAGATATACTGATTCTTAGTGCTTAACTAGTGAAGTTATTAGGCTTAAAAGGCTTTAGGACAGTCATTGTATGTCATGGTTGCTTTTAATGGTGCGTAAAAGTAGATGTGATACAAACTAAAACTACTCGATTTTACGTGGAAACTCCTTAAGAATTTTTCATGTCTTCATATATATCTTTCCGAATGATAGGCAGAAAAGCGATTACCCAATCATACACGAGCCCGTGAGTGTTCTGATTCCCGTGAAGATAGCGTTTCAAGAAACTGCAGTGATCCAAATTCGGGACTTGCAGTTGTTTACTACTCTGAAGTCTATGTAAATGTTTAAAAAATAAAAAATAAAAAAATAAAAAAAAATAAAAAAAAATGTGTTATGAGTTATTGAAACATTCTAGAGCTGACAATGTCAAGACTTCTCAATCATGGAGTATGAAAGAGAGCGGGAAGCAGATGAAGAGTACTTACAAACTTAATCAGACACTATGGGTCAAGGTCAATTCGGGGTGACTTGGGGAAAGCCAAATACGCTTTGAGAATAGATAGGAGGCATCATAATCTCTGAGTTGTGTCCCACTTAAATTTTGAGGCTTAATTGAACTTAACTCGTATCACTGAAACGATGAAAACCATCTTAAGTTATTCCCTGCTTACAACCTGTTTCTTTATGTCATAATACAGCTAAACACGGATCTATGTGACAGTCGCGTAATTAGTATGATTCCTGTTCAGATCTTTTCTAAAACGTAGTAGTCCCTGTCGAGACTGAAATTTGATCCCTCGTACTTAAAATTTTTAAAAGTTTGTCGTACTTAGGTAGTTTTATGATTTTATAACTGGTTACTTGGACTTGATCGTGTCATTTAATTCTTTAAAGGGAGTTTTAAAAGTTAATTGCAAAATGTTCAAATTATAAGGGTTGATTTTGTAAATATAGGCTAAGTTGTTAAACAGGCAACCTTGTGAATAACTTCGCCTAGGCGAAGTTAACCGTAACTTTGCCTGTATAACTCCGCCCCTATATAAGGATTTTCAAAGGTCAAACTGTTCATAATTTTCAAATTCAGCGAACTTATCCTCCGTATTTATCGGCGAACTTATCCAGTTTTCCGGCGAACTTGTCGTTTTTCCGATTTCTTGTTCTTTTTCTCAGTTTCCGTTACCGATTCAAGGTTTGTGGTATCGATATTTCGTATAACCAATGTTCTTTATTGTTTATCAAAGGTCGTTTCGACCCGGTTATGGACCTCGGACCTTCGGACTGTTCAATCGGATTTTTCAAACTTGTTTTACGTGGTTCTAATTAGTTTGATCGTCTAAACAACCTTAAAATCATGTGTTTCGGACCTCTCAATCGTCAAACTAACAATGAAACATCAGATTTTTGAATTTGAATCGGCTTACTGTTGTCGATTCAGATTCAGGCGAACTTAAGGTTTGGGCGAAGTTATCTGCAACTTCGCCTGAGGTTTAACTTCGCCTGAGGCGATGTTGTGGTGAGGCGAAGTTATCATTAACTTCGCCTGGACCCTTTTTAATTATTGTTTATTAGACGAACTTAAAGTTGAAGCGAAGTTGTGCCCAACTTCGCCCCAACTTTAACTTCGCCTATACAGATTTTATCACAACTTCGCTCATGGTAACAAGCGAACTTGTGTTATGCCTTAACATTTATCTAACTTGGTTCGTTTGTTGCAGATATGGCTGCTGTTGCCGGTGCTGGAGGTGCTGGAGGAGATGACGGAGATAATCAGAGACAATTCTTCCCGGGTCACAATATGTATATCACCTTAGACCCGGAAGCGAACGGAGTTGAAGATTACCGCGAGATAATCACTTTCTTCCTTCGCTCGAGGATATTCCACGCAATCACTACGACTCTGCCGATTTCCTTACCCAATATTGAGGATTTTTGGCAGACGGTGGAATATGATTGCCGCGTTGAGCCCCCGGTTATGCGAGCAACCATCAACAATCAAGAAGTTCAGTTCTCGTGTGAACATATTCGGGTGGCTTTACGTTTTGGAGAGGAGACTAGGGATGACCCTACAGAATTTGTTGCTCCGTTCCGCGATGGAGCATTTCTACGAATGGGCTATTCTGGTCCATTGGGCGATACACAACGGAGGAAGGGTTTCCTACTTGATCAGTGGCGCTTCCTCATGCACGTAATGATTGTCTGCATGTCTGGGAGGAAGGCGGGCACTGATGGTATGGGTGCGACCATGCAGTCAGCAATGACTGCTCTGATTTATAACAAACGTTATAGCTTTAGTCAGATGGTCTTTTATGAGATCGATAGACAGAGGAGAGCGATGGCTCGTGAAAGGTTCATCATGTATCCAAGATTCATTCAGATGATCTTGAATCATGTTACTCCCACGTTGCCTCAACGATGTCCAATAAGATACGTGGAGAGTGTGAGCAAACGTATCTTCGCTCAATGCCGAACATCCAGCGCGAGGAGCAAGCCTGAACTGCGTCCAAGGCATACTCCATTCTTTGGGTACTTAATAAACCCGGGGTATGTGCCAGCTCGTGGGGATGAGTTTAGAGACCCGGCACCACAACAGGCAGGAGCATCTCAAGCTATATCTGCTGCTCCTGTTGTATCACCGGAGGAGGAAGTGGACCTTGATGCAGAATTCGGAGGTCAAGGATTCTTCGATATGGATCGGGTGGATCCAGAGGAGAACGTTCAGATCCCAGTTGAACGTGTCTCGACTGTGCGTGTTACTAGAGCAGCTACGACGGTGGCTGACTCAGATCTTGATGATGTTATGGATGAGGCGAGAAGGATGTTGGTGACTCAAGAGAGGACGTTTGGGAAGAGAAAGAGGACAGATGATGATAATGAGTCAGAAGAAGAAGAGGATATTCACAAGTTGATTAGACGTTCAAGACGGGAAAGGACAGGTGCAGGTATGGGAGCTGGAGAGACTTCAAGAGTTGTACGTTTCGCTCCGCCCGCACTATCAGGTATGTCGATTGTTCCTACATCACTACAGGTCACAAGTTTAAGCGCCGCGGATGTTCCCATGGTGGCTACATCATCAGCTTTCGGCATTCCATCCACTACTTTCCAAATGACGATTCCGGAGATTGTGTCTTTACCACCTCCAACGCTTACTCCTTCAGAGGTGGTTGCACAATTTGTTGAGTCGACAGTCGTTGCAACTGCAGGGTTGTCGGTCACGATACCACCTGCGGTTACGTCCACAGCTGCTTCTGATGTCCCGGTTTCATTCGAAATCCCTGCTGAGTATACTCAAGACACATCTCACATAAGGTTTGATTTCGATGCAACCCTCTCAGACTCGGAGAGAATAGCTGCACTAGAGCGGGTCGTGGCAGAGCAAACGAAGATAAATCTTGTCCAGACCCAGGCTATTCAGCGCCTTGTAGCAGAGAATCAACTACAGTCGTCCCTCCTGGTTGAACATGGGAGAATTATAGATGCTATGAAGGAGTTCTTGGCATCTCAGGGGGAGACAAGCTGTAAAGGCGACGAGTTACGGACAAAGAAGAGAAATGATAGAGACGATGATCCCAATGCATCGAAAGGTGCAGGTGGTGAGTTGCCAAGAACTACTCAAGCTCTTGGGACTTCCACAGCTCAGGGGGAGTCTGCATGTGCGGCTGGCAGTTCTGGTGGTGATGAGGTGGTGATGGTTGATGATGAAGAAATGGGAGATGATGTGATTGATGCTTTGAAAGAATTAGATGATGATATGTTTAGTGATGATGTGTTGTTTGATGATGATGTGCTGCCAATTGAGGAGATTGAGAAGATTGGCGCACAGATTGTGATTGAAGAAGATGTTGAAGAAGGTGAAATAGTAGAAGAGAATGTGGAGCATGACATTCCAGGTGTGGAGAAAGCAGATATGGGTAATGAGACAGTAATCGATGAGACTGAATGGGAAGAGCAGCCTAGGTGGAAGGAAGGCTATGCTCAGTGGTTCGTCAAAACGAAGAACCTGCGGTCCCTACAATGTTTAAGAAGAGTTACAATATTAAAGGCTATGCTGAAGCGAAGAAAGGGATTATTTGCTGGATCTATGATGAGCAGTTGAAGCTCTTTGTGATTAAACGGTATGACGGCGTTCAGTATTTTAAAAGAATGTTAAGGTCATTGAATACACTGCCGGAATGTGAAGTGAAAGACTTAGCCAGATTGGGGTTAATCAATCGAAATGACGATAATATGGCTAGAGTCATTGGGAAAATTGTATGGAAAGAGAGTATAAAAGAGAAGAAGTTTGAGCTGTTGAAACCGCAGAAGGGAAAACTTGTTGAAGACAAGGATAGAGGTTTGAGAGCTGATGGAAAACCTTGGATGGTCATGAAGTATAAACCGATCCGGTGTTTGAAAGAAGTACCGATGAAGCTTATGCCCAAGGATGTGCTTAAAGACCTAAAGTGGTGGTTTGTGGATTGTGAGACAGCAGAGGCAGTGATGGAAGACGAGGATGAACAAGAGCTCCTAAGAGTTTACGATCCGATGCATTTGGTAAACTTATCGCAAGCTGATCTGCAGGTGCTCAATGAGAAGAAAATCTTTTATATTCCTGCTTGGAAGGACGAAGCGAGGAAGTATCAAAGAGTTGTGTCAGTTTGTGTTAGAGAAGGAGTGCATGCGTGAAGATACAAGATTGAAGATTACAAGACAAGTGCTTAAAGATCAAGATATGAAGCTACTGCCAAGGGGGAGTCTGTTGGTGCATAATGTCAGTAGTTCATAGTCTAGTGTCTGTAATCGAGTCTGTAATGTTTAATTATGTTTTGTATGTTTAATCGAAGTTACTGACAAGTTCGCTTAACAGGCGAACTTGTTAGTCAAGCGAAGTTATGGATAACTTCGCCTGAACATGCCAGGCGAAGTTGTCATGTATAAATAGTCCTAGGTTACGGCTGTTTGTAATTTAATCAGTTGTTCGTGTTAGTTTGTTCGAGTTGTTACGAGAGCTGTAACGTGTGTCTGTAATAGTGATATCGTATCATGTGTTTGAGTTATTATATAACGTGTGTTCGTTTCGTGTGTTCGTGTGATTCGTGTTCTATACTCGTAACGATCTACGCAGGGATTCCGCACCTGAGTTGATCGAGATATCTCGTGAGATCCGTCCAGGGAACCTACACTAATGGGTCGTCATGGTTATAGTCTAGTATGCATGCAATTTCTAGTTCGCTATAACCAATGGCTCTGATACCAATCTGTCACACCCTCAAAATCCACTAACGGAGTTTTACCGTCAGAGGGTGTGAACTAATAGAATCGGAATCATTAGTTATAATCAAACCATAAAAACGTTTAAATGAAAATAAGTGCGGAAGCGTAAAAACCAAGAGATAAAAGTTGCGTCACGCAGGACGACTCAAAACCCCATAATAACAGTTTAAAATCAGGTTGCATAAACAAAAGCGTTTCAAACAATGCATGATCCTATACCGCGCGCCCGCCTCGGCTACCTGAGAATAACATACTAAAAGTGTCAACACGGGGTTGGTGAGTTCACAAGTTTATATAAAATAAAGCGTTTAGCGTTTGCGTTCAGCGTTTTGCGTTTAGCGTTTTGCGTTTAGCATTTTGTGTTCAGCGTTTTGCGTTTAGCGTTTTGCGTTTCCAGATAGTGTTATGTCAATTATATATCTATAGGTAGCTAGCCTATAAAACAAGTATTACTAAGTGTTCGACACCGAAGCTGACTGTTTATCATTTGCCTTGCCACCAGGTCTATCCCGACCATGGTATGTGTTTAGCCAAGATTACACCCACTCGACCTCCAGTCGAGTTTAGCGTTGGGTAGGTTTTGTCAAACCCAGTAGTACTACTCAACAATGACTCGCTATTATCCAATATTAAACGATTCGATGTGAATGAAGGACTTTAGTTATTGCGTTTGCCACTTAGTCTTTACAAGTGATATATAATCTATATTAACAAAATCTTAAATGCGTTTTCGGAGTATGTTATCTCCCCCAAGTGAAAAGCGTTTGAAAACAGTTTAAAAGGGGTAAGTGAACTCACTGTTTGCGAAGTATTCCCAAAATAATTCACCAAGATGCGCGTCACAGAAAAACTCTCTCTAGCGTTCTAAAACAACAAGGAGATTTTCTAAGTGTCGGAACTATTATCGAGTCTCTAGACTCGGCACATAATACCTATGCACACAACATGTTTCGTGTTTCGTTTGTGAATCGTGTGTGACTTTAACAAGTGTATTTGTGATACGTTACATGTGTGAGCAATTATTTACGTGTCATGTATTCATAATGTACATCACTAGCAATTACTCCCCGTAAGGGCAATTTGGTCAACACATAACAATTAACTAGCAATTATTCCCCACGAGGGCAATTTGGTCAAATCATGACAATCAATTAGCAATTATTCCCCGCAAGGGCATTTTGGTCAAAACACGATAATAAATTAGCAATCACGTTGTTTCATGCAACTTTCACAAAATTCAGCAACTAGTTTCTTAACGACAGAATTCTACTTGAAAAACTAGTCTATCCTACCGATCATAGCATCACAATTAATTTACCAAAAATCATCACAAAAGCATATATGTCTTAGGTTTCCAGAACATATTTTATTATATTTTTATTCCACATAGGTTTCTCACAATAATCAAATCATTACAGCAAACTCATAACAGTCAAATTCATGCGCAACAGAATTTTATTTGAAATTCCTGTTAAACGAAAAATCCAATAATTGCAAGACCACTTGGGTTAGGTTCCTAACTCAACAAGTCAACTTTCAGAAGTAGAACCAACCCAATTGGTCTCGTAGTTCATGAGATATAACATTTACAAAACAACCTAACAGCAGGTCTAAGAACTCAGCTTTGCACAACGTTTTTGTAAAATCATAAAGGTTAGCTTTTACACGTCCAAAAATTGCAAATTTACATTCTTTAGAAATTAGACTCAACCTAGTTTACTGTAGTATCAATTATCTTAACCAATTTTCACATTTACATCCCGTTACAGTCAATTGAACATCAATAACACAATCTGTCCAGAAACTGTTTGCATCCAAACTCAACATATTAACTATCTATGGACCACAAATGATTCATATAACATTCTAGACACTATAACCACTATCCATGCATATCAATTACACCATACACACATGGTTAGCGTTTTATTTGATCTCAAACTCAAAGACACAACAATTAACATGCAATAGCACCAATACTAGCTATCAATTCAACAATCAATACATCTTTCAATCAAAACAAGACACATGAACACCATCACATATAACAATCAGACCTAGGGTTTATATTTAACCCATTAAAATCGAAATTATGTTGGAATTACGTATGCCCGAGACACATACTTATACTAATGTGGCTAACTGTGTTTGATCCAAGTCGGGTCATACCCAATAACAAGCTAGACAACACCAAATGTATTCTTTAATGATTTGATCATTTAAACGAATACCGAACACTAAGTGTTTAGAAAATTGGTTTTCTAAACAAACACACTTGATAATTTAAATAAATTATCTGGATAATTTATTTATATAAATTAATTATTTAATTGGTTAAATAATTAAGATAGCATGTATGTTTTATAAAATTAGTTTTATAAAATATGAGATGGAGATGTTTTAAATGTTAAAAACACAAAACAAAAAAAAAAAAAAAAAAAAAAAAAAGGAAAAACAAACAAACCGGCCACCCATGTGGGGTGGTGGTTTTACCCAATCAAACTCTTTGGTTCCTTTTTAATCCTCCATTTTCCCATACATGCATTTTGGGTCTTGTGTTTTGTTATTATTCAAGAGTTGAATCAAGTCCAAAATACTCTCTTTTCTCTCTCAAAACTCACGGCCATATTGGCTAAAAATTGGGAGTCTTGTGAGCTTGTTTAAGTGTTCATAAATCCTAGCAATCAAATTGGTGTTGTCACAAATAGCTTGGGGTATCACTATCTTGAGGTCTTCTTCTTTGGAGGCTTGCCATTCATCCACCATCATCTTCAATATCTTACTTATTCTTCTAAAGGTAGAAGAAGGTACATTTACATTTTGTGAGCATATTGTTCTTGTAATTTTGATCCTTGTTCATTGGGTTTTGATTTTAACATAATGGTATGTTCATAACTAGATTTAAAATCTAAGCTTCCGTTGCGTTTTCTAGTTAAATATGGTTAACTTGACTTTGATAAACTTGTATAAAACCCAACAATGGCATCAAGAGCCGGTTACAAGGACTTATGCTCCTTGCATGTTCATAAATTTCGGGTTTTTTCATGGGTGAAAAAGGGGTCCGAAATTTTGGTGGATTTAACCCCCATGGTTTTGTAAGATCTTGACATGCATGGAAAGATCTTAGGAAACCATTATTAACATTTGCATGTTGAAAATTGTAAAATTTTGGGGGGGGGGGGTTTGGGCCGTAGCCTCTTGGGGGGGGGGGGGGCCGATTCCTTTGATGTTTTTGGGCAATGGTTGCTTAGGTTGCATGCTTAGAACATTTGGTATGTTTGGATGTGTCATAACCGAAACCGAGACCTTGGATGTGTTGATTGTTGTTATGTGTATGTTGGTTATATTTATTATTCAATATGGTTGTAATAATTCATATTTTAGGCTTGTGTAATTTATTTATTCATAAGTTGGTATGTAATAAATAGATTAGTTGCATTTTCTTTGTTTAGAAAAATATGTATTAGGATACATTTTGTAAAAATTGAAGATGCAAGAATTGGTGGATTTGGGCCTTGGACCAAATTTTGGGCTTGTTGGGCCTCACCGGCCCATCATGGGATTCAAGCCCATTAGGCCCATAAATTTCACTCTTGGGCCCAAGAAGACTTTTGGAAGTTTGGAGCCCATTTACAAGCCCAACAAGAACACAACAACTTGGAAAGGATACTTGAAGCATTTGGATGCAAGATCAAGTGGGAGTCAACATTCCATCCTTGTGTCATGTTTTGTCCCTTAGGTGAGACTTATGACCTATACTTGTTTCGGCTAACAAGTATGGTCAAACTTAGCGGTTCTCGGTTATGACTATATTTTGCATGTATGCTTGGTTGTTTGTTTTACTTTATGTAATGTGTGGTTGATAGATATTAGGATATCCAAACCGTCACATAGGAACGACAACAAGCATAAAACGGGTTCTAATATATATTTGGTAATATCGCGTCAATTAGTTTAATTAAATGGGTTTATTAAAACTAAGCGATTACTCACATATAATAAAATTGGTTTTATTATAACTTGAACCTTGAAAATTGGTTTTCAAAATCGCCATATTACTAAATGCATGTTAGGATATGGCATAATGTTTTTCAAACTAGAATATTGGAAAACTTAAAAATCCCTTTTTCATAATTACCAAGGAAACAAGTCTAACACCATCCTTTTGTAAGACACTTAACGTATTAGGGAACTTTAAATGGGATAAAGGTCACCTAACCATTTTAGAGCAAACTAATATACTTAAGGTAATATTAACATAATTGTGGGATAAAGGTCACCTAACCACTTGTATGTTAATCTTACATGTTTATACAAGTAGGACGACTTGAATTGGAAACCATGTGATAAAGGTCACCTAAGCAAAAGGGTCCAATGGTGTTGATGGGATAAACATGCCAACACGAAATAAGGATTTCGAATGGTCCCATACCTCTAGAAGTTGCAAAGGGTTGCAATTGTCAAGGTTGACTACCTTGTTAAATCAAATAACGGGATAAAGGTCACCTAACCGAAATTTGATTTATCGTTGGATTCTAGAATTTAATTATTATTTTAAAATTTGGAATAAAAGGGTATTAATAATTAAATTGTTTATAATACTAAAATAAAACTTTGTTAAATTTTGTAGATGGCCGCTAACAATGCAAACACCTCTACCCATAACACCCGTAACCTATCCTTAAGAACCATCCTTGAAAAGGATCGTCTAAACCATAATAACTTTATGGATTGGTATCGCAACTTGAGAATAGTTCTCAAGCAAGAAGAGATATCATATGTCTTAGACGATCCCATTCCCGACGAGCCTAACGTGGAAGATGAGGAGGCTTATTACGATTGGGTTAAGTACACCAAAGATTCGGTGCAAGCCTCTTGCCTCATGTTGGGAACTATGATTCCCGAAATCCAAAAGGATTTCGAGCATCATGGGGCATACGACATGATAACTCAATTGAAGGAAATGTTCCTTCAACAAGCTAGAGCGGAACGTTTCGAAACGGTTCGAGCGTTTCATGCATGTCGTATGGAGGAAACCCAAAGCGTCTCATCTTATGTCCTAAAGATGAAAAGCTACATTGAAAAGCTTCGTAGGTTGAATTGTCCCGTCTCTAATGAGTTGGCTACGGATTTGATCCTCAACTCTTTGACCAAAAGGTTTGAAACCTTTGTCATGAACTATAACATGAACGGGTGGGACAAAAGCATTGGTGAGCTTCACGCAATGCTAAGAACGGCCGAAGCGGGAATGGGTAAAAGGGTTTTACCCGTTCTAACTATCAATGAAGGCAAAAGGGGACATAACTCCAACCCCAAAGCAAATGTTGCTAAGGGCAAGGGCCACGTTCAAGGAAAGGGAAAGAGGAAAGCCATCACGCCCTACAAACCGAAGGAAAAGAAGCAAAAGGTTGCGACGCAAGATCCATGCTTTGAGTGTGGAGAGATAGGTCATTGGAAAAGAAATTGTCCGACCTATCTCAAAGCGTTAAAAGATAAGAGGGATGCGGAGCAAACCTCAGGTATTATCTTTACTATATATGTTGAACTAAATGTTATTTCTTCAAATACATGGGTACTTGATACCGGATGTGGAACTCACATTTGCAATTTGTTGCAGGGGTTCAAAAGAAGTAAGCAACTCAACAAAGGGGACATTAGTCTCTTTATGGGCAATGGAGCAAGAGTTGAAGTCCAAGCTCAAGGAGACTACATGTTAAAGCTTCCAAGTGGTTTGGAAGTAATTTTGAAAAATGTTTTGTATGCTCCTAAGTTAAGGAGAAACATTATTTCCGTGTCTCTTTTAAAACAATGTGGCTTTGATCTTAAGTTTATTGATTATGATATTCTTGTTTTGATGAATGGCATATTTTATTTTAAAGCTATACCCATGAATGGTATATATGAAATAGATCAAAGTGGTATGTCACATAATAGTTCAATGTATAATGTCAACACCAAGAAACTCAAGAAGGACTTGGGTGATTCCTATCTTTGGCATTGTCGCCTTGGACATATAAGCAAGAATCGCATGCAAACTCTTCGCAAGAGTGGTATTCTAGAAACCAATGAGTTTGATTCATTTGATGTATGTGAATCTTGTTTACAAGGCAAAATGACAAAGCAACCCTTTAATAAAACTTTTGAAAGGTCAAAAGAATTATTGGGTATCATACATTCGGATGTATGTGGTCCTTTTAGACCAATGACTAGGAATGGTGAAAGATACTTCATTACCTTTATTGACGATTATAGTCGATATGGTTATGTGTACTTAATGAAACACAAAGATGAAGCTTTTGAAATGTTCAAAGACTTCAAAACTGAAGTAGAAAGACAACTTAAGACAACAATCAAAGTACTTCGTAGTGATAGAGGAGGTGAATACCTAAGTGGTGTTTTTCAAGATCATCTTAAGAGTTGTGGAATTATTTCACAACTTACTCCACCTGGAACACCACAACATAATGGTGTGTCTGAAAGGAGAAATCGTACCCTATTAGATATGGTTCGATCGATGATGGCTAGAAGCACTTTACCTCTATCATTTTGGGGCTATGCTTTACTTTCCGCTGTTCGCATATTGAATATGGCTCCAACCAAGAAAGTGGAGAAGACACCTTTTGAAGTATGGCATGGAAAGGCTCCATCGCTATCATTCTTAAAAGTTTGGGGTTGTGAAGCTTATGTAAAGCAATACACCCCAAACAAATTAGAAGTCCGATCCACTAAGTGTATCTTTATAGGTTATCCTAAAGATGATTTAGGATATTACTTTTACGATCCTAGTGAGCAAAATGTTATTATTGCTCGAAAGGGTAAGTTCTTGGAAACTAAGTTCCTTGAGGAAGGAACTAATAGTAGAACAGTGAAATTTGATGAGGATCAAGAATCACAAGATGATACACAATTGGTTGATACTAGCACTCAACAAGAGGTTGTTGAAAGTGATCAAGTGGTTGATCAAAACACACAAAACGTTCGCAGATCTGGTAGAATTAGCAATCCACCTGAAAAATATGGATTTTTTGTAGAAGGTTGCTACGTGGTAGATTCGGATGAACCAACCACATACCGTGATGCAATGTCCAAGAATGATTGTGACAAATGGCTTGAAGCCATGAACGTTGAGATGCAATCCATGTATGACAACCAAGTTTGGGAATTGGTTGAACCACCACTCAACTCCAAAGCTGTTGGAAGTAAGTGGGTTTTCAAAAGGAAAACTGATATGCATGGAAACTTGGATACTTATAAAGCAAGACTTGTAGCTAAAGGTTTCACTCAAACTCAAGGGGTTGATTATGATGAAACTTTTTCGCCTGTGGCAATGCTAAAGTCTATTAGGATATTATTTGCCATAGCTGCACATTATGATTATGAAATCTGGCAAATGGATGTCAAGACCGCTTTCCTAAATGGATATCTTGAGGAAGATGTCTATATGGTTCAGCCTGAAGGTTTTGTCGATCCAAAACATCCTAATAAAGTATGCAAGTTAAAGAAATCAATCTATGGATTGAAACAAGCATCTAGAACTTGGAATCATCGTTTTGATGAAGAAATCAAAAGTTTTGGGTTCATCAAAAACGCTGATGAGGCTTGTGTGTATAAAAAGGCTAGTGGGAGTATAATTACCTTCTTAGTATTGTATGTCGATGACATTCTACTATTTGGAAATGACATTCCAACCATGGAAAGCGTTAAGGCTTGGCTTGGAAGTAGATTTTCCATCAAGGATCTTGGTGAAGCTGCCTATATTTTGGGAATAAAGATCTATAGGGATAGGTCAAGGCGCTTGATAGGTTTGAACCAAAGTACATACATTGATAAAATCTTGAAAAGGTTCAAGATGGAAAACTCCAAGAAAGGTTTTGTACCTATTCAAAGAGGGACCATATTGAGTTCAGCTCAATGTCCAAGCTCAAAGGGTGAGCAAGAGACGATGAAACAAATCCCATATGCTTCTGCTATAGGATCCATCATGTATGCGATGATATGTACTAGACCGGATGTGTCATGCGCTTTGAGCATGACAAGCAGATACCAACAGAATCCAGGAAACAGTCATTGGATGGCTGTTAAGAGCATATTGAAATACCTTAGGAGAACTAAGGATATGTTTCTGATATATGGATCTGGTGAGGAGGAACTCGCTATAAAAGGTTACACGGATGCGAGCTTCCAAACTGATCGAGATGATTCTCGATCACAATCTGGGTATGTGTTCACTCTTAATGGAGGAGCTGTCTCTTGGAAGAGCTCAAAACAGGAAGTGGTAGCATTGTCCACTACAGAATCAGAATACATCGCCGCTTCATTGGCAGCTCAGGAAGCTGCATGGTTGAAGAAATTCATTACTGATCTAGGGGTGGTCTCTTCCATTCAAGACCCTCTAGAAATCTTTTGTGACAACGAGGGTGCGATTGCACAAATCAAGGAACCTCGTTCGCACCAAAAGACTAGACACATAGAGCGGAGATTCAACTACATAAGGGATGAAGTTGAAAAGGGAAAGATATGTATTCGCAAAGTTGGAACTGATCAAAATCTTGCGGATCCATTCACGAAGCTCCTAGAAAGACCGAAACATGAGCGTCATGCGAGTGGCTTAGGACTTCGATATTCTAGTAATTGGATTTGATCTATTTTGTATTAAAGTTTAAAAGACTTTTGTAATTTAACTCTTTTATATGATTATGGAATCTTGAGTTAAATTCTAAATTTTGCATGTTTAATCCATGAATAAGTTATCTTATTCTAAAAGTCCGTAGTCGATCACATTTGTGGGAACAAATATGAAGCAAGACTATTATGAACTAGGATTGGTAGATATTCATAAGGAATGAATATGGAGCATAGGATTGCTGCCAAAGTTCATAGATATTTGTGGGATACAAATATTGGACTGACCCGCTCTCAATATTACTACATGGAGTCGATTGACTTGATCATTAGTAACCTTGAGTAAAGGAGAATTTCATATTATCCTTAGACCTGAGATGTATATTGGGTCTTGATTTTCACCGAGTATTACACTTTGACTCTCCCCTTCGCTATTCGTAAAAGATGGTACATAAGGATGAGCTCAGGTGGAGTATAAAGTGATAGTGAGAGGCGTATACAGTCAAGACGGAATTTGTTCCTCTTATGTGTTGAGAGTTTAGATGTCTAAGGCCTGATAAAGTTGAATTGTAAAGAGAATGATCACCTATGTCTCTTAGATCCAACATGACATCTAGCAACAAAGGGATATAATGATAGATTCACCTAAATCATATCAAGTAAGGGACTTGAAGGGATGATGTTATTGAATGGCACTTCGTCAAACACATTAGGGGTGGTGAACTGTTGTTAGGCGGTATTCACCACTTGCATTAATTTTCTATGTATCTCGTGCAAGTGGGAGATTGTTGGAATTACGTATGCCCGAGACACATACTTATACTAATGTGGCTAACTGTGTTTGATCCAAGTCGGGTCATACCCAATAACAAGCTAGACAACACCAAATGTATTCTTTAATGATTTGATCATTTAAACGAATACCGAACACTAAGTGTTTAGAAAATTGGTTTTCTAAACAAACACACTTGATAATTTAAATAAATTATCTGGATAATTTATTTATATAAATTAATTATTTAATTGGTTAAATAATTAAGATAGCATGTATGTTTTATAAAATTAGTTTTATAAAATATGAGATGGAGATGTTTTAAATGTTAAAAACACAAAACAAAAAAAAAAAAAAAAAAAAAAAAAGGAAAAACAAACAAACCGGCCACCCATGTGGGGTGGTGGTTTTACCCAATCAAACTCTTTGGTTCCTTTTTAATCCTCCATTTTCCCATACATGCATTTTGGGTCTTGTGTTTTGTTATTATTCAAGAGTTGAATCAAGTCCAAAATACTCTCTTTTCTCTCTCAAAACTCACGGCCATATTGGCTAAAAATTGGGAGTCTTGTGAGCTTGTTTAAGTGTTCATAAATCCTAGCAATCAAATTGGTGTTGTCACAAATAGCTTGGGGTATCACTATCTTGAGGTCTTCTTCTTTGGAGGCTTGCCATTCATCCACCATCATCTTCAATATCTTACTTATTCTTCTAAAGGTAGAAGAAGGTACATTTACATTTTGTGAGCATATTGTTCTTGTAATTTTGATCCTTGTTCATTGGGTTTTGATTTTAACATAATGGTATGTTCATAACTAGATTTAAAATCTAAGCTTCCGTTGCGTTTTCTAGTTAAATATGGTTAACTTGACTTTGATAAACTTGTATAAAACCCAACAAATTAATCATAGAGGATGCATAGGATAGTTGTTTATACCTTCCTAACACCATAATCTTCAATCAAACTTGAACAATCTTGATTGTATGTGTGTATATGAGGCCGATCACAAGGGGGGGGGCATAGAGCTGCCGTCGGGTTTGGGAGGGAGAGAAAGAGTGTTAGGGTTTTAGTTTATGTTATTATTTATAATAACATGTTACACTTTAGTCCCTCAACTTCCAAATGTTACTTTTCTAGCTTAAATAACTAGTTCTAGCACATTGAGTTAACAATTATACCATGTTATCACATAACACATAAGTCTAACACATAATTATCACATAATTATTGTTTTGACGTTTTTCGTTTATTCACCAATCGTTTGCGTCAACTCGTTTGCGTTTCGGTGCAACTCCCGAAAGACTACACATGTAGTAAGTGTTAAGCGTCATTTAAACCCTAGTTTAAATGTAATGAGGTGTGTGTTATAGATTCAGTGATCTTTAAGTTTGAATTGATGGAGTTGAGTTAACGGAGTTAACCTGAAATTAACGATTGTCACAGATAACACGATATATATCACAAGTTAACCTCTCAAATTTCTGACTACAGGAAAATTGAGTGTTAAATAAGTTAACTAAGTGAGAGAAAGAAGTAATTGAAAAGGGAGGAAGACTTAGCAGCCAATTTAGTGCGGCTCCCGTTAGTGTGGATCCAAATCTTTTGCAAAGGGAAGCCTCTTTGAGCCTTTCAGGAATAGGTTTAATTTCCATCCTTTCCCTATATTGGGCAACATGCTCCTCAGGATCGGTGTTCCCGTCATAAGTCTTCATGTTGGGAGTTTGGAACCGCTTCGGGGTTTCAGCGTCACAGATAGGTGGAGCGAATCTAGAAAACTTGTGATTCCCCTCCGGTATCTTAGGAATCGGACGTATCACCTAGGGAACACTAGATATCATGTGTCACACCCGGTCCATAGGCGGAAACAACCGGTGTGCGACTCATGAAAGGTTTTTCGAGAGCGCGGTTAAGCAAACAACTATATGATAAAAATACATGAGGATTTCATTCATGATATAAGTTTTACAAAATACCAATAATAAAGTTTACATGTAACATATTGAGATTTCACAGTTATGTCCCGCCGAAGGGGGAATATAACCATGAAAACTCCAAAATATAAAATCCTCATACATGAAATTTCCATAGTTAAACATAAAATCGTAGTGAGACACCGTGACCTCTCCACATGGCTAAATACCTGAAAGACACGTAAAATAATTTAATCAGTATAAACTGAGTGAGTTCACAAGTTTTGTGACTCGATAAAATGCTTTCTAATATAATTCTCATAACGTCATGAATGCAATATCCATGACTTGCAGTGTAACGTGAATATATGAGTTCGTAACCATTCCTTGACTATATATATACACCATAAAGCCCCACATAACATCCCACGAGTCCACGAGGGAATAAATAAATCGGAAAACTAAGCACCCGTCTTATAAAGTGGCGCGACCACTTACGAGTGGGTTGGTCAGACCAGTAGTACTACCCGTAGAGTTCCTCGGCTATAGTTGCCTATAGTTTATGGTTACAATATATACCGGGGACTTTATGTACCATGAGCGCGCCAAATATCTCATGTACACGCACATTGTAAATCAAGATATACACCATGATAAAACATATTTAAACACGTGTCCCTCGCCCCGAAAACAGTTTAAAACATAGTGAAAATAGTGAAAATAGGGGCTGTGAGACTCACCTTAAATCGAGGAATAATGTTCCGTTATACTTGGTGAGTTTCCTGTATTATATCGTATACGTACATTCTTCAGTACATAATACTTATACTACTATTAATACTTAGCCCGATACATACTTATGAGGTGGCGGTATATATGTATTTTTATACCTTAGCGATATGGACGTTAGACAACGTCTTATACTTGTTATATATATGCCCGTTATATTCTCTTTATATATATATCCTTCGAGCATTAGGGAATGCTCGATACAAATTATTAGTCGGTAATCATGACGTTCGTGACATGCTTTGGCCTAATAGGTTTTGGAGCTCTCATCGTTAGTCCCCAGGTAGGTAACGGGCCCATCTATGATATATTCAGTTACCAGCCTAGACAGGATGTCCCGACTACCGGCACCTCCACCCTTCCAGTTACTCACAATGTCCATCACAAAAACCCGTATTTTATATTTATTGCACATATATAGGAATATATGTGTATGACTTGTATACTTATTTTGTTATGTATATATTATAAGTATTATTAATATCCTTTTTAAATCTTATAAGCATATATTATATATATCTTACTAGTACTCATATTTTATCATTATTATTATTATTATTACTATTATTATTACTATTATTATTTTTACTTTTATGACGAACCCGATACGGTTTTTAATACGTTAGTTATATCCTTTGTAAAGTTTAACATAACCAAAATTCCATTTTTACATTTAGATCATCTTGTTTATTTATAAATGGGTTTTACTACTGAAGATCATTTTTACCTTAACCTTCCTTAAACACCCCTTTAAATCCTTTATATCTTTTACTTAACATGATTTATCCTTACTTATATGTCACACTTCAAGTTTATATTCATGATTTATCACCTCATTAAATATATGTATCTTAGGCTTAATCCATGTTTTTCTATTAAACATAATATGATTTTATTACCTTGGAAATGTCGGTTTTTCGAGACGTTCTTGAGCGTGTTTAGGCTCTTGGATGATGGTCTTGTAGTGTAGGCTCTAGAATATGTTTATTAAACATGAACACAAGTGTTAAAATCAAAGGAAACGAGTGTGTGTTGGCTGGACAGAAAAGAACCATTTTCCAGCAAGTATTTTATGAAGAACAATTAGACTTTTAGGCTTACCAAGTGCTGAAATTAAGCCGGAAATGGATATTCGAAAGATGGTTCGTGATCCTTACGAGTTTCCTTGGATTTCTAAACAAGAATCACCGAAAAATACCAAGTAGTTTGTGAGATATGAACAAAAGAAGAGAGGTGGGTACTGCTGGAAAATGCAGTTTCCCAGCAGTGACCTTCGAAGGTTCAAAGCTTCTTACCGAGTTTTCCGGGCAGAGATCCGTTCAAGGCTTTCCACTACGGTTTAAGGATTTCTTCTAGCTTTCCAACGATATATAGGGTTTAGAGGGTTCAGGGCGGAATTATAGAGAAATTGGGTTGCAAGGAGGCGGTTTCTTGGTGTTGCGCTGCTGCTGTTCTTCAGCCATGAAAAGAGAGAAATTTGGAGTGTGTTTAAGGGTTTGTATGAGTTTGTGCGTGGTGTTTTTCATCAAAATAATTGGTCTTATTTATAGGCAAACCCAAGGGAACACATCCCTTGATTTGGGGGATCCAAAAGATTACAATCCCTTGATTTAAGGGTGTCAAATCTTACACCATAAAGTGAAATAGTTAGTCAAAGCATGGTTTTTATTGTTGTTTATTTGATGGAATGGGGGTAGGCGGCCATAGGGAATGGTTAGGAAGATTTTGCTTGATCTTGTAGTACTTTCAATATTGTGCCCATACCTTGGTAGGTAAAAGATAAGATCTTCCAGAAGCATAGACTGGCTCATTTTGGGCGGAAGTATTCCCTTCCCGCAGGTCTTCCCGCCGGGTCTTCCCGCAGGTCTTCCCGCAGGGTCTTCCCGCAGGTCTTCCCGCAGGTCTTCCCGCAGGTCTTCCCGCAGGGTCTTCCCGCAGGTCTTCCCGCAGGGTCTTCCCGCAGGTCTTCCCCGCAGGTCTTCCCGCAGGGTCTTCCCGCAGGGTCTTCCCGCAGGTCTTCCCGCAGGGTCTTCCCGCAGGTCTTCCCGCAGGTCTTCCCGCAGGGTCTGAGCACAGGGTCTTTGAGCACTTTGAGCACAGGGTCTTTGAGCACTTTGAGCACAGGGTCTTTGAAAAGGATTTTTGGTTTTTAGGGTTTTTCGCAAGGATTCTTCCCACGGGTTTCCCAATGTCACGCAGAGTTTTTCCACTCTTCTGTTTGATCTTTGGGTATATTATAGATGATATGGAACCCGTATTTATTTTGGTTCCCGGTATGATGTATATTTAAATTTAGCCCGGAGTTATATTTGGTTAAATAGTGCTCTATATTGTAATCCTTTATGGATTGTTTAAATTATTAACTTCATATTATTTTTGACTAGTATACCTTTAATTCCTTCATAGTTTCATATCTTGGTCGTCTCACTGTATAATGTATCATTGATTTGGCCGGTTCGGCGACTATATTCCATTATTTAAACGTTTATGGCGTTTTGGTCCTAATTAGAGTATTAGAACATTACTGGGCATGGTCTTACCATTACCCCTTATATTGGATTATAGGTATATATTTAGCTTGATATGTTTGTCACCTCTGACTATTACTGGCCTGTCTTTATCATATAGTCGTTCTCATCGGCACTTTATACAATCCTATAGGCATTACGACTGTTCTCGTTCACATTTCAAGTATACTATGGTTTATACGTCATATAACTTATATAATCAACACATAATTTAAATCAAGTATATAGATTAGAGTGTGAAATAATTACCGGGTGTCACATTCTCCCCCTGTTGGAAGAATTTCGTCCCGAAATTTGTTGTTAGTTATCCGTTATAGTTGGGTCCGGGAAAAGGTGTGGGTACTTCTTTCGAATTTGATCTTCTCTTTCCCAGGTAAACTCGGGTCCTCTTTTAGATTTCCACTGTACCTTCACTAACTTAATCCGACTTCTTCGTAGTTTTTGTTCTTTCCAGTCGGTAACGGCTATCGGTTCTTCAACAAAATGTAACCGATCGTCAATATGTACTTCATCTAAAGGTATAATTAAAGATTCATCGGATAGACACTTTTTAAGGTTCGAAACATGGAATGTGTCATGTACCCCGTTAAGTTCTCCCGGTAGCTTCAACTTATAGGCCACTGGACCTATCCTTTCCAGGATCTCGAACGGTCCGGTATATCTTGGGCTGAGCTTGCCCCGCTTTCCAAACCTTGGAACTCCTTTCCATGGCGAGACTTTTAAAAGAACTTTATCTCCCACTTGGAATTCCAAAGGCTTGCGTCTCACATCCGCATAACTTTTCTGTCGATCGCGGGCCGTTTTCAGTCGTTCTTTTATTTGAAATATCTTGTCAGTTGTTTCTTGAATTAGTTCGGGACCCGTCATTTGTCTGTCGCCAATTTCCGCCCAGCACAAGGGCGACCTACACTTACGACCATACAAAGCTTCGAACAGTGCAGCCTTTATGCTCGTGTGGTAGCTATTATTATATGAAAATTCCACCAAAGGAAGGTGAACATCCCAGCTACCACCAAAATCAATTGCACACGCTCTTAGCATATCCTCCAATGTTTGTATAGTTCGTTCGCTTTGGCCGTCAGTCTGGGGATGGTAGGCGGTACTCATATCTAATCGCGTGCCCAAAGCTTTTTGTAACGACTTCCAAAAATGAGACGTAAATCGACTGTCGCGGTCAGAAATAATCGAGACTTGGACTCCATGTCTTGACACGATATCTTTTATATATAGTCTAGCTAACCGCTCCATCTTATCCGTTTCTTTGATAGCTAAGAAATGCGCGGATTTGGTTAGACGGTCGACTATCACCCATATGGTGTCATAACCTCCTGGAGTCCTAGGTAATTTCGTAATGAAATCCATCGAGATTTGTTCCCATTTCCACATGGGAATCTCGGGCTGTTGTAATAATCCGGATGGTTTCTGATATTCCGCCTTGACTTTTGCGCAAGTTAAACATTTTCCCACATAATTTGCTATATCACCCTTAAGATTAGGCCACCAATAGTATCCCTTTACATCTTTATACATTTTATCTGCACCGGGGTGCACGGAATACTTCGTCTTGTGGGCTTCATCAAGTATTCTTTCACGTAATCCTCCCTTGAGAGGAACCCATATTCAGTTGACAAAGTACAGGGTACCGTCTTCTTTGGATTCTAAGTTGTCAACCATACCACGGAGACCCTCGTCTTTGATATTATCAGGTTTCAAAGCTTCTCGTTGGGCTTCGTGGATAAGGGTGGTGAGGTTCGTACTTATAGTTAGCCCTAAGACTTTAACACGTGATGTCTTCACCCTTTCTTTCCTGCTTAAAGCGTCTGCTACAACGTTCGCCTTTCCAGGGTGGTACTTGATCACACAATCATAATCATTCAATAATTCAACCCACCGTCGTTGCCTCATGTTTAATTCTTTTTGATCAAATATATGTTGTAGGCTTTTATGATCGGTGTAGATTGTGCAATGGGTGCCGTATAAGTAATGACGCCATATCTTAAGTGCAAACACCACTGCGCCCAATTCTAAATCGTGAGTGGTGTAATTTTTCTCGTGCACTTTGAGTTGTCGTGACGCGTACGCGATGACTTGATTTCTTTGCATAAGGACACAACCAAGTCCTTGATGCGAAGCATCGCAATAAACTATGAAGTCATCCGTCCCTTTAGGTAGAGCTAGGATAGGCGCACTACAAAGCTTCTGTTTTAGCAACTGGAACGCCTTTTCTTGTTTATCTCCCCAATTAAAAGGTTTATCCTTCTGTGTGAGCGCAGTAAGGGGTTGTGCTATCTTCGAGAAATTTTCAATAAATCGCCGATAGTAGCCTGCTAGCCCTAGAAATTGTCGTATTTCCGTCGGTGTCTTCGGCACTTCCCAGTTTTTAATGGCCTCTACTTTTGAAGGGTCAACATGAATTCCCTTTTCGTTGACGACATGGCCTAAAAAGTGTACTTCTCTTAACCAAAAATCACACTTTGAAAACTTTGCATACAACTTCTCCTTTCTCAACAATTCTAAAATCAATCGAAGGTGTTGCTCGTGCTCCTCTTCCGTTCGGGAATAAATTAATATGTCATCTATAAACACTATCACGAACTTGTCTAGGTAAGGTTTGCACACTCGGTTCATTAAGTCCATGAACACGGCAGGTGCGTTCGTTAGCCCAAAAGGCATGACTAGAAATTCATAATGACCATACCTCGTTCGAAACGCAGTCTTTGGTACATCATCCTCGTGTATCTTCAGCTGATGGTACCCGGATCGTAGATCTATCTTGGAATAGAAACTAGATCCCTGTAATTGGTCAAACAAATCATCAATCCTCGGTAAAGGGTACCGATTTTTGATGGTCAGTTTGTTAAGTTCCCTGTAATCAATACACATACGGAACGAACCGTCTTTCTTCTTGACAAATAGTACCGGGGCTCCCCAAGGTGAGTAGCTCGGGCATATGAAACCCTTGTCTAGTAGCTCCTGTAATTGATTCGATAGTTCTCGCATTTCCGAGGGAGCTAATCGATAAGGTGCTCGCGCTACTGGTGCAGCTCCTGGTACTAGATCGATTCGAAACTCCACTTGTCTTTGAGGAGGTAACCCTGGTAGATCTTCTGGAAAGACTTCGGGGAAATCTCTCACTATAGGTATACTTCCTATCTTCCTTTCTTCATCCTTCTTCTCCACCACGTGGGCTAAGAAAGCTTGACACTTCTTTCGCAAGCACTTTCATGCTTTCATACACGAAATTAACTTCATCACAGTGCCACGTCTTTCCCCTTGAATAGTCAGCGTTTCACCACTTGCCAAGGGTACGCGGATTTGCTTGTCATAACAAATAATTTCAGCATGGTTCTTTGCTAACCAATCCATGCCTATAACGACATCAAAACTTCCTAAATCTATCGGCAACAGATCTACGTTAAATTCATGTTCTCCCATCACTAGTACGCAACTTTCCACTATATCGTCTGATCGTAACTGTTTGCCATTAGCTAATTCTATAGCATAGGGCGTTGCTAATTTACTAGGTGCTAAACCAAGTAGGTCCTTAAATTCAGTGGATATAAAACTTAAATCCGCACCAGTATCAAATAACACAGACGCATAGTGGTTGTTAAGTAGGAACGTACCAGTGACGACATTTGGGTCTTCCTTAGCTTCACCCGCCCCGATAACAAAAGCCCTAGCTCGAGCTGTATTCTTCATCTGCGGACAGTCCTTGATAAAATGACCCGTATTTTCGCACCCATAACAAGCTCGTGGTGTCGTTTTCCCCGGTTCTTGCTTCACAACTACTGCACCATTCTTAATTCTACACTTAGCTTCCACATGCCCTCTCTTGTGACAATGCTTACACACAATACTTGAGCAGTCACTAACATGATAATACTTGCATTTGTCACACCACGGGTTTGACCCGCTATACGTCTTCCGTGGTTGATCCGTGGTCTGGGCGGCATACACTTTCACAGTTTCTTGTTTCTTGACAGGGGGTTCCTTGGAACTTGACCCTTGATTACGAGAGGCCCAGCTCCTCTTGTGATTGTTATGGCGGCTGTTGCTGCGTTGGGAGAATGGTTGGCTTGCTTCCTTCTGAGTTGGCTTTCCTAGGGTGCCAGCTCGTACTGCATCTTCTGTCAGACTCAGACCTAGTTCAACAGCCTCGGCCATGGTCGCAGGCCTAGTGGCCGTGATTGGTCCCCTGATAACTGTTACTAATCCCCAGATGTACCTTTCAACTCTCTTTTCTTCAGTGGTGGCCATATGAGGAACTATTCGGCATAGCTCGTGAAATCGCGTGTTATATGCTGTGATGTCGGCTCCCTTCATGGTGAGCGTCCAGAACTCATTTTCCAACTTCTGCATCTCAGTCCTTGGGCAATATTTCTTTTCCATCATCTCCTTTAACTCTTTCCAGGTCTTACCATAGGCCACGTCTCGGCCTAGGGTTTGTACTTGTAAATTCCACCACGATAGGGCTTCATCTTGAAACATACATGTCACGTACAACACTTTCTGTTTTTCTGTGCATCCACTGATTGCTATCACAGATTCTGTCTTCTCGATCCAACGGATAACTCTTATGGCTCCTTCCGTTCCCTTAAAGGACCACGGTTTGCATGTCATGAAAGTTTTGTAGGAACATCCTCGTTCCTCACCTCCAGTCTCTGGAACTACATTTTCAGTGTTTGCGGAATTCCTTCGTTCTTGACTTGAGTCGCCCCTACTGGCTTCGTAGGCGGCTATCGCTTGCGCTATGACTTCTTGTAATTGCGCAGGTGTATTAGGTAAACTGTCGTTCCTTCTCCTTGGCATTTTCCTTCAAGTTGAGAATAAGAAGGATCGGTTAGTATTGGCATCACGCTTGTATGTAAGTAGTTGTAGGGTTCGATACTTATTACATTCACACCCATATATTTGCTTATAGTCATACTTATCAATCATATACTCGCATACATAGATTTTATTATTACATCTCATTATTCCACATCGTATACTCATACTCATATATCATAAACATAACTTCATTACATCAAAAGATTTGATTACATAAGTTTATGTTTAAGTCTACTACAAACTCCTACAACATACAAGCGTTTTGCCAAAAGATCGGGTCGTAGCCCGTAATATATTACTTCCCATACATATGATTACTACCCGCTAATACTAGTCTATAGTCGCTTCATGGCATCGGTGGTGGCGGTGGTGGAAACACGTCTCCCAAAAAGGCTTGAATCGTCTTAACCTCATTTTCCAATTTCATCACCCTTCGTTCGGCGGCAGCGGCCCGCCTCGCTCCCACATCAGCTAAGTGCAATGCATCTCTTACCATATGCTCCAACTTTAGCACTCTCATCCTTGCGTCCGAGATCAAGTCATAGTGATTATCAAGGCGGAGACTGGTCTCACAGGCCTTGCCTTTCACGCTCTCCATAAACACCTCGACCCTCTGCTCCCAATCCATGAGCCATTCCTCAAGGGCCTTTCTCTCAGCCTCGGCGGCTGCTGCGGTCGGTGGTACGGGGACCTCTGTATCATCGGAGGTAGCGCGCCCTTGGGGGTGTGAGGACTCGCCTACCTCATGTATTGTCCGGGGCACCTCATCGTCGGAGTCCGTGGCATACCTTTTCAGCCCGGCGGCTCGTATCTCCTCGGAGGGCACTGCAGCCAGCTCCTCCATCTCCTCAAGGTCGTCGTTGTCATAGGTTACCTTGTCGTCCTCATCGAGCCTGATTACCTCGGTAGGCTCGTCATCGGAGATCTCTATAGGATCATCAGGAATTGGAACAACGTCGCTCATATGGACACTGCTGCTATCAGTGTTAGAGTCAGAGCCGGAGTCGGAGTCAGTGATGGCTAGGCCATGATATGGATCATTGTTCGGGAAGGCCATCGCTGAAAGGATTAAGGTTTAATTAGTGATAATATCGCTTTATGTTTTTCCTATCCCTTATTTTGGTCATTCCCATACTAGACCATTAATTGCGATAAAGGTGTCGTGAAGACACGTGCACTCTCGTGTAATGCAAGTTTTGAATACATGTCATGCATGAAAAACGTTTTCACGAGGGAATCTAAGGGGTTATAGTCTAGACTCATGGTTGAATCCTAGTTCGCTATAACCTTGGCTCTGATACCAGTCTGTCACACCCGGTCCATAGGCGGAAACAACCGGTGTGCGACTCATGAAGGTTTTTCGAGAGCGCGGTTAAGCAAACAACTATATGATAAAAATACATGAGGATTTCATTCATGATATAAGTTTTACAAAATACCAATAATAAAGTTTACATGTAACATATTGAGATTTCACAGTTATGTCCCGCCGAAGGGGGAATATAACCATGAAAACTCCAAAATATAAAATCCTCATACATGAAATTTCCATAGTTAAACATAAAATCGTAGTGAGACACCGTGACCTCTCCACATGGCTAAATACCTGAAAGACACGTAAAATAATTTAATCAGTATAAACTGAGTGAGTTCACAAGTTTTGTGACTCGATAAAATGCTTTCTAATATAATTCTCATAACGTCATGAATGCAATATCCATGACTTGCAGTGTAACGTGAATATATGAGTTCGTAACCATTCCTTGACTATATATATACACCATAAAGCCCCACATAACATCCCACGAGTCCACGAGGGAATAAATAAATCGGAAAACTAAGCACCCGTCTTATAAAGTGGCGCGACCACTTACGAGTGGGTTGGTCAGACCAGTAGTACTACCCGTAGAGTTCCTCGGCTATAGTTGCCTATAGTTTATGGTTACAATATATACCGGGGACTTTATGTACCATGAGCGCGCCAAATATCTCATGTACACGCACATTGTAAATCAAGATATACACCATGATAAAACATATTTAAACACGTGTCCCTCGCCCCGAAAACAGTTTAAAACATAGTGAAAATAGTGAAAATAGGGGCTGTGAGACTCACCTTAAATCGAGGAATAATGTTCCGTTATACTTGGTGAGTTTCCTGTATTATATCGTATACGTACATTCTTCAGTACATAATACTTATACTACTATTAATACTTAGCCCGATACATACTTATGAGGTGGCGGTATATATGTATTTTTATACCTTAGCGATATGGACGTTAGACAACGTCTTATACTTGTTATATATATGCCCGTTATATTCTCTTTATATATATATCCTTCGAGCATTAGGGAATGCTCGATACAAATTATTAGTCGGTAATCATGACGTTCGTGACATGCTTTGGCCTAATAGGTTTTGGAGCTCTCATCGTTAGTCCCCAGGTAGGTAACGGGCCCATCTATGATATATTCAGTTACCAGCCTAGACAGGACGTCCCGACTACCGGCACCTCCACCCTTCCAGTTACTCGCAATGTCCATCACAAAAACCCATATTTTATATTTATTGCACATATATAGGAATATATGTGTATGACTTGTATACTTATTTTGTTATGTATATATTATAAGTATTATTAATATCCTTTTTAAATCTTATAAGCATATATTATATATATCTTACTAGTACTCATATTTTATCATTATTATTATTATTATTACTATTATTATTACTATTATTATTTTTACTTTTATGACGAACCCGATACGGTTTTTAATACGTTAGTTATATCCTTTGTAAAGTTTAACATAACCAAAATTCCATTTTTACATTTAGATCATCTTGTTTATTTATAAATGGGTTTTACTACTGAAGATCATTTTTACCTTAACCTTCCTTAAACACCCCTTTAAATCCTTTATATCTTTTACTTAACATGATTTATCCTTACTTATATGTCACACTTCAAGTTTATATTCATGATTTATCACCTCATTAAATATATGTATCTTAGGCTTAATCCATGTTTTTCTATTAAACATAATATGATTTTATTACCTTGGAAATGTCGGTTTTTCGAGACGTTCTTGAGCGTGTTTAGGCTCTTGGATGATGGTCTTGTAGTGTAGGCTCTAGAATATGTTTATTAAACATGAACACAAGTGTTAAAATCAAAGGAAACGAGTGTGTGTTGGCTGGACAGAAAAGAACCATTTTCCAGCAAGTATTTTATGAAGAACAATTAGACTTTAAGGCTTACCAAGTGCTGAAATTAAGCCGGAAATGGATATTCGAAAGATGGTTCGTGATCCTTACGAGTTTCCTTGGATTTCTAAACAAGAATCACCGAAAAATACCAATTAGTTTGTGAGATATGAACAAAAGAAGAGAGGTGGGTACTGCTGGAAAATGCAGTTTCCCAGCAGTGACCTTCGAAGGTTCAAAGCTTCTTACCGAGTTTTCCGGGCAGAGATCCGTTCAAGGCTTTCCACTACAGTTTAAGGATTTCTTCTAGCTTTCCAACGATATATAGGGTTCAGAGGGTTCAGGGCAGAATTATAGAGAAATTGGGTTGCAAGGAGGCGGTTGCTTGGTGTTGCGCTGCTGCTGTTCTTCAGCCATGAAAAGAGAGAAATTTGGAGTGTGTTTAAGGGTTTGTATGAGTTTGTGCGTGGTGTTTTTCATCAAAATAATTGGTCTTATTTATAGGCAAACCCAAGGGAACACATCCCTTGATTTGGGGGATCCAAAAGATTACAATCCCTTGATTTAAGGGTGTCAAATCTTACACCATAAAGTGAAATAGTTAGTCAAAGCATGGTTTTTATTGTTGTTTATTTGATGGAATGGGGGTAGGCGGCCATAAGGAATGGTTAGGAAGATTTTGCTTGATCTTGTAGTACTTTCAATATTGTGCCCATACCTTGGTAGGTAAAAGATAAGATCTTCCAGAAGCATAGACTGGCTCATTTTGGGCGGAAGTATTCCCTTCCCGCAGGTCTTCCAGCAGGTCTTCCCGCAGGTCTTCCCGCAGGTCTTCCCGCAGGGTCTTCCCGCAGGTCTTCCTGCAGGGTCTTCCGCAGGGTCTTCCCGCAGGTCTTCCCCGCAGGGTCTTCCCGCAGGGTCTTCCCGCAGGTCTTCCCGCAGGGTCTTCCCGCAGGTCTTCCCGCAGGTCTTCCCGCAGGGTCTGAGCACAGGGTCTTTGAGCACTTTGAGCACAGGGTCTTTGAGCACTTTGAGCACAGGGTCTTTGAGCACTTTGAGCACAGGGTCTTTGAAAAGGATTTTTGGTTTTTAGGGTTTTTCGCAAGGATTCTTCCCACGGGTTTCCCAATGTCACGCAGAGTTTTTCCACTCTTCTGTTTGATCTTTGGGTATATTATAGATGATATGGAACCCGTATTTATTTTGGTTCCCGGTATGTGTGACAATCGTCAATTCCAGGTTAACTCCGTTAACTCAACTCCGTCAATTCAAACTTTAAGATCGTTGAATCTATAACGCACACTTCATTACATTTAAACTAGGGTTTAAATGACGCTTAACACTCACTACATGGGTAGTCTTTCGGGATTTGCACCGAAACGCAAACGAGTTGACGCAAACGATTGATAAATAAACGACAAACGTAAAAACAATAATTATATGATTATTATGTGTTAGGATTATGTGCTATGTGATAATACTATGGTCATGTTAACTTATTGTCCAAGTATGATGGAATGTTCTAGAAAAACAACACTTGAAAGTAGAAGGACTAGAGTGTAACTTGTTTGCTTATAAATATATCCTAAACTAAACCCTAACCTATTATTATTATTCCTTCCAAATCCCGATCGGAGCTCTCACCTCCCCTCTCCAAGGCTGCCGTCACTTTCATACACACATACAAACCCTAATCAAGTGTTTAATCCAAGAACTAGGTGCTAGGAAGGTATAATTGATCATCCTTTACCTTCTTGTTGTTTAATTTTGATGTTTAATGGGTTAATTAAGAACCCTAGGCAGCCGATTTTGATAAGTATGTATGAGTTAACATGATGGTTGTTGAATTCATGATGATTGATAAACTAGATTGATATTGATACATGATTGATTGTTGTTCTTGATTTGAATTAAAACACAAACCCTAATCTTGTATGTATGGTGTGATTGATATGCATGGATAGTAGTTATAGTGTCTAGAGGGTTATATGGATGCATAATAGTTCATAGATTGTTATTTTGTTGAGTTTTGATGTGAACAGATTCTGGACAGAATGTATATACGATGTTTAACTGACTGTAACGAAGTGTAAACGTGAAAATTGATTGAGATTGTGGGTACTGCAGTAAACTAGGTTGAGTCTAGTTTCTATAAAGTATAAATTCGTAATTTTTGGATAAGTGGAAGTATACTTTTATGATTTTACAAAAACGTGATGCAAAGCTGAGCTGTTAGACCTGCTGTTAGGTTATATTGTAAATTCTATATCTCATGAACTACGAGGCCAATTGGGTTGGTTCCACTTCTGGAAGTTGAATCACTGAGTTAGGAATCAAACCCAAGTGGTCTTGCATTTATTGGATTTTTCGTTTACCGGGAATTGCAAATAACATTCTGTTGTGCATGAATCTGACTGATATGAGTTTACTGTAGTGTTTTGATCATTATGAGAAATCTATATGGAATAAAAATAATATAAAATATGTTCTGGAAACCTAAGACATGTATGTTTCAGTGGTGATTTTTGGTGAATTAATTGAGATGATATGATCGGTGAAATAGTACAATCTTTCAAGTAGAAATTCTGTCACAATGAAACTAGCTGCTGAGTTGTGTAGGAATGCATGAAATATGATAGTTTTTATATAATTGTTGTATTTTGACCAAAATACCCTTGCGGGGAATAGTTGCTAGTTTGATTGCCATGAATTGACCAAATTGCCCTTATGGGGAATAATGGTTAGTTAGTCTTTGTTTGTTGACCAAAATGCCCTTACGGGAATAATTGCTTGTAAGTACGTTATTAATACATGACACGAAAGTAATTGCTCACTCGTGTATCGTATCACAATTGTACTTGTTTAAATCACACACGGTTCACAAACGAAACACGAAACATGATACGTGCATAGGTATTATGTGCCGAGTCTAGAGACTCGTTAAACGTTCCGATACTTAGAAAATCTCTTTGTTATTTTAGAACGCTAGAGAGTTTTCTACGACGCGCATCACTCGGTGATCTAATTTGGAATATTCTTCGCAAACAGTGAGTTCACTTACCCCGCTCTTTGAACTGTTTTCAAACGTTTTTCACTTGGGGGAGATAACATACTCCGATAAACGCATTTTTGAGATAAACACATATTTAAGATTTTGTTATAAATTATATATATCACTTGTAGAGGCTAAGCGGCACGTAACCCTTGAAGTCCCACGCATCGAACCGGTTAATATTTGGAATAGCGAGTCACTGTTGAGTAGTACTACTGGGTTTGACAAACCCCACCCGACGCTAAGCTCAACTAGAGGTTGAGTGGGTGTAATTTTGGCTAACACTTACCATGGTCTGGGTTGACCTGGTGACGGGCACTTGATAAACAGTCAGCTTCGGTCTCGAACCACTTAGTAATACTTGTTGTATAGATTAGCTACCTATCGATATATAATTTGACATAACATTATCTGGTAACACTTAAACGCTGTAACGTGGTTACACACTTAAACGCTGTAACGTGGTTACACACTTAAACGCCGTAACGTGGTTACGCAAAACATTTAAACGCCGTAACGTGGTTACGCAAAACTTTTAAACGCCGTAACGTGGTTACGCAAAACACTTAACGAAAACGCTGAACTCAAACGCTAAACGATTTATCTTATATAACTTGTGAACTCACCAACCTCGTGTTGACCCCTTTTAGTATGTTATTCTCAGGTAGCCGAGGCGGGCGCGCGGTTTAGGAGCATGCATTAATTGTTAAACATCTTACTCTGCAAACTTAATTTTAACATTTACATTTGGTTTTAAGTCGTCCTGCGTGACGCAACTTTTGAATTAAGGTTTTACGCTTCCGCACTTATTTTTCATTTAAACGTTTTCTTGGGTTTGGTTATAACTAATGATTCCGATCCTGCCAGTTCACACCCTCTGACGGTAAAACTCCGTTAGTGGATTTTGAGGGTGTGACAGATTGGTATCAGATCCATTGGTTATAGCGAATTAGAAGCTGCATGCATACTAGACTATAACCGCGACGACCCATTAGTTATAATGATACGCACTGCATAGGTTTGTGTAGTCTTGAAATCTTATTTCCTTATCTCCTTCACTCATACGCGCGCATATACCCGGCTTACCTGTAGGAATGTCGACGCCACCCTCATCATCATCCGATTCGATGATGCATGCTCACGGGAAGGAACCGCAGTTACCTACTGCCTCGCCACCCCGTGTAGTCCCGGAACTCGAAGCTCCTGCACCAAAGAGGTACCGCCTATCCGGAGGCTTGTATGACAACAACGTTAGCTGGGAATGGTACCCCAACATGATCAGACGTATGGTCTACCGTGAACAAGTTCCCCCATTGCCTCACCCGAACCACCCTGCTTACCCTAACACTCTACCACCTATAACCGAACCTGTAGAGCGAGTTCTCGCAGCTGTCGTTTCTTGTTTGGAGCGTGATGTGGGTTACATGCGCTACACTAGAGAAAATGTTGCCAGACTGTTTAAAGATGGAACCGAGACTCAGGAGAAGATTGCCCGCATGGCAGCGGCAATGAAAGAAATGCAATAGAGACTAGTGAGCAACAAACCAAGGTTATGATGAAGATGCAAGCCGAGATGATAGACTTGCAAGAGCAACTCCAAGAAGCAAGGACCCGAACCGAAATAGCCTTAGAACGTTGCGATATCCTACAAATGCAGATTGCTCAGAACGCAGCCGACCCTGAGGCAGAGCCTGAGGCCGAGCCTGGGGCAGAGCCTGAAGTAGAACCTGAAGAAGATCCCGAAGAGGAGCCTGATGTAGAACCTGAAGAAGATCCCGAAGAGGAGCCTGAGGAGGATCCCGAGGAAGATCCCTAAGAGGAGCCCGAGGAGGAACCTGAAGAACAACCGGAGGAGGAACCAGCTGAGGAGGAGGCACATTCAGAGGTGTCCTCAGATGAAGACATCTAGTGAGGATGACACTTAGATGGAGGGGTTGTCTCCATCCGAACTATTATTTTTCTATAATTTTAAGGATTGATTGGAAATACTTTGTAGCGAATACAATGGTTTTAATCATGAATTTTTAATTAGACTAATAAGTGGCAGTGATGTGTCCGCGGATGGTGGATCCGCCGAGCAAGAGAATAGAGATGTACATTGATGGGTTAGCACCACAGATTCAGGGTATGGTGACGTCTTCCAGACCAGCCACGATCCAACAAGCGATCCGTTTGGCTCACAAACTGACGGATCAGGCTGTGACCCAGGGTGCGTTACCACCGAGGGGTTCGACTGTTAAAGCCCGTGACAACCCGAGTAATGACCACGTCAGCAACAGTAACAACAACAGCAACCCGAACAGCGGGAAGAGAAAGTTCGACAACACCAGATCTTCATCATCGAACCCCCCACCGCAACAACACTACCGTAAACCCGAGTTCACCCGGAGCTTTAACACTCAGAATCACAACAACAACAACTCCAACAACAACGGTAGCGGGCAGGTTTCGAGCGGATATGCTGGGAAGTATCCAAAGTGCAACAGGTGCAACTATCATCATGTTGGCCAGTGTGACCGTGTCAAGTGTCAAAGATGCGGAAAGATAGGTCACCAAGCGAAAGAATGTAGAGGAGACCTTGCGGCAAAGGGTGCTCCTAAGCAACCGATGACGACTAAGGGATGTTTTGAATGTGGACGGGAAGGTCATTTCCGGAAGGATTGCCCCAAGCTGAAACATAATGACAACAATGGGGGCAATGGAAGTGGCAGTAACGGTGGAGGAAATGGCAAAGGAAGAGCGTTTGTGATTGGATCGGGTCAAGCCCGCAATGATCCGCATGTGGTGTCCGGTAAGTTCCCTGTAAACGATTATTTTGCTTCTATTTTGTTTGACACTGGAGCTGATAGGAGTTTTGTGTCGAAAGCCTTTAGCCAACTTTTAGACCTTACTCCAACCCCGTTAGACGCTAAGTTTCCTGTTGAATTAGCTAATGGTAAAGCTGTAGTAACAACTCATATACTTGCGGGATGTAAGTTGAAACTGTCAGGTCATGTTTTTGACATCGACCTTATTCCTTTTACGCTTAGTAGTTTCGATGTCGTTGTCGGCATGGACTGGTTATCCGAGAACCGAGCGGAGATTATATGCCATGATAAAATAGTCCATATTACCACCCCTTCCGGCGAGATCATTTCGGTCCGAGGCGAGAGAAGCGGCATGACCAACAGCATCATCACCCTTATGAAAGCACAGAAGTATCTACGAAAGGGTCATCCGGCAATTTTGGCGCAGATTGTTGAGAAACCCGCGGAGGAGAAACGAATTGAAGACATACCGGTTGTGCGAGACTTTCCGGAAGTTTTCCCGGAGGATTTGCCCGGACTCCCTCCTATTCGTCAAGTCGAATTCCAAATCGAGTTGACACCCGGTGCAGCACCCATAGCACGAGCCCCGTATCGGCTCGCACCGGCGGAACTTCAGGAGTTGTCCACCCAGTTGCAAGATTTGTTGGATAAAGGTTTTATCCGACCTAGCTCATCGCCATGGGGAGCCCCTGTCTTGTTTGTCCGAAAGACAGACGGGACTTTCCGAATGTGCATCGACTACCGGGAATTGAACAAGGTGACGGTCAAGAACCGTTATCCTTTACCCCGAATTGATGATTTATTTGACCAGCTTCAGGGATCGAGTTACTACTCGAAGATCGATCTACGATCCGGTTACCACCAGTTGAGAGTGCGCGAAGAAGATATTTCAAAGACGGCTTTCAGAACACGGTATGGTCACTACGAGTTCTCGGTTATGCCTTTTGGCCTAACCAACGCGCCAGCCGTATTTATGGATCTCATGAATCGAGTATGCAAGGCGTACCTCGACAAGTTCGTGATTGTTTTCATCGATGATATTCTTGTCTACTCCAAGAACGAGACTGACCACGAAGAGCACTTAAGGATAATTCTGGAACTACTGAAGAAGGAACAACTGTATGCTAAAGTCTCGAAATGTGAATTTTGGCTTCGCGAGGTTCACTTTTTAGGACATGTGATCAACGAGAATGGTATCCATGTCGATCCCGGTAAGGTAGAGGCCATCAAAAACTGGGAAGCACCTAAGACTCCGACTGAAGTGCGACAATTCCTAGGACTGGCCGGCTACTATCGGCGTTTCATCGAGGGATTTTCAAAGATTGCTCAACCCCTCACCGCTTTGACTCACAAGGGCACTAAGTACAACTGGGGTGACGCGCAAGAATCCGCTTTCCAACTGTTGAAAACCAAGCTTTGTAGCGCCCCTATTTTAGCCCTCCCCGAGGGAACAGAAAATTTTGAGGTACACTGTGACGCATCTATACAAGGTCTCGGTTGTGTGCTGATGCAACTCGAGAAGGTTATAGCCTACGCCTCTAGACAACTACGGGTTCACGAGAAGAACTACACGACCCATGATTTGGAACTCGGAGCTGTGGTGTTTGCTCTTAAGATATGGAGGCATTACTTGTACGGTACCAAGTTTACCATTTACACCGACCACAAGAGTCTCCAACATATCTACGATCAGAAGGAGCTGAACATGCGACAGCGTCGTTGGGTCGAGCTGCTCAAAGATTATGATTGTGCCATCAAGTACCACCCGGGCAAGGCCAATGTGGTGGCCGACGCCCTCAGCAGAAAAGAAACAGATAAACTCAGACGAGTAAGAGCATTGCAACTTACGATTCATGCCAGCTTACCCGATCAGATTCGCGATGCGCAACTGGAAGCTTGGAAAGATGAAAATCTTCCATCGGAACTCATGCGGGGCATGAACAAGCAACTTGAAACCAGATCGGACGGGGTCCAATATTTTGAGAACCGGATTTGGGTCCCACGATACGGAGAGTTGAGAACTCTAGTGATGGACGAAGCTCACAAGTCCCGATATTCTATCCACCCTGGCTCAGATAAAATGTATCATGATTTAAAGGCACTTTACTGGTGGCCGAACATGAAAGCCGACATTGCCACCTACGTGAGCAAATGCTTGACTTGTGCCAGAGTCAAGATTGAATACCAGAAACCATCTGGTCTACTGCAACAACCGGAACTCCCAATGTGGAAATGGGAGCACATCTCAATGGATTTTATTACGGGTTTGCCTAAGACACCGACGGGATGCGATACCATCTGGGTGATCGTTGACCGGTTGACTAAATCGGCGCACTTCCTAGCGATTAAGGAAACAGACAAAATGGAAAGACTGACTCGTGTCTACATGAAGGAAGTAGTGTCGAGACACGGAGGCCTGTCTCGATCATTTCCGATCGAGATTCTCGTTTTACCTCACACTTTTGGAAGTCGCTGCAAAGCGCACTGGGCACACGTCTCGATATGAGTACCGCATACCATCCTCAGACGGATGGGCAAAGTGAACGGACAATTCAGACCCTGGAGGATATGTTGCGTGCATGCGTCTTAGATTTCGGAAAAAGTTGGGAACCCCACTTACCCTTGGTAGAGTTTTCGTATAATAACAGCTACCACGCAAGTATTAAGGCAGCGCCGTTTGAAGCGCTGTACGGACGGAAGTGTCGATCACCACTCTGCTGGGCAGAGGTGGGTGATAGCCAAATCACTGGTCCTGAACTGGTACTCGAAACCTCGGAAAAGATTGTTCAAATCCGAAACCGCATGGCAGCAGCACGAGATCGCCAAAAGAGTTACGCCGACAAGCGCCGAAAACCTCTCGAATTTCAAGTAAACGATCGGGTGTTACTCAAAGTCTCACCTTGGAAAGGTGTAGTTCGCTTTGGTAAGCGAAACAAACTCAACCCACGGTATGTTGGTCCGTACCGGATATCTGAGCGCATTGGTCCGGTGGCGTACCGACTGGACCTACCAACAGAACTCAGTGGCGTACACGATGTATTCCACGTTTCAAATTTGAAGAAATGCCTATCTGATGAAACCCAAGTAGTCCCTTTGGAGGAACTACAAGTCGATGAACAGTTACGGTTCATTGAGGAACCAGTTGAGGTTTTGGATTGGGAAACCAAAACGCTCAAACACAGCAAAATTCCAATCGTTAAAGTTCGTTGGAACTCGAGACGTGGACCGGAGTTCACGTGGGAACGCGAGGATCAAATGATGAAAAAGTATCCCCACCTTTTTGAAGGGCTAACCAAACACCGAAAACCGCGAAACCCGGCAAACCGTCAAACATCACCGGAGGTATGAATTAAATTTCGGGACGAAATTTCTTTTTACTAGGGGATGATATGACAAACTGAAATTTTTCTTCTTACTCTTTCAGACTCTCATCACGACTTGACTCAAATTTTCGGGACGAAAATTCTTTAACAAGGGAATGATGTGACAATCGTCAATTCCAGGTTAACTCCGTTAACTCAACTCCGTCAATTCAAACTTTAAGATCGTTGAATCTATAACGCACACTTCATTACATTTAAACTAGGGTTTAAATGACGCTTAACACTCACTACATGGGTAGTCTTTCGGGATTTGCACCGAAACGCAAACGAGTTGACGCAAACGATTGATAAATAAACGACAAACGTAAAAACAATAATTATATGATTATTATGTGTTAGGATTATGTGCTATGTGATAATACTATGGTCATGTTAACTTATTGTCCAAGTATGATGGAATGTTCTAGAAAAACAACACTTGAAAGTAGAAGGACTAGAGTGTAACTTGTTTGCTTATAAATATATCCTAAACTAAACCCTAACCTATTATTATTATTCCTTCCAAATCCCGATCGGAGCTCTCACCTCCCCTCTCCAAGGCTGCCGTCACTTTCATACACACATACAAACCCTAATCAAGTGTTTAATCCAAGAACTAGGTGCTAGGAAGGTATAATTGATCATCCTTTACCTTCTTGTTGTTTAATTTTGATGTTTAATGGGTTAATTAAGAACCCTAGGCAGCCGATTTTGATAAGTATGTATGAGTTAACATGATGGTTGTTGAATTCATGATGATTGATAAACTAGATTGATATTGATACATGATTGATTGTTGTTCTTGATTTGAATTAAAACACAAACCCTAATCTTGTATGTATGGTGTGATTGATATGCATGGATAGTAGTTATAGTGTCTAGAGGGTTATATGGATGCATAATAGTTCATAGATTGTTATTTTGTTGAGTTTTGATGTGAACAGATTCTGGACAGAATGTATATACGATGTTTAACTGACTGTAACGAAGTGTAAACGTGAAAATTGATTGAGATTGTGGGTACTGCAGTAAACTAGGTTGAGTCTAGTTTCTATAAAGTATAAATTCGTAATTTTTGGATAAGTGGAAGTATACTTTTATGATTTTACAAAAACGTGATGCAAAGCTGAGCTGTTAGACCTGCTGTTAGGTTATATTGTAAATTCTATATCTCATGAACTACGAGGCCAATTGGGTTGGTTCCACTTCTGGAAGTTGAATCACTGAGTTAGGAACCAAACCCAAGTGGTCTTGCATTTATTGGATTTTTCGTTTACCGGGAATTGCAAATAACATTCTGTTGTGCATGAATCTGACTGATATGAGTTTACTGTAGTGTTTTGATCATTATGAGAAATCTATATGGAATAAAAATAATATAAAATATGTTCTGGAAACCTAAGACATGTATGTTTCAGTGGTGATTTTTGGTGAATTAATTGAGATGATATGATCGGTGAAATAGTACAATCTTTCAAGTAGAAATTCTGTCACAATGAAACTAGCTGCTGAGTTGTGTAGGAATGCATGAAATATGATAGTTTTTATATAATTGTTGTATTTTGACCAAAATACCCTTGCGGGGAATAGTTGCTAGTTTGATTGCCATGAATTGACCAAATTGCCCTTATGGGGAATAATGGTTAGTTAGTCTTTGTTTGTTGACCAAAATGCCCTTACGGGAATAATTGCTTGTAAGTACGTTATTAATACATGACACGAAAGTAATTGCTCACTCGTGTATCGTATCACAATTGTACTTGTTTAAATCACACACGGTTCACAAACGAAACACGAAACATGATACGTGCATAGGTATTATGTGCCGAGTCTAGAGACTCGTTAAACGTTCCGATACTTAGAAAATCTCTTTGTTATTTTAGAACGCTAGAGAGTTTTCTACGACGCGCATCACTCGGTGATCTAATTTGGAATATTCTTCGCAAACAGTGAGTTCACTTACCCCGCTCTTTGAACTGTTTTCAAACGTTTTTCACTTGGGGGAGATAACATACTCCGATAAACGCATTTTTGAGATAAACACATATTTAAGATTTTGTTATAAATTATATATATCACTTGTAGAGGCTAAGCGGCACGTAACCCTTGAAGTCCCACGCATCGAACCGGTTAATATTTGGAATAGCGAGTCACTGTTGAGTAGTACTACTGGGTTTGACAAACCCCACCCGACGCTAAGCTCAACTGGAGGTTGAGTGGGTGTAATTTTGGCTAACACTTACCATGGTCTGGGTTGACCTGGTGACGGGCACTTGATAAACAGTCAGCTTCGGTCTCGAACCACTTAGTAATACTTGTTGTATAGATTAGCTACCTATCGATATATAATTTGACATAACATTATCTGGTAACACTTAAACGCTGTAACGTGGTTACACACTTAAACGCTGTAACGTGGTTACACACTTAAACGCCGTAACGTGGTTACGCAAAACATTTAAACGCCGTAACGTGGTTACGCAAAACTTTTAAACGCCGTAACGTGGTTACGCAAAACACTTAACGAAAACGCTGAACTCAAACGCTAAACGATTTATCTTATATAACTTGTGAACTCACCAACCTCGTGTTGACCCCTTTTAGTATGTTATTCTCAGGTAGCCGAGGCGGGCGCGCGGTTTAGGAGCATGCATTAATTGTTAAACATCTTACTCTGCAAACTTAATTTTAACATTTACATTTGGTTTTAAGTCGTCCTGCGTGACGCAACTTTTGAATTAAGGTTTTACGCTTCCGCACTTATTTTTCATTTAAACGTTTTCTTGGGTTTGGTTATAACTAATGATTCCGATCCTGCCAGTTCACACCCTCTGACGGTAAAACTCCGTTAGTGGATTTTGAGGGTGTGACAGTATGATGTATATTTAAATTTAGCCCGGAGTTATATTTGGTTAAATAGTGCTCTATATTGTAATCCTTTATGGATTGTTTAAATTATTAACTTCATATTATTTTTGACTAGTATACCTTTAATTCCTTCATAGTTTCATATCTTGGTCGTCTCACTGTATAATGTATCATTGATTTGGCCGGTTCGGCGACTATATTCCATTATTTAAACGTTTATGGCGTTTTGGTCCTAATTAGAGTATTAGAACATTACTGGGCATGGTCTTACCATTACCCCTTATAATGGATTATAGGTATATATTTAGCTTGATATGTTTGTCACCTCTGACTATTACTGGGCTGTCTTTATCATATAGTCGTTCTCATCGGCACTTTATACAATCCTATAGGCATTACGACTGTTCTCGTTCACATTTCAAGTATACTATGGTTTATACGTCATATAACTTATATAATCAACACATAATTTAAATCAAGTATATAGATTAGAGTGTGAAATAATTACCGGGTGTCACATCATGTCCTTGAGCTTTTGCAACTCCATGGCCATTTCCTGGTTGATACCTGCATCCTGCATGGAACCATGGTTATTATCTAAGGATATAGGATCATACCAGTTACCTCTCTGTTGGGTGAAGTTTGGCATCCCGGACAAGTATCTGGGATAAGAGGAGTCAGCAATCGGAGTGGGTCCTTCTGAAGCTATGGTCTGAATGGGATTATGTCCCCATCATGGACTTCGGAAGATCGTTGATGTTGGGATCCAATGGATCCTTGGTCCTGAAAGAAGGATCCATGATAAGGAATCCCGTAGGATCCTGGCGGAAGCACCCCTGATCCCCTTTGGAACATCGAGGAACTTTGCGTCGGTTGACCCATCGACCCATGGTTGAAGCTAGATGGTCCTTGCTGGAAATCCAAGTATCCTTGGATCTGATGACCCATGGATCCTTGCTGGAGGATGGATGATCCTTGTTGAAAGGCTGAGGATCCTTGAGTCTGAGGACCAATGGATCCTTGTTGAAGGATGGATGATCCTTGTTGAAAGACTGAGGATCCTTGAGTCTGAGGACCCATGGGTCCTTGTTGAAGGATGGATGATCCTTGCTGAAAGACTGAGGATCCTGGAGTCTGAGGACCCATGGATCCTTGTTGAAGGATGGATGATCCTTGCTGAAACTATGCAAGGGATCCTGGACTTGTGAAATCCAGCATCCTAGGCATCAGAGGGGTGAGATCCTCTGCCGGCTTCTTAGATTTCCTGATGTCTTCTATCTCGCGGAGGATCCTCTGGTTGGTCTTGTTCTGTTGTTTCATATATGCCTTAACCTGCGAAAACATAGATGAAACATCATTGTTAGTGTTAACCACCGGCGTAGCAGCAGCAGTTTTTGAGCTCTGGAAGGCTGGTAATTGCGTCTTGCTTCCAGCAGCAGCAGTTCGTTGTGCTCCCGTGATTGGCGGAGGCATCGGTGGTAAAAGTCCTTGATGACAAAGGAATTGATGAGGGCATGGTTGATGAAGCAGAGGTTGATTGAGAGGCCATTGATAGTGATATGGGTATGAAAAAATCGAAAATTGATATGAGTAAAATGGATTATAGCACCAATTGCCCCACGGTGGGCGCCAAATTGTTTTGGACAAAAATCTGCTAAGGATAATGTATCCAAATCTGTTAAGTTGAGGTATAGTTCTAACACGGAAATGATGAGTGTGTAATCGTAATCTTGGTGAACACAATGATTTGATAACGAGGGAAAAAGCCCTTAATTACGATAATCGTACTTCGGTCAAAACTTAACAAGGATATCTTTGATAAAATGACTTCGGTCAAGGATTAACAAGATAATCTTTGGTCGAATCAATTTGGTCAAGGATCAACAAGGTAACCTTTGGTCGGATAGTACGTGATTATTGTAATCTCCGGCACAAAAAACCCCTGGACGGTAAAAACCATCACCGGCGATTATATTGATAATAAAAGGTGATTACAAATGTTGTGGAGTTGATGATCGAGATTACAAAGTAAACTAGTGATTAGAGAGAGTATTTTGTGTCTGCTCTAGTGTGTGTGATGATACATGTGTTTTTTCTACTCGATCATAACTCGATTAAATAAGAAAATACCAATAACAATATTTCCTAACAATCTGGAAGTCTTCCACTAGCCTCTCCCATGACTTTGACCACGTGCCAATAGCCGTTCAATAGCGAGATAAGCGGAAGAACGAGTCTTGGAGCCGTTATTGATATCTAAACATCAATCTTCAGGTGAATTCGTCCATTAACAGCTATATTGAGTAAGGATCCTAGATCCATACTCCATCTAGAAAGTACTCTGGGAGGATAATTGATGCAAGCACGACTCTAAGTTTCCATACCTGTCTTACACATCACCATACTAAACGCAATCATTCGTAAACAAATAAGACTGAGGATCGTCGATCCTTTATACCGTGATACACATCTCAAGGATAATCTATCAGTAAGATGGTTAAGGATAAAGGATCCTCAGTATAAAATTCATGGCCTAACAAGCACATTGAGCACATATCATTAATCAGACTTCATCAGAGTTGATCATGCCTATAGCTTTGTAGAAAGTGAAATCTTGTTTTATCTAGTGGCTTGGTGAATAAATCTGTCAAGTTGTCACTGGTGTCAACTCTTTTCATTTCTATTAGACCTTTCTCATTGCAATCTTTGATAAAATGGTGTCTGATTTCAATGTGCTTATTCTTTGAGTGTTGGACTGGATTCTTAACTATGAACAGAGCAATAGTATTATCAATAAAAATAGGAGTGTTCAAGTAATTCAAACCATAGTCCAATAGTTGATCTTAAATCCAGGGGACCTAAGCGTAGCATGCAGGTGCAGCCATATATTCAGCTTCAATAGTAGAAATTGATACAGTTGTTTTCTTCTTGCATTGCCATAACACTAGTCTGTCTCTCAAGAATTGGCAACCACCTGATGTAGACTTTCTACTCATGTTGCAGCCATCATAATCACTATCTGTATAAGCAAATAGATCAAAAGCATGGTTCTTAGGATACCAAATGTCCAAACCAAGTTTTTCTTTTAGATATCTAAAGATTCTCTTAACAGCCGTCATGTGAGAAACTTTTGGACTTGATTGGAATCTTGCACACACACACATACAGCAAACATAATGCCTGGTCTTGAAACAGTTAAATACATCAAAGATCCAAACATAGCTCTATATTCATGTTCATCAACAGACTCCCCCTTTTCATCAACTATCATCTTCTCATTGGTGTTTATTGGAGTAGAAGCATTCTTCAAGTCTTGACATTTGAACTTGTTCAATATGTCTTGCACATATTTTGATTGACAGATGAATATACCATCTTTCTTTTGTTGAACTTACAAACCAAGAAAGAAATTCATTTCACCCTTTGAGCTCATACATTACTTAGACTTCATAACTTCCTCAAAATCCAAACACATATGTTCATTTGTAGATCCAAAGATGATATCATCAACATATACTTGAACTAGATGCAAATATCTTCCTCTTTTCTTGTAGAAAAGGGTCTTATTAATGGCTCCCCTATGAAATCCATTAACAAAGTAGATGATTTGATAACTCATCATACCAAGCTCTTGGAGCTTGCTGTAATCCATATAGAGCTTTGTTTAGTTTATACACTCTATTTGGAAACTAAGGATCCTCAAAACCTGGAGGTTGAGTGACACACACCTCCTATCTATCATTCCATTTAAGAAAGCAGATTTGACATCCAATTGAAACACTCTAATACTTTTAGAAGCAGGATAGGCTAAGAAGATTCTAATTGCTTCTAGCCTTGCCACTAGAGCAAATACTACCTCAAAATCAATCCCTTCTTCTTTTAAGCATCCTAGTGCAACTATTCTTGCTTTGTTCTTCATTACTATTCTTCTTTCGTCCATCTTATTTCTGAAAACCCTTTTGGTGCCTATTGAAAACTTTCCTCTTGGCTTATCGACAAGTTCCCAAACTTGAAAAATTCTGAATTGAGCCAACTCCTCTTGCATTGCTTCCACCCAACTATTGTCTTTCAAGGCTTTAACAATGTTCTTAGGTTCAATTTGGGATAGAAAGCAGGAGTACAAACAAATGTTTGCAGACTCAGATGCACTTCTTGTTATTCTTTCATGTAGGTCACCAATTATGTTCCCAGTGGGATGATTTCTTTCCACAAAGGAAGTTTGGATGATTTGATTTGAAGTAATTTCTGAATCTTGATTTGTATAATTGAGATCAGTTTCCTCAATGACCAATTCCGATGCTGCATTGTTCATTTAAACTTCTTCTTCAACATTCTATTGTGATGTTGAAGCAACATCAATTCCCATGTTCAAATTTTGAAACAAAATTTCAAAGGTTAACTGTCTATTAGCTTGGTCTTGATCTTTTTGATTTTCAGGTTGTTCATCATTCATGACAAGATTTTCTAGATCTTGTGGTTGATTAAGATTATCAATCTACTCATCTTTTGATTCATTGTCAGAAGCATTCTTATTATAAGAAAATTCAGTGTTCTTATCAGCAACCTTGGACCACAACTTGTCCAAATCAACATTTTTTCTGAATTTTCTTCAAGGATACTTGTTCTATATAAAGCTTCATCTAAGTCTTCAGGATATATCTTGAAAGATTTGATTAACTTTTCAAGATCAAACAGCCATGATGCTCCATCCACAGTGTTAAATTTATTTTCATTAAATATCACATCTGAAGATTCAATCACACTCAAATGATCTTTCACATAGACTATGTATGCTTTTGAGTGTGTGAAGTATCCAACAAAGAAGAAATCTAAAGATTTTGATTGAAACTTGTTCAAATAATCCTTGGTACATAGTAAAGAACACTTGCAACCAGAAGGCTTGAAAAACTTGATGTAAGGCTTCCTTTTAAATAAAATCTCATAAGGAGTTTTGTCATGACTCTTGTTGAGAAGGACTCTATTTTAAACATAGCAAGCAGTGTTAATAGCTTCTGCTCAAAAAGTAACAGGCAAGTAAGCATCTGCAATCATGGTTCTAGCAGCTTCTATCAATGTTATGTTTCTTCTTTCTGCTACTCCATTCTGTTCAAGAGTTCTAGGGGCACTGAATTGTTGGAAAATTCCTTTATCTTGACAAAATTCAATAATCACTCCATTCTTAAACTCAGTCTCATTATCACTTCTCATCACCTTCACCTTACATCTAGTTGATTCTCAATCCTTGTTACACAACTTTTAATTAATTCGAAAGCCTCATCCTTGGAGTTTAGAAAATAAACCCAAGTATATCATGAAAAATCATCAATGATCACCAAACAATATCTCTTCTTTCCAATACTAGGAACACTTTCTTGACCAAAGAGATCCATACGAAGCATTTCCAACACTTGTTCAATGGAGTTTATAAGCTTATTTTGTGTGCTGATTTATGATGCTTTCCTTTTTGACAAGAAATGCACTTGTCATCCAGTTTGAACTCCCTTGTGGGTAAACCAATGACATGTTCACCTTTAACAAGTTTGTTCATGTTCTTCATATTGACAAGACAAAGCTTTATGTGCCACAATTTTTGTTTCATTTTCGGTGGCTTTTGACACAAAACATGTACCACCTCTATAATTAGCATCTTTCATCCTCAATTCATATAAGTTTCCATTTCTAGGGGCCATCATGATAATCATATCAGGAGGAATTACAAATTCAGGTTTCAGGATGAAACATTGAGAATCATCAAATCCAACCTTATAACCTTTATCAAACATCTGAGATATGCTCAAAAGATTATATTGTAATCCTTCCATATAAAACACATTATCAAATGACAATTTACCATTGGTAAGAATGCCTTTCCCCACAATTTTCCCTCCATTCTCATCACTCCCAAATGCAACTGGTCCTTCAAATGTTTCTTCATAGTTGACCAATGATCTCTTGTCACAGGTCATGTGCCTGGAACATCCATTGTCCGTATACCATACATCATTCATTTATGTGGACTGTACCTACACATATCAAAGAAAAAGTATCAGTCATGTAATGAATCACAAGCTGATTCAGCTTGCAAATCATCAATAAATTCAACAACAGTTTCATCTGGTATGGGGTCCTCATACACCAGCTCGCAAGACTCATCAGTCTCGTAGCTAGATTCACATAACTGTCCAACATAGGGAACTATATTTGTGCATTCTTCAATGACAAATTCCCTTTTCATAATTATCACGTGTTCTTCACATTTAGGTTTCCACAAAAATCCATGTGGTTCAAAACCATGTTTCAGAAGAAATTTCCAACATTGAGTTCTTTTGATTTCTTTCTTTCGAAAACATCCTTTTTAATCTTGCTCTTACCTTCACAACTGGTTGATTTTTTTGAATTCCAAAGATTTTACAGATTGTAGAGACATATCAGATTTATTTTTGATAGGTTCTTATACATTTCAACCTTCTTCTTGTCGTTCAAATCCTTTTTCTTATCCTTGTCAGTTGTATCATTCCTTTTATCACTTCCTTCTTCAACACGCATAACTGGATCATCATCATTTTTCTTCCCTTTAGACAAGTATTCATTGTACTTTGTCTTGTAGAATGAAAAATCATGTCCAAAGACTGTATGCTCAGGAACATGAAAAGGCTCTAGTGAAAACCTTCCTTGACATGAGTCAGTTTGGTGACCATAGACAACATAGATTTGCACCAAACTTGCCCTTTAAACCTTTCACATGAGTTACCTCTCTTAAATCTTTCACTTGGTCTTGGGGGATCAACTCCAATGGTCTTTTGATGGGTAATAAGACCATCAAAGTTAAATGAAAAAGGTACAAATTCTTCAATTTTTATTTCTTGCCTCTCAACTGAACTCTTGAGAAAGGTTATCTTCTCCATCTTGATTGGTCTTACATCTTTGTCATCTCTTGGTCTTGACCATCTTCTTTCATAGTCTTCCATGCTTGCCACTTCTCCAACATCAACAGTTCTTGATTAAAGAAAACAGAACTTGTTTTTTATGGTTTCTTCATTCTTCTTCTTGTTCTTGACACTTGCCCTTTTTGGTGATTCTTTCCTTGAAGATCTTTCATTGTTCCTCTTTGCCTTAGATCCATCACATAGATCAAATGATTTATGTTCCCTTCTCATTTGTTCATGATGTTTCTTCATTTTGGGAGTAATTTTAGGTCACAAAGGGATCTTTTCCCTTGAATTCTGTTTACTCCTCTTTTCTTCTTTTAAGCTTTCTCAACTTAAACTCTTGTCACTTGAATCACTCAAATCATCTTTATTTAGTAACTCACTCATTTGTTCTTCCAAAGAGACTTGTACACCCACTGACTTTTCAACATGTGTTTCTTTTTCTTCAATAGTCTTCATCACAAATTCACCCTTATCATCTACCTCAACTAACTTGTAGTTTTCAACAAACTCTTTTTATCTTTAAACACTTCTCTGAATTGATCAAGATAAGCATTTCTATTTTCCTTGTCCACTTTCAATGAGTAGTTATCATTAAAAGGCGGAGGAACAACTTTGTACTTATCCTCCTTCTTGATCTTATTCAATTTTCCACAAATATTACCAGTGGATACCAAATTCTTTAGAAAATCATTCTCAACTTGAAGCTGTGTATTCTTCAACTTCTCTTCAAGATACATTTTCTTCAACTCTTCAAATTCAGTGATGTACCTTGATTGAATGATATAACTATCCTTACAATCCTATTTCAAACTTTTAATTTGGCTCTCATGTGTCAAATCACTCATTGCATACACATATATCATTCTTTGTTTCTTAAAGCACTCACCTTACAATTTACCAACTGTCTTTCTCAAATACTCATTCATTTCAAGTAATTCAAGGTTTGTAAGATTTGAATGTACCTGAGATGAAGAGGCATCAGCTTCATTTCCAATATTTGCCATGAGTGCCACATTAGCCTTTTCAATATCTTCAACATGGTTACTCCAATCAAACACACCATCTTGTTGTGGTTGAGCTAAAGCAACATTCCCTTTATTCCTTGGTTGGTTGGTATTTTTTCTGTTTGGATTGATAGGAGCTTGTGGAGGGTTTTGTTGGTTTCTTTGAAATGGTTATGGTTGTGGGATCACTTGTTGTTGATTTTGTTGAAAGTTGTTGTATTGTCTTGGTTGGACTTGATTCTGATTTTGATATTAGAACTGGTTTCTTTGTTGGTTATTGTTCTTAAATTGTCTTGGCTGATTACATTCTACTTCAAAATGACCTGGTAATTGGCCATTGTAGCAAATAGCCTTGGATTTGTCAAATCCAATTCTATCATTTGGTCAAGAAACCAGTGATCTTCATGTTCTGCTCTACAATCTTTTGCTTCTCACAGCTAACACGGCAGCTTGTCACTTGAGATCCATATCCTCCAAATCATATGCATCAATCTGTTAAAAATCTTCTTGCACTACACATGTGTGGATTAAATTTTTTGGCCACAAATGCATTGTAAGAATCAGTAAACATTGAGAAGAGAGCAATATAATCATTTCCATGATTGATATTTCCAGCAACATAAGGAGCATGTCCACTAGCCATTGATGATGTATCACTATCATCCATCAATTGAAAATTAAATCTTGATTGCCCACATTGACTATTAGACTGACTAGCAACAGAAGCTCTTGGGTTTCAACATTGAACTCATTTGGTTTTTCAATTATAGGGATTTGCTGTTGATTCTTTGTTGACAGATTCCCCATAGGTGCAATAAGAGCATTAGCGCTAGGAAACTTGGCTTATCTTTCTTGATCATATTATTTTCAATCATTTCATGCTCAGCAGCTTGCAAAAAGTAGATAACATCATCAAGCTTGAATGTTGGAAAATTTGCCTTTTCCTTGATGAATTTGCTTGTAGTGTATCACTCTCCAGAAAAAGATGATAACAGTTTCTTGTTTAGATCAAAATCTGTTATTGTAAGGTAAGTGGTTCTGATTTCATTGACAATAGCAACAAACCTCTGCAAAACATATTTCAGTCTTTCCCATTCCTTGAACTTGAATCTATCCAGCTGTTACTTTAATCTGTCTTTCTTAATATCCTTGAGCTCAATTTCCTTCAAACATTTCCACAATGTCATCAAACATAGCCAGTGTGATGAGCCACACTAGTCAAAATCTCCCATGACAGACCAAGTTTCAGCATAGATAGTGCTCTATCATCTTTCTTCTTCATTTGTCTTTCCACAGTTTGATTGTTTCCTGTGCCATCAGGAACATATGGTCCATTTTTTATTGAATTCCACATGTCAACATCATTATAGCACACAGCTGCTTCAAATAGCACCTTACACTTAATGTAGGTTTCCTATCCTAACAATCTTGGAATTTTGTTAGTTGACACTTCTTGTTCATCCATTACTCCAGACATGTTTTTGGTATTTTGAAAATGTTTCAGAAATGAAAACGTATTTAAACTTTAACAAACTTTTGAAAAACGACAAGATCTGTGGATTAAATCCTCAGATCTGATGAATCTGGATGGATAATAACAAGATCTAGACTCATAAGGAAAGAAATTAATGTAAATCTGAGTAAAGAACACTTTTAAACCTCAATAAAACAATAGATCTGAGGAAATGAAAAACAGAGCAGTTGACATCACAAATCAATGGAATAGTTGTCAACTGACATCATTTTTGATCTTCGAAACAGCAGAATATTTAGCAAAACTCACAATCAGCAACAAATTTTTCACAAATGCAGAGACGAAGCTCTGATACCACTTGTCAGGACCGATCAATCAACACAACAATCAGTCTCGTAACAAACAACAGCGTGTTGACTAGACGGTTACGAGTTCTGCTTTTGTGAAGATCCAATGAATATTAAAGACGGATTCAATAATACTCAAATTGATGCTTATACGAACAAAAATATAACAAACACACAAAGTAACTCAAAATATTTCCATTAATATTGTGAAGTACACAATGAAAATCGATTAGGGTTTCTAGGTGGAATGTTTGTATTTGTGGCAGCTTTTCCGTACAAAGATATTTTTTTAGGAAAGAGACAGCCGTCAAATTACAATATTCGATCTGTGTTCGTTGTCATAGGCGTGCCATAAAGTTTCCTTAAATAAGCAAACCTGACATCTTCTAGAAACCCTAATGATTGATACTTAACACATTCAAACATATTACAAAATATTACAAGTGTAAACATCTCTTCGAGTAAACTTGTAAGATTTTATCATCGTCGAGCAGACCTTTGTAACCTTCAGTGTGTTTGTAACAGTTCTTCGAGTAAGATTTACTTGAAAATATCCTTCAAGCATACTACAATCTTCTAATTATATCAAATTTTCTCGATATAAATCCTACGAGCAAACTTGTTCTTCTTGAATCCCTTCAACCTTTTGTTACTTAACTTATTTGAACAAGTGAAGTGTGCTGGTGACACTATAGCTTGCTCGAGGTTGAACCTTGCTTATTGGAAGTCCTTAGTAATTTCTTTCATAAACTTCCTTCAAGTTTGTTGGGACCACTGTTTATTGGACCTTGCTCGATCCACCAATATACTTGGTTTTAGCTTGGTTAAGCCAAGAGTTTTCTCTGAAAAAAACATTGTTCGACTAGAAGAACAACCTTGCATGATGAAGTGAAGTTTGCCTGAACTATCACTTAGAAGACTTCTAGAAGATAACTTTGCTCTTTGAGTAAAATTGTAACGATTCCGGCAAAATCAGGTATACCCTAACCGGTATATACTATTTATGTGTTATTTAATAATGAGTATGTGAATTATGATGCGTTTATACAAGTATGTATGATTCATAGTACGAATTATACTCGATTATACAGTTAATCGTATTGGAAATACGATTAACCGAATAACGGTTATTGAAGCCCGAACGATCGGGGATTGCATTATAGACGAAATATATATTATTTAGTGATGTTTACGAAGTATTAAAGCTTCGGGATAAGTGAATTAAAGCACAGAAAAAGGATTTCGATTTAATGATACGTCGGTACGTTAAACGAGACCTTTAATACCAAACCGAGCAAGAGACGATCGATCAAGCCGAAAAAGATGCACAATTATTAATACTATGATGTTTTAAGTTAATAAATGTCATGGTTTAAGTTTTAAATCGGTTTTATATAAATTTCATTTTTAAGCCGAAAAACGACCGTTTTAGCCTCGTTTTAAGCCGAATTAGACGTTTAACCGAAAAACGAACTGAACCAGATTATTCAAAACATTATCCAGATTACGAGAATCTGAATATGTGGCCACAAATGAAGATGTGGGTCCCACCCCACCCTCCAATATGGTCCGATCGGACCATTTGCCTTCATTTCATTTCATTTTTCTTTTTTACAACCACATATCCAACAATCCCTTTATTCTCTCAAGATCAAGAACCAAAAACCAAGCTTTTTAACAAGAAAAACCGAAGTAAAGATCGTATTATGTACGTGTTTAAGTTCGTTTCTTGAGTTTTCTTTCAAGAAAATGAGGTTTCCAAGTGAAAAAGGGTGAAAACCAGATATGGAACCGATTCTTGCATGATCAAGTGATGTATACGGGTTATACAAGGGATCTTGGTCCAAGAAAGGAGTTAAACGAACCAAAAACGAATTTTTACGGTTAAATCGTTGTTTTTATATCATAACCGAAACAATGAAAGAAATGGCTTGATTGTGGGTGTAACTTGCTTGGTGTGGTGTTATTGTGCTTGTAGGTGTTGTATCTAGTTGCTAGCAAGGGCTAGAAAGCGAGATTCTTGCGGTTTGAAGCTAGAAACTCAAGGTAGTTCGGTTTTTGTATAAGGGTTGTGATTTGGACAGATTGTGTTTCGTGTAGAGTTAGGTCATGAAACTTTACAGGGATGATCTACACATGAAAATATGAGTTCTGTGAAATTTTGGTAATTTTTGGATAAAGGATGAATATTTGGTGAATTTAATGCTCGGTTTTGGCCAAAAATGGTGAAAAATAGTTAAATATCATGAAAAATTCTGTAAAATTTCAGATAAGCTTTTTATAACATTTATAAGTCACACACAAAATTTGAGGTCATTTGGAGAAGTCTAAGTAGGCTTTTTGGTTAAACAAGTTCTAGGGTTTTCTAGCTCGGTTTTAGTGAAAACGGCATTTAAAAAGGGATTTTGGTTCTGGAAAAAGTACATGGGACTATGGAGATGGCAGGGGTCATCCAGGAAAAATTTGGGATTTTTCTAAAATCGTTTGGTATTTACGACATATTTAGTGTTTAAATGGTGTTTAAAAATAGATAAATAAATGTTAAATATAAAAATTAATTCTGGAAATATTTTTATAAACTTCCCCACTGTCAAAAAGTGATTTGTGCAAAATTTCAAGATCTGAGACTAAACGGATAATTATTTGTGCTAAAACAAACTTTTAAAGCTTAAAACGTGTAAACCGGTAAAGTTCGCATAAGCGAGCTGACTGATGTATAAAAACCCTAAAAATGAACTATTTTCATATAATTGAGTTAAACAAGTAAAAATGAATCATCCAAAAATAATTCGGATGATTTGAGTGTTTTTAACCTATTTAACAGTTTCCGGTACGATAATGACGGAAACGGGTCTCGCGGCCAATCGGGACATCTAAACCGAGCCCTAATTTCACAACTTAGTTAAATTATCAATTAACAACTATTTCCGGGTCGTGTGTGACCAAACTCATTTTTGAAACATAAAAATGGATAACCGTGCTGGGCACTCAAAACGGGAAAAATGACTAATAGTAAATCTGACTAGTGAACTCTAAACGATATCACAATCTGAGTCCAGTGAAGTGTTTCTGGGTTAACATTGCCCCCAGAACGGGTACAGTACTGGGTTAACTGTGTCCCCAGATGTACCGATTAACACGGTTAAAGTTATGTTAATAGAGATTGTATAGTAACGAACTTAGGGATTGTATTACAGATTTGGACTAGTAGCTGGAGTGTTGTATTACTAATTTGCCTACGATAAGGTGAGTTTCACGAGCCCCTTTTTCTGAATTGTTTTTAAATATTTTCCCGGGGCGGAAAGCATGTTATTATTTAAATGTTTAAGTACATACTGAACGCATGGATTTGCGTGTATTTATAAATATTTGATTGTACGGGAATCGTATAGAATGGGTACATTACTGGGTTAACAGTGTCCCCAGATGTCTTTAGAAGTGTTTCTGGGTTAACATTGCCCCCGGAATGGGTACAGTACTGGGTTAACAGTGTCCCCAGATGTCTCTAATATATGATTATCATAGTTATTTATCACTGTTTATTTAAATTAGTGAAACTCACCAACTATTCGTAGTTGACCCGTTTTCTTTACATGCTTTCTAGGTACTCCCAAACTGGAGTAAGTGCTACATGCTTGCTGATGCGTGCTATTTGTGGAAGTTTAGTGATCGTTTTGTATTAAATATGATAATGTAATGTTGGTAAAACTTATGTGCTATCGCCTAGACGGGAACTAAACTCGGAACAATGTAATATGATGTGAATTAATGTAGTGGTGTTTTCTTTATAAGCAATGCTGTTGATATCAGATGTGTCTGTTGCATCCCGTTTACGTTTCCGCTGAGGTTATGGGGTGTTACAGAACTTGGTATCAGAGCCATTGGTTATAAATGAATTAGGATGTCTTTAAAAGATACCTAAAATATAACTGGTAGCTCAAGTATTATAGGATCTGAATATCAACTAATAATATATAGTGACGAGATCTGGATGAACTTGGATGGACAAGTGAGTTATTATGGTCCGGAACATAGTAACAGACTTGTCCGCACGAGGGAATTCAGGGGAAGTCACGGGGAACATTAATAGGTAAAATCGGCAACATATGTGTAAGTATATGATAATATTTTTATGTGACAAGGTTGTATAAATGTGTGTATATTAATTTAATTATGATTTACATTATGAAAGGGACTATATGTTTGCTAACTTGTGTACAGGTAAGCATGTCAAGATCACGAAGTTTATCGGTAGAGGAGGACCCGGAGGAGGCCAGTTCCGGGGACTCTAGGAGTGTACGCTTAGCTTCCAGCACCGAGCCTACTGAGACTAGCCATAGGAGTGCTAGCCTGTCCTCCCCTGCTGGGGTTACCAGATCCCCCACCCCACCCGCACCACAGGTCGCCCTTACCCCTCCCAGACCCGGTCCCCGCCTCACGGCGCGGATCAGTGTCCCATATGTCCCACCTACCTTTACCCCACCCAGATCCACTTACCACAGGGGCGAGTCCTCCCGTACCCAGCCCGGGCCTGTGCCGCCACCCGTGTGGGGTACCCCCAGGCCGGTGAGGGATGAGCGTCCCTCCGCCGAGGCTGCGTGGCTCCGGGTGCTCACCGAGCAGATGAATGAGCACACCACCGCCTTGACGGTGAGTATTCAGAGGAGGAATCACTTGGCGGATTTCATACTGGACAGCCAGCATGCGATCGCTCAGCTGAGGAGGGAGGACGCCTACTCCCAGTGGATGATTGACCGGATGGAAACACGGATCCGGGGTTTGATGGCAGTGTTAGTGGGGATGGTGGCAGTGTTGGTGTGGTTGGTATACCACCGTGTTTAGATCATGTAGGGTGGTAGTAGACAGGGTCCGCTTTTTGATACTCTGTGTTAGCAGTTAGTGACGATGCTAACATAGAGTGAATCTTGGGTAGTTATAGTACAGTCACTAGCCCATAGGGGGTCTTTTATTTTTGGGATACCATTGTAGATATTTTGGTGTATCATTCAAGCACTGACCCATAGCGGGTTATGTCGAAATGATGCCGATGTAGGACTGATGTATGAAAACGTAATCTATGGGCTGACGTTAATGTAATGTGTACTGATGATTATGTAAAATGTACTAATGTTTAATAATGAATGGAATATGTGTTGTGTATCGAGATTGGAATTTGTGTTAATTATATGTATTTTTCTTAATGTTGTGTAGAATGGCACCTAAACAGTCAGCTCAAATGTCAGAAGTGGATGTGAGTCGTCTGATTGCTCGACAGTTAGAGGCGGCGATAACGGATATAGTATCGCGCATCGCCGCCAGTATTAACAATACGACCAATCCAGACCCTGCGAGCAATCAAACGACCACCAATAATGCTGGGGAACGAAATGTTAATCCTCCACCGAGCGGTAACCCGGTTCCGAGTAATGACGCGCCACCTAGGGTGGTCGTTACAGACAGTAATGGCCCTATACCCAGTGTAGAAACGAACCGCACTGAACCGACTCCTACAACAAGGGGATGTTCAATTAAAGATTTTATGTTGTGCAATCCCCTAGAATTTAGCGGGTCTGAGGGACCCAATGGGTTGGTTAAGTGGATTGAGAAAATAGAGTCGGTTGTGAACATCAGTAACTGCCCTGAGGAATACATTGTTAAGTATGCTACCTGCACGTTCACGGACCATGCCTTGACGTGGTGGAACACAATAGTGCAAACTCGCGGTCAGGCAGCGACAAACCGCATGACTTGGGCAGAACTCAAGGCCCTTGTACTGGAACATTTCTGCCTGAAAAACGAACTGCAGAAGTTAGAAAACGAGTTGTGGAACTTGGAGATGCAGGGGGCAGACCACTTGGGTTATACGAACCGATTTAATGAATTGTCGCGATTGGTGCCGTGGTTGCTCACCCCTGAATCAAAGAGGGTGGAGCGTTATGTATGGGGACTAACTCCGGTAGTAAGGAGTATAGTCAATGTAATGATTCCGACGAAACCAGGTATACCCTAACCGGTAGACGTTAGTTACGTCATATACAATGTCGGGTACACGGGTTACCATGGTAATTATACGAGAAAACATAGTCATTGTATTGATTGTAAGTGAATATATAATTCACCGTAGTGAATATGCGATCAAACGATCGATAGTTATGGAAACCCGAATGAATCGAGGGTTCAATTATAGACGAGATGTATGATATTTAGTGATGTTACGAAGTATTAAAGCTTCGGGATAAGTGGATTAAGGCACAGAAAAAGGATTTCGATTTAAAAGTACGTCGGTACGTTAAACGAAACCTTTAATACCAAACCGAGCAAGAGATGATCGATCAAGCCGAAAAAGATGCGCGATAATTAATAACATGGTATTTTAAGTTAATGGAAGTCATGGTTTAAGTTTTTTAAAGTGGTTTTATATAAATTTCATTTTTAGCCGAAAAACGACCGTTTTAGCCTCGTTTTAAGCCGAATTAAACATTTAACCGAGAAACGAACTGAACCAGATTATCCAAAACATTATCCGGATATCTGATATCCAAATGAGTGGCCAAGAATGAAGAGGTGGTCCCACCCCACCCCCTCATCACCTCCGGTCGGCACACACACACACACACAAACCATTTCATTTTCTTTTTTTCACACACCCAACTCATCAAACCTTCAACTCTCTCAAACCTTTGATCAAAAACCCGAGTTTTCAAGCAAGAACACAAGGTAAAAACCGAGTTGTAATCGTGTTTATCTTCTTTTCTTAAGTTTTCTTTCAAGAAAATGAGGTTTCAAATGAAAAATGGGTGAAAACCCGAGATGAAACCGATTCTTGCATGATCAAGTGATGTATACGGGTTATACAAAGGATCTTGGTCCAAGAAATGAGTTAAACGAGTCAAAAACGAATTTTTACGGTTAAATCCTTGTTTTTGGGATCATAACCGAAACCATGAAAGAAATGGCTTGATCGTGAGTGTAACTTTCTTGGTATTGTGGTATGTTGTTTGTAGGCTCGGTATTTAGTGGTAGATAAGGCGGAAAGATGAGTTTGTAGCTTGTAGTGGCGGAAAACGAAAGGTATATTCGGTTTTTGTCGGTGTATGTGTTTTTGGACAGATTGTTGGTCGTTTAGAGTTAGGTCATGAAATTTTACAGAGGTGTTAAACACATGGAAATATGAGCTCTGTGAATTTTTGGTAATTTTTGGATGAAGGATGAATATTTGGTAAATTTAATGCTCGGTTTTGGCCAAAAATGGTGAAAAATAGTTAAATATCATGAAAAATTCTGGAAAATTGTGGATAAGCTTTTCATACCATTTATAAGTCACACACAAAATTTTAGGTCCGTCGGAGAAGTCTAAGTAGGATTTTCGGTTAAACGAGTTCTAGGGATTTCTAGCTCGGTTTTAGTAAAAATGGCATTTAAAAGAAGATTTTGGTTTTGGAAAAATTACAGGGGACTATGTGGATGGCAGGGGACATCCAGGAGAAATTTGGGATTTTTCTAAAGTCGTTTGGTATTTACGATATATTTAGGGTTTAAATGGTGTTTAAAAATAGAAAAATAAATTTTAAATATAAGAATTAATTCTGGGAATATTTTTATAAAATTTCCCACTATTAAAAAGTGATTTGTGCAAAATTTCAAGATCCGAGAGTAAACGGATAAATAATCGTGCTAATTATCAAACTTCTAAAGTTAAAACGCGTAAACCGGTGAAGTTCGCTTAAGCGAGCTGACTGGTATATAAAAACCTTAAAAATGGACTATTTTCATATAATTGAGTTAAACAAGTAAAAATGAATCATCCGAAAATAAGCCGGATGATTTGAGTATTTTTAACCGATTTTAACGATTTCAGGTACGCCAAAGACGGAAACGAGTCCCGCGGCCAATCGGGACGTCTAAACCGAGCTATAATTTCACATTTTAAATTAAATTATCAGACAACCACTATTTTCGGGTCGTGTGTGACCATATTCATTTTTGAAACATAAAACGGATATTCGTGCTAGGCACGCAAAACGAGAAAACGACTAATATAAATTGTGACCATGGAACTCTAAACGACATCACAATCTGAGTCCGGAGAAGTATTTATGGGTTAACATTGCCCCCGAAACAGGTACAGTACTGGGTTAACAGAGTCCCCAGATGTACCGATTGATAAGGTTAAAGATTATATAAACAATAATTGTATAATAACGATCGTAGGGATCATATTACATATTGGACGTGTTAATTGATAATGATTGTTGTTACCTGCTTGCATGTGCTAAGGTGAGTTTTCACGAGCCCCTTTTTACTGAACTGTTTTAAATATTTTCCCGGGGCGGAAAGCATGTTTCTATCAAAGTGTTTAAGTACATGCTAATCGCATGGAAACGAATGTATTTATATAATGTTTATTGTACGGAAATCGTACGGTAATGTATTAAGATGGTAATTAACTGAGTTGCTAATATTGTAAGGCCCGAAACAGTGTTCTGGGGTAACCGAGTTCCCAGAGGTTATTAAATGTGTTTTCTGGGGTAACAGAGTTCCTAGAGGTTATTAAATGTGTTTCTGGGGTAACAGAGTTCCCAGAGGTTATTAGAAGTATGTTTCTGGGGTAACAGAGTTCCCAGAGGTTATTAAATGTGTTTCTGGGGTAACAGAGTTCCCAGAGGTTATTAAATGTGTTTCTGGGGTAACAGAGTTCCCAGAGGTTATTGGAAGTATGTTTCTGGGGTAACAGAGTTCCCAGAGGTTATTATGTTATGATATGGATTTATCATGGTTTACTAAAATTGTGAAACTCACCAACTATTCGTAGTTGACCGTTTTCTCACATGCTTTTCAGGTACAACTAAGATAAAGTGATTGATTACGTGCTAAGTGCTTGATGTGTGTAAGTTTTGCGTGCTGGACGTTAGGATATATTATAACTGATAGAATTATGAATCGTATTGTATGAAGTGTGTATCACCTAGACGATAATGAAAGACGAGACAATGTAATTTTGAAGTATATTAATACATTCGATTTTCTTTATAAACAATGTGGTTGATATCAGAGGTGTCTATCGCATCCCGTTTACGTTTCCGCTGCGGTCTCGGGGTGTTACAGAACTTGGTATCAGAGCCATTGGTTATAAAAGAATTAGGATGTCTTTAAAAGATACCTAAAATATAACCAGTAGCTCAAGTATTATAGGATCTGAATATCAACTAATAATTTATAGTGACGAGGTCTGGATGAACTTGGATGGACAAGTGAGTTATTATGGTCCGGAACATAATAACAGACTTGTCCGCACGAGGGAATTCAGGGGAAGTCACGGGGTACATTAATAGGTAAAAATGGCAACATATGTGTACAGTATATAATATCATTTATATGTGCTAATGTGTATATATATATATACGTGTGCATATCTTGGGGGTTCAAGTATTGGGAAATAAGACCCGGATAAAGAACCGGGGGATGTAATAATAAAAAGTACCGAGGATGCTGAAATTTCTAGAGCATCGGTTGGTGATAAGTCGGACTTATCGGGTTATAGTTATGACAGTACCAAGTTAGATCTCCCGTTTGACATTAACCAGAAATGTCTAGTAACCGTCACTCCCAACCAAAAATTGATAAATCCCATACCCTACCAACACCGGTACCGCCTATTCTAATAACTTCCTATGTTATCCTTACATCCGTTAGATGTTTACACCCATGTATGCTCGAATAGAATGATTACCTATTCACAAAGAAGTGTTGGAATCATTATGGCATAGTTGGTTGTTCGTTCGTAGGAGGTATACTGTGTATGCCGGATATACGAATAGACACGGATATTATAACTCCGTGGTACGTAATCGTTCGGTGCTCATGGTGAGCATGTATCGGTTATGCTTACATGCAAAAGGATATTGAAATCAAGCATATTAAGCATTGATCGTTGTTGAGAAAGGTCTATATGTCAGTTGGTGACAAGGGTTATGAAACATATTTAAACGTTAACCGATGTCAGGTTAAGTCCATATGTTATTATAGTTATGGGACATATATACTAGATGCCGGTATGTGTAATATATGTGATAATATTTGGTGTGTATGTGTACCTGTTGTTATGATTGAACTGGTAACGAGTCATACGGTGAGATTAGTATTGATTACTGCGTACGGGATGAGTACGGCAGAATGATATAAAAAGAGTAACTCCAATGATGGAGATTGATATGATTCAGTTGATTGCTCAAGGATAGCAGATGATGATACCGGATGTAGTATCACAGATCACTGCTAGTGTTGATGCAAATGTGAACGCAGAATTATAGATCGAGCAATCACATGATTATGAATATTTCAATTCTTAGTGGTATTATTAAGAATGATAATGTCCCACCGAATGCTATTATGATTACAAGTATTAGTTATATACTAAACATGAATAGTAGTCGTAATGAATTAGATCCGGTGTGAAGAATATGTTTATCGGTTGTGTTAAAGGGATTATTAATAGTTGACTGATGATAAAGGAAGGAATAGATTAGCGAGTGGATAGAAAAGATCGAAATGGTTAATGATATTGGTAAGAGTCTAGAACATTGTGTAGTGAAATATGCTACAGATATGTTGGTAGATTATGTTGTATCGTGTTGGAACACGATGGTACAAAATTATAATTAGAAAAATTATTGCTCAGATAATATGGTCAGGATTTAAAATTATTGTGCCAGAGCACTTTTATTCGAGTAATTAAACTCAGAGATTGGAAAATGAGCTATGAAAGATAGAAATGTTGTGTGCTGATCACTTAGAACACGCAAATCGTTTGAAGGAATTGTCATGTCTGGTAACATGGCTAATTACTTCTGAAACAAAGCAAAGTGAGTGCTAGATTGGGGACTAACTCCATCGATAAGGAGTATAGTCAACCCTGTAAAATATATACAACCTTTGGAAGGGTTGTGGCACAAGCCAGCATTGATATATTTGACTTTATGGGAAGCGGAATGGAAGGAAGTTAGGTGAGACGTCGAGTGTTAAAGAAGGGAAATGATAAAGGTATAGTGCAAGATAGACTTGTGAATAAGTAGGTATGTCCTACAACCCGGAATTATACTAAGACTAGTTCTGGTGTGAAACCATGAACCGCATAAAGGGTCCTTCCCTGAATGTGGAAAATATATGGTTATCGGCAGGAAGAAGAATGTTGAGTGATAGTAGGCCACAGGTGTGGTAAAGATGGAAGTAATGCCCCAATTGTAGAACCAATTGAAGCCATGTGAACCGGCAACCCCAACCCATTCGTGTGCAACCACTCCGAACCCAACAACTTCAATAATAATCCATCCAAAGAAATCAAATTATGCCAAACAGTTGTACTTGCTATGAATGTGGCAGTACAGAACGTTCAAGAGAAATTTCCCAAAGTTGAACCAAGGTGTCGTTGAAAGACGAACCTCATGACAAGCATCAACCTCTGATCAAGCAAGGAGCCGTACTTACGTGAGTAATTCGAATAAAGCACGTCATGATCCAAAGGTGGTATTAAGTATGTTGTAGTTTTAAATCAATATGCTTCAGTGATATTTTTACGGTCGTCGATAGAAGTTAGTTCCTGCTAACCTCCTATCATTTGGAAAGATACCGATTAGTGAAACTATAGAACCCTATACTGTAGAATCGCTAACGGTAAATCCCTAATGGTTAACTAAATTGTTCGGAATTGTCCTATTATTCTGAACGATTAACCTTTCCTTATTGACCTACGATCAGTAAAGTAAAGAAGTGTTGACGTAATAGTTAGCATGGATTGGCTAACTCAACATGAAGCTGAAAACAAATATGAAAAGAAGATGATTAGAAGATCTCCTTCGGACGATGAAGTGATTTGATACGGAGAAAAGTGTACGGTATTATGTTACCACTCTAATCTCATCTTGAGATGTTATAATATTTACGACAAGAAGACGTGGTGTATTTAACAAACGCGATTGCCAAAGTAATTAAAAGAAAACATATAGAAGATATCCCTATGGTACGCGAATTTCCACAAGTTTTTCCTAGAAGAACTTCCTGGATTACCGCCAACCCGACAGGTCGAATTCAGAATCGATTTAATGTCTCAAGCTGGCCCTGTTGCTAAAGCATCTTATCGACTTGCACCAACTGAAATGCAAGAATTATTGGATAAGGTTTTATACGACCTAGTTAGTCACCATGGGGTGCACCAGTTTTAATTGGGAAATGAAGGACGGAAGTGTTAGGATATGTGTGATTAGGGAGAATTGAATAAAGTGACGATCAAGAATAGGTATTCACTTCTTCGAAGTAGATGATCTGTTTAACCAACTGCAAAGGGCGATTTATCTTTAGAAAATTGATCTTAGATATAGTTAGCACCAAATGAAAAATCCAAGAGGAGGACGTTGCAGCCACAGCGTTTCGGACTCGCTACGGCCATTATGAATTATTAGTTATGCCTTTTGGGCTAGCAAATGCGCCAGCAGCATTCATGGAACTCATGGACCGAGTCTGTAAACCTTAATTTGACAAATTTTTTATAGCACTCATTGATAATATTATGATATATTTGCAACATAAAGAAGAGCACGAACGACGTTTAAGGAAAATTGTAGAAGTGTTAAAGCAAGATGAGCTATACACGAAGTTTTCGAAATGTGATTTTGAATAAAGAGGGCATAATCCCTTGGTCATGTTGTGAAGCAACAAGGATTTAACAAATACCCAATTAAGATAGAAACCATTAAAATTGTGTCAAGCGCCGATTTTAAGTCTCCTCGATGGAGACGATGGTTTTGTCACGTATTGTGACGCATCGCGTAAAGGGTTAGAATGCGTGTTGACGCAGTATATTAAGGTCATAGCCTATACTTCCCGACAGTTAAAAGTACACGAGTAAGATTACACTACTCACGACTTAGAACTGGGAACGGTTATCTATGCACTTAAATGTGGAGACATTATCTCTACAGTACAAAGTGCACCATCTTCACCGATCATAAAAGTTTGCAACACATATTCGATCAGAAAGAACTAAATATGAGGCGTTGAAAGAGGGACATTTGGAAAAGGAGGAACTTTACGGCAACGAAAGGAATTTCGGACAGCGCGTGGACGAAACTCTCTATTTCAAAGATCGGGTGTGGATCCCGTCCCCCCCATGACCTTCGTGAATTAATCATGGACGAAGCGCATAGATCGAAATAATCCATACATCCAGGATTGGATTTGATTATTGTTGATACGGATATCTGAAAGGATTTTTATTAATGGTCGTGTTTGGAGAAAGATATGGTTACGTATGTTGGTGAATATTGAGTTATGCGAAAGATAAGTCTACACACCGAAAACCCTTGGGAACGCCACAATGACAAAAAAAAAAAAAAAAAAAAATTCACCAATGATAGTGGGAATAAATTACATTGGTTTTCGGGATGCAAATTCCCAAGATATATCAAAGGCATGAGGAAAATTGGATAATCGCGGATCGATTAACCAATCCTCGCATTTCATTCCAATCTACGACGATTACCACGATGAATTCTTGCCTAAATTCCTGATGGTGAAATGGTATCTCGTCGTGGAGTGCCATTTTCAATTATCTCAGATCAAAATAGTCATCCTACTTCCATTATTGGAAGGCGGGGAAGAAAGCATTGAGAGCTTGAAGCTTTCTATGGGTGAAGTGACTATCACCAATTTGTTAAATCGAAAATGGGCGTCACTCAAGCCATAATATTTGGATTGATTCGAGAATCAACCAATCAGATTTATAATGCTTAAGGGAAGTTGAAAGTAGCGCAAGGATTGGCAAAGAATTTATGTCAACGTTCAAAGGAAACCATTGTCACTAAATAGAGGTGACAAGGCATTTTAAGGCATCACCTTAGAGAGAAGTGATGTGAGGTTTGGCAAAACTGAAAATAGCTTCTTAATATATTGGACCCCATGAGAACTATCTCCATGATAGGTCATTTAGTTTATCGATCAAAGTACTCCAGGGACTAAGTACTATACATGAGGTTTTGCCATGTATACGGATTGAAAGGTGCCTAAGCGATGAGGCAACGAGAGTACTAGTAATAGAGGTACTCATAGAGGACATGCTTGATATCATAATTAATTCCGTAAAGATAGTAGACGGGAAAACTAAACAGTTTGGACATACCAAGCGTTATTAATTAAGATTAACTGGAATTCATAGCGAAGACCAGATTATACATGGTAACGCGAGGGTGAATTCTGAAGGAAAACCCCCCCACTTTTCTCTCGGAAGGGGTTAGTGGGCGTGTAAAATTTCGGGGACGAAATTTCTTAACGGGGGGAGAATGTAATGATTCCGACGAAACCAGGTATACCCTAACCGGTAGACGTTAGTTACGTCATATACAATGTCGGGTACACGGGTTACCATGGTAATTATACGAGAAAACATAGTCATTGTATTGATTGTAAGTGAATATATAATTCACCGTAGTGAATATGCGATCAAACGATCGATAGTTATGGAAACCCGAATGAATCGAGGGTTCAATTATAGACGAGATGTATGATATTTAGTGATGTTACGAAGTATTAAAGCTTCGGGATAAGTGGATTAAGGCACAGAAAAAGGATTTCGATTTAAAAGTACGTCGGTACGTTAAACGAAACCTTTAATACCAAACCGAGCAAGAGATGATCGATCAAGCCGAAAAAGATGCGCGATAATTAATAACATGGTATTTTAAGTTAATGGAAGTCATGGTTTAAGTTTTTTAAAGTGGTTTTATATAAATTTCATTTTTAGCCGAAAAACGACTGTTTTAGCCTCGTTCAAGCCGAATTAAACATTTAACCGAGAAACGAACTGAACCAGATTATCCAAAACATTATCCGGATATCTGATATCCAAATGAGTGGCCAAGAATGAAGAGGTGGGTCCCACCCCACCCCCTCATCACCTCCGGTCGGCACACACACACACACAAACCATTTCATTTTCTTTTTTTCACACACCCAACTTATCAAACCTTCAACTCTCTCAAACCTTTGATCAAAAACCCGAGTTTTCAAGCAAGAACACAAGGTAAAAACCGAGTTGTAATCGTGTTTATCTTCTTTTCTTAAGTTTTCTTTCAAGAAAATGAGGTTTCAAATGAAAAATGGGTGAAAACCTGAGATGAAACCGATTCTTGCACGATCAAGTGATGTATACGGGTTATACAAAGGATCTTGGTCCAAGAAATGAGTTAAACGAGTCAAAAACGAATTTTTACGGTTAAATCCTTGTTTTTGGGATCATAACCGAAACCATGAAAGAAATGGCTTGATCGTGAGTGTAACTTGCTTGGTATTGTGGTATGTTGTTTGTAGGCTCTGTATTTAGTGGTAGATAAAGCTGAAAGATGAGTTTGTAGCTTGTAGTGGCGGAAAACGAAAGGTATATTCGGTTTTTGTCGGTGTATGTGTTTTTGGACAGATTGTTGGTCGTTTAGAGTTAGGTCACGAAATTTTACAGAGGTGTTAAACACATGGAAATATGAGCTCTGTGAATTTTTGGTAATTTTTGGATGAAGGATGAATATTTGGTAAATTTAATGTTCTGTTTTGGCCAAAAATGGTGAAAAATAGTTAAATATCATGAAAAATTCTGGAAAATTGTCATGTATAAGTCACACACAAAATTTTAAGTCCGTCGGAGAAGTCTAAGTAGGCTTTTCGGTTAAACGAGTTCTAGGGATTTCTAGCTCGGTTTTAGTAAAAATGGCATTTAAAAGAAGATTTTGGTTTTGGAAAAATTACAGGGGACTATGTGGATGGCAGGGGACATCCAGGAGAAATTTGGGATTTTTCTAAGGTCGTTTGGTATTTACGACATATTTAGGGTTTAAATGGTGTTTAAAAATAGATAAATAAATTTTAAATATAAGAATTAATTCTGGGAATATTTTTATAAAATTTCCCACTATTAAAAAGTGATTTGTGCAAAATTTCAAGATCCGAGAGTAAACGGATAAATAATCGTGCTAATTATCAAACTTCTAAAGTTAAAACGCGTAAACCGGTGAAGTTCGCTTAAGCGAGCTGACTGGTATATAAAAACCTTAAAAATGGACTATTTTCATATAATTGAGTTAAACAAGTAAAAATGAATCATCCGAAAATAAGCCGGATGATTTGAGTATTTTTAACCGATTTTAACGATTTCCGGTACGCCAAAGACGGAAACGAGTCCCGCGGCCAATCGGGACGTCTAAACCGAGCTATAATTTCACATTTTAAATTAAATTATCAGACAACCATTATTTTCGGGTCGTGTGTGACCAAACTCATTTTTGAAACATAAAACGGATATTCGTGCTAGGCACGCAAAACGAGAAAACGACTAATAGAAATTGTGACCATGGAACTCTAAACGACATCACAATCTGAGTCCGGAGAAGTATTTCTGGGTTAACATTGCCCCCGGAACAGGTACAGTACTGGGTTAACAGAGTCCCCAGATGTACCGATTGATAAGGTTAAAGATTATATAAACAATAATTGTATAATAACGATCGTAGGGATCATATTACAGATTGGACGTGTTAACTGATAATGATTGTCGTTACCTGCTTGCATGTGCTAAGGTGAGTTTTCACGAGCCCCTTTTTACTGAACTGTTTTAAATATTTTCCCGGGGCGGAAAGCATGTTTCTATCAAAGTATTTAAGTACATGCTAATCGCATGGAAACGAATGTATTTATATAATGTTTATTGTACGGAAATCGTACGGTAATGTATTAAGATGGTAATTAACTGAGTTGCTAATATTGTAAGTCCCGAAATAGTGTTCTGGGGTAACCGAGTTCCCAGAGGTTATTAAATGTGTTTTCTGGGGTAACAGAGTCCCAGAGGTTATTAAATGTGTTTCTGGGGTAACAGAGTTCCCAGAGGTTATTGGAAGTATGTTTCTGGGGTAACAGAGTTCCCAGAGGTTATTAAATGTGTTTCTGGGGTAACAGAGTTCCCAGAGGTTATTGGAAGTATGTTTCTGGGGTAACAGAGTTCCCAGAGGTTATTATGTTATGATATGGATTTATCATGGTTTACTAAAATTGTGAAACTCACCAACTATTCGTAGTTGACCGTTTTCTCACATGCTTTTCAGGTACAACTAAGATAAAGTGATTGATTACGTGCTAAGTGCTTGATGTGTGTAAGTTTTGCGTGCTGGACGTTAGGATACATTATAACAGATAGAATTATGAATCGTATTGTATGAAGTGTGTATCACCTAGACGATAATGAAAGACGAGACAATGTAATTTTGAAGTATATTAATACATTCGATTTTCTTTATAAACAATGTGGTTGATATCAGAAGTGTCTGTCGCATCCCGTTTACGTTTCCTCTGCGTTCTCGGGGTGTTACAGTCAACGCTGGGGGACACCAGACGTTTGAGGGTGCGGTGACGCAAGCTGGTATTGTCACATACGACTTCGTGAGGAGTGGGTCACTGAAGGTGGCAGGAGAGTCTGCCGGAGGAAAGCGAGGTACGTATGATAATAGGACCCCGGGGAAGCATCAAGGCAAACATGCTAGGCCCGCTGCCCAAAACTACGCCATGACTAGTTCAGGCGGAAGGCAAGAACCGCAGAAGGGAACGTTTCCTAAGTGTGGGAAATGCGGTTACCACCATGGTGGCGTGTGCAAAGAGGTGGTGTGCCACCGGTGTGGCAGGGAGGGACACTACGCACCGAGATGTAGGGCAAACCTGAACAACCTGAACCGACAACCGCAACCTATCCGTGCGCAGCCATTTAGGACCCAACCAGCCCGGCAACAAAACCCACAAGGAAACCAAATGATGACCACTAGCCGTGCTTGCTTTGAATGCGGCAGCACTGATCAATTCAAGAGATACTGTCCGAGACTGAACCAGGGAGGAAGTGGGAGGCAAACCATGGGTCAGGCATCGTCGTCCAATCCGGCGAGAGGCCGAGCATTCGTGATGGGGGCGAACGAAGCACGCCAGGACCCCAGCGTAGTGACAGGTACATTCCTCGTCTCTGATCATTACGCTTCTGTATTATTTGATACAGGCGCCGATAGAAGTTTTGTTTCTGTTAAATTCCTATCGATAGCAAACCTTCCGATTAGTGAACCCATAGAACCTTATACCGTAGAAGTCGCTAACGGTAAAACCATGATAGTTAATCAGATAGTTCGGAATTGCCCTTTTATTCTGAACGATCAATCCTTCCTGATTGACTTATTACCGGTGGAATTAGGCAGTTTTGACGTTATAGTGGGAATGGATTGGTTAGCACGTAACAAAGTGGAAATAAACTGTGAAAAGAAAATCGTCAAGATCCGGGTGTCGGATGACGAAGAGGTGTTAGTGCAAGGAGAGAAGTCAGGCACAATGATTCCATTTATATCCCACCTCAAGGCGTTAAAATATATACGCCAGGGATGCGTGGCGTATCTAGCAAGCTTGACGGCCACAGATTCTGATGAGAAACGGGTGGATGATATCCCGGTAGTACGCGAGTTTCCACAAGTTTTCCCAGAAGAACTTCCTGGATTACCGCCAACCCGACAGGTCGAATTCAGAATCGATCTATTACCTCAAGCTGGCCCTGTTGCTAAAGCACCCTACCGACTTGCACCGTCCGAGATGCAAGAATTATCCAATCAGTTGCAGGAATTATTGGATAAAGGATTTATACGTCCTAGCTATTCCCCGTGGGGTGCACCTGTATTATTTGTGAAAAAGAAGGACGGGAGCCTTAGAATGTGCATTGATTACAGAGAGTTGAACAAGTTAATCATTAAAAATAGGTACCCTCTTCCTCGAATTGATGACCTGTTTGACCAGCTGCAAGGTGCGAGCTATTTCTCAAAAATCGATCTTAGATCGGGATACCACCAGGTTAGAATTCAGGAAGAAGATATCCCAAAAACCGCATTCCGGACTCGCTACGGCCATTACGAGTTCTTAGTTATGCCTTTTGGGCTAACAAATGCGCCGGCAGTATTCATGGACCTCATGAATCGAGTCTGTAAACCCTACCTCGACAAATTCGTCATCGTGTTTATTGACGATATTTTGATTTACTCAAGAAGTAAAGAGGAGCACGAGCAACACCTAAGAATAATTTTAGAGCTCCTGAATCAGGAGAAGTTGTATGCAAAATTCTCCAAGTGTAACTTCTGGTTACAGGATGTGCAGTTCCTCGGTCACGTTGTAAACCATCAAGGAATACACGTTGATCCTAGTAAAATTGAAGCAATTAAGAATTGGCAAGCGCCTAAAACGCCAAAGGAAATCCGCTAATTCTTAGGCTTAGCTGGATATTATCGTCGATTTATAGAAAACTTTTCCAGCATCGCCCAACCTTTAACTCTCCTGACTCAAAAGGATCGAAGGTATGAATGGGGAGAAGAGCAGGAGACGGCGTTTCAAGCGTTAAAGCAAAAATTGTGCCAAGCGCCGATTTTAAGTCTCCCCGATGGAGACGATGGTTTTGTCGCGTATTGTGACGCATCTCGTAGAGGGTTAGGATGCGTGTTGATGCAGAATAATAAGGTTATAGCCTATGCTTCTCGACAGTTAAAAGTACACGAGAAAAATTACACGACGCATGACTTAGAACTGGGAGCGGTTATCTTCGCACTTAAATTCTGGAGACATTATCTCTACGGTACAAAGTGCACCATCTTCACCGATCATAAAAGTTTGCAACACATATTTGATCAGAAAGAACTAAATATGAGGCAACGAAGATAGGTCGAGTTGTTGAGCGATTATGACTGTGACATCCGTTATCACCCCGGCAAGGCTAACGTTGTAGCCGATGCCTTGAGTAGGAAAGATCGGGTTAAGCCATTGCGAGTGCGAGCGTTGGGGTTGATAGTCCAGTCGAACCTTTCGGACCTGGTTCGAGTCGCTCAACGTGAGGCGTTGAAAGAGGAACAATTGGAAAATGAGGGGCTTTACGGCAATGAGAAGAATTTCGAACAACGCGTGGACGAAATTCTCTATTTCAAAAGTCGGATTTGGATCCCGACCCTCCATGATCTTCGTGAATTAATCATGGACGAAGCACATAGATCAAAATATTCCATACATCCGGGATCGGATAAGATGTACAAGGATGTGAAGGAGTTCTACTGGTGGCCGGGTATGAAAAAGGATATCGCAACGTATGTCGGTAAATGTACGACTTGTGCGAGAGTTAAGGCGGAGCACCAGAAACCCTCGGGGATGTTACAACAACCGAAAATTCCCGAATGGAAGTGGGAGCAAATCACGATGGATTTTGTGACTCATCTTCCTAAAACGTCCCGAGGACATGATGCAATTTGGGTAATCGTGGATCGATTAACCAAATCAGCACATTTTATCCCGATTAGAAATAATTATAACACAGAGAGACTTGCGCAGATTTATATAAATGAAATTGTGTCTCGTCATGGGTTACCCATCTCAATCATCTCCGATCGGGATCGCCATTTCACCTCCAAGCTTTGGCAAGCTGTGCAAGAAGCGCTGGGAACGCGTATTGATCTAAGCACAGCTTACCACCCTCAGACCGATGGTCAGTCTGAGAAGACCATCCAAACCCTGGAGGATTTGTTTCGTGCATGCGTACTGGATTTTAAGGGAAATTGGGATCAACATCTCCCACTCGTTGAATTTTCCTATAATAACAATTACCATAGCAGTATAAAGGCAGCGCCTTACGAAGCATTGTATGGTCGGAAGTGCCGATCACCACTCTGTTGGACTGAAGTGGGCGACACTCAGGTTATTAGATCAGACCTGGTCCAGGAAACGACCAGCAAAATCCTTGAAATTAGGAGCAATCTGAAGGCCGCGCGGGATCGGCAAAAGAGTTATGCCGATACCCGTAGAAAACCGTTGTCGTTTGAGAAAGGTGATAAAGTGTATTTGAAAGTATCACCTTGGAAGGGTGTAGTCAGATTTGGAAAGGCGGGGAAGTTAGCCCCGAGATATATTGGACCCTTCAATATTACTGCAAAAATCGGTCCCGTAGCGTACCGATTAGAACTACCCGATGAATTGAGTGCAGTTCACAACTTGTTTCACGTATCGAACTTGAAAAGATGTCTGGCGGATGAGACATCGGTGTTACCTTTAGAGGGTGTCCAAATAAATGATAAACTCAATTTCGTAGAGGAACCCTGTAGAAATAGTAGACGGAAAAATCAAGCAACTTGGACACAACAAGATTTCGTTGGTCAAAGTTAGATGGAATTCGCAACGAGGCCCAGAATATACCTGCGAGCGAAAGGACGAATTCCGGAAGAAATACCCCCATCTATTTCCTCAAAAAGAAGTAGTCGTCGCGTAAAAATTTTGAGGACGAAATTTTTTTTACGAGGGGAGAATGTAACGTTCCGGCAAAATCAGGTATACCCTAACCGGTATATACTATTTATGTGTTATTTAATAATGAGTATGTGAATTATGATGCGTTTATACAAGTATGTATGATTCATAGTACGAATTATACTCGATTATACAGTTAATCGTATTGGAAATACGATTAACCGAATAACGGTTATTGAAGCCCGAACGATCGGGGATTGCATTATAGACGAAATATATATTATTTAGTGATGTTTACGAAGTATTAAAGCTTCGGGATAAGTGAATTAAAGCACAGAAAAAGGATTTCGATTTAATGATACGTCGGTACGTTAAACGAGACCTTTAATACCAAACCGAGCAAGAGACGATCGATCAAGCCGAAAAAGATGCACAATTATTAATACTATGATGTTTTAAGTTAATAAATGTCATGGTTTAAGTTTTAAATCGGTTTTATATAAATTTCATTTTTAAGCCGAAAAACGACCGTTTTAGCCTCGTTTTAAGCCGAATTATACGTTTAACTGAAAAACGAACTGAACCAGATTATCCAAAACATTATCCAGATTACGAGAATCTGAATATGTGGCCACAAATGAAGATGTGGGTCCCACCCCACCCTCCAATATGGTCCGATCGGACCATTTACCTTCATTTCATTTCATTTTTATTTTTTACAACCACATATCCAACAATCCCTTTATTCTCTCAAGATCAAGAACCAAAAACCAAGCTTTTTAACAAGAAAAACCGAGGTAAAGATCGTATTATGTACGTGTTTAAGTTCGTTTCTTGAGTTTTCTTTCAAGAAAATGAGGTTTCCAAGTGAAAAAGGGTGAAAACCCGAGATGGAACCGATTCTTGCATGATCAAGTGATGTATACGGGTTATACAAGGGATCTTGGTTCAAGAAAGGAGTTAAACGAACCAAAAACGAATTTTTACGGTTAAATCGTTGTTTTTATATCATAACCGAAACAATGAAAGAAATGGCTTGATTGTGGGTGTAACTTGCTTGGTGTGGTGTTATTGTGCTTGTAGGTGTTGTATCTAGTTGCTAGCAAGGGCTAGAAAGCGAGATTCTTGCGGTTTGAAGCTAGAAACTCAAGGTAGTTCGGTTTTTGTATAAGGGTTGTGAATTGGACAGATTGTGTTTCGTGTAGAGTTAGGTCATGAAACTTTACAAGGATGATCAACACATGAAAATATGAGTTCTGTGAATTTTTGGTAATTTTTGGATAAAGGATGAATATTTGGTGAATTTAATGCTTGGTTTTGGCCAAAAATGGTGAAAAATAGTTAAATATCATGAAAAATTCTGTAACATTTCAGATAAGATTTTTATAACATGTATAAGTCACACACAAAATTTGAGGTCATTTGGAGAAGTCTAAGTAGGATTTTTTGGTTAAACGAGTTCTAGGGTTTTCTAGCTCGGTTTTAGTGAAAACGGCATTTAAAAAGGGATTTTGGTTCTGTAAAAAGTACAGGGGACTATGGAGATTCCATGGGTCATCCAGGAAAAATTTGGGATTTTTCTAAGATCATTTGGTATTTACGACATATTTAGTGTTTAAATGGTGTTTAAAATAGATAAATAAATGTTAAATATAAAAATTAATTCTGGAAATATTTTTATAAAATTCCCCACTGTCAAAAAGTGATTTGTGCAAAATTTCAAGATCCGAGACTAAACGGATAATTATTTGTGCTAAAACAAACTTTTAAAGCTTAGAGCGTGTAAACCGGTAAAGTTCGCATAAGCGAGCTGACTGATGTATAAAAACCCTAAAAATGAACTATTTTCATATAATTGAGTTAAACAAGTAAAAATGAATCATCCGAAAATAATTCGGATGATTTGAGTGTTTTTAACCTATTTAACAGTTTCCGGTACGATAATGATGGAAACGGGTCCCGTGGCCAATCGGGACATCTAAACCGAGCCCTAATTTCACAACTTAGTTAAATTATCAATTAACAACTATTTCCGGGTCATGTGTGACCAAACTCATTTTTGAAACATAAAAATGGATAACCGTGCTGGGCACGCAAAACGGGAAAAATGACTAATAGGAAATCTGACTAGTGAACTCTAAACGATATCACAATCTGAGTCCAGTGAAGTGTTTCTGGGTTAACATTGCCCCCAGAACGGGTACAGTACTGGGTTAACTGTGTCCCCAGATGTACCGGTTAACACGGTTAAAGTTATGTTAATAGAGATTGTATAGTAACGAACTTAGGGATCGTATTACAGATTTGGACTAGTAGCTGGAGTGTTGTATTACTAATTTGCCTACGATAAGGTGAGTTTCACGAGCCCCTTTTTCTGAATTGTTTTTAAATATTTTCCCGGGGCGGAAAGCATGTTATTATTTAAATGTTTAAGTGTAACGATTCCGGCAAATTCAGGCATACCCTAGCCGGAATATACTATTTACGTGTTATTTAATACTGAATATATGAATTATAATGTGTTTATACGAGTATATAAGATTCACAGTACGAATTATACTCAAATGTACAACTAGTCGTATCGGAATTACGATTAATCGATGAACGGTTATTGAAACCCGAACGAATCGGGAATTACATTATAGACGAAATATATAATGTTTAGTGATGTTTACGAAGTATTAAAGCTTCGGGATAAGTGAATTATAGCACAGAAAAAGGATTTCGATTTATTAGTACGTCGGTACGATAAACGAAACCTTTAACATCAAACCAAGCAAGAGACGATCAATCAAGCCGAAAAAGACGCACAATTACCGACAATATGATGTGTTAAGTCAATAAACGTCATGGTTTAAGTTTTTAAAGATTTTAAATCGGTTTTATATAAATTTTATTTTTAAGCCGAAAAACGACCGTTTTAGCCTCGTTTTAAGCCGAATTAAGTGTTTAACCGAAAAACGAACTGAACCAGATTATCCACAACATTATCCGGATTACACAATCCAAATGTGTGGCCAATATTTGAGATGTGGGCCCCACCCCACACCACATCAAGACCGATCGGTCTATGCACACACATACACATTTCATTTTTCTTTTTTCTAACTCTCCAACTCCAAAACCCTTTCAACCTTTACACATTCATCCAAAACCCTTGATTTCTAACAAGAATTGTAAGGTAAAAACACGGTTATAATGTTTGATTCATAGTTTTGATTCCATAATCTTGAGAAAATGAGGTTTCAAATGAAAAATGGGTGAAAACCCGAGATGAAACCGATTCTTAGAGGATCAAGTGATGTATACAAGTTATACAAAGGATCTTGGTCCAAGAAAGTAATTAAAAGAGTCAAAAACGAATTTTTACGGTCAAAATCTTTGTTTTGATGTTTTAATCGAAACCATGAAGAAAAGGCTTGATTGTGGGTATAACTTGCTTGGTGTGGTGTTGTTGTGCTTGTAGGTGTTGTATCTAGTTGCTAGCAAAGGCTAGAAACAAAGATCTTTGCGATCTAACGCTAGAAACACAAGGTAGTTCGGTTTTTCGTGTGATTTGTATGATTTGGACAGATTGTGGTAGACTTAGAGTCGGGTCACGAAATTTCACAGAGATGATCTACACATGAAAATATGAGATCTGTGAATTTTTGGTGATTTTTAGATAAAGGATGAATATTTGGTGAATTTAATGCTCGGTTTAGGCCAAAAATGGGAAAAATAGCTAAACATCATGCAAAATTCTGGAAAATTTAAGATAAGCTTTTTATAACATATAAAAGTCACACACAAAATTTCAGGTTCATTGGAGAAGTCTAGGTAGGCTTTTCGGTAAAACGAGTTCTAGGGATTTCTAGCTCGGTTTTGGTAAAAATGACATGAAAAATGAGTTTTTGGTTCTGGAAAAATTACAGGGAACTATTTGGGTGACAGGGGTCATCCCAGAAAAATTTGGGATTTTTCGAAGGTCGTTTGGTATTTTCGACATATTTGGTGTTTAAATGACGTTTAAAAATGGTTAAATAAATTTTAGATATAAAAATTAATTCTGGAAAAATTTTATAAAATTCCTTACTGTCAAAATATGGTTTGTACAAAATTTCAAGGTCCGAGACTAAACGGATATTTATTTGTGCTAAATGGAACTTAAAAACAAACTTTTAAAGCTTAAAACGAGTAAACCGGCGAAGTTCGCCTAAGCGAGCTGACTGGTGTTTGAAAACCTTAAAAATGGATGATTTTTATGAAACAAAGTTAATCAAGTAAAAATAAATCATCCGAAAATAATTCGGATGATTTGGGTAATTTTACCCGACTTAACCGTTTCCGGTGTATTAAAGGCGGAAACAGGCCCCGCGGCCAAACGGGGTGTCTAACCGAGCTCTAATTTCACCACTTTAATTAAAATATCAATAACAACTATTTTCGGGTCGTATGTGGCCAAACTCATCTTTTGAAAACATAAAGACGAATAAATGTGCTAGGCACGCAAAACGAGAAAACAAACTAATGGTAGTTTTGACTAAGGAACTCTAAGTGATATCACAATCTAAGTCCTGAGAAGTGTATCGGGGTTAACATGGTCCCAGGATCGTGTACGGTACTGGGTTAGCAGTGTCCCCAGACGTACCGGTTAACACGAATTTGAGTTATATTGATAGAAACTGTGTAGTAACGATTTGGGGATCGTATTACAGATCTGTACCAGTAGCCGTGCACCGTAGTACATATTTGCTCACAAGAAGGTGAGTTTCACGAGCCCCTTTTTCCTGAATTGTTTTCGAATATTTTCCCGGGGCGGAAAGCATGTTGTTACTAAAATGTTTAAGTACATACTGAACGCATAGATTTGCGTGTATTATATATGTTTTATTGTACGGGAATCGTACGGAAATGTACTAAGATGGTAATTGTCTGAGTTACTAACATTGTAAGGCCCCGCAACACGAGTGATTAACTGAAAGCCGGTAGAGTGTGAATAGTACTATTGGTCTGACAAACCCAACTGGTCCGGCATGGATTTGCTGATGTTTCCCAGCCAGTTGCACATGTATATATTGGGTGTTATATTTATTTTGCTATGTAATGTTAGGCATAGCGGTTTGGGCAAGTTCGTGGGCGGAGTATGCCACGGGGTTGTGTGTGATAGTCAGAGGTTTCACTTGTGGGCTCAGCATAATTACATCGCTAATATATGATTTATTATAATAAATTGTCAATGTTTATTTAAATCAGTGAAACTCACCAACTATTCGTAGTTGACCCGTTTTCTATACATGCTTTCTAGGTACACCCAAATTGGAATAAGTAATCTGTGTTCGATGCTGTGTGCTATTTTGTGGAAGCTTAGAGAACTATATTTTGCATTAAAAATGTTAATGTACTATCGGTAACACTTATGTGATAACGCTTAGATGGTTATGAAACTCAGAACAATGTAATACGTTTAAATTAATGTAGTGGTGTTTTCTTTATAAACAATGCTGTTGATATCAAATGTGTCTGTTGCATCCCGTGTACGTTTCCGCTGCGGTTACGGGGTGTTACAGAACTTGGTATCAGAGCCATTGGTTATAAAGAATTATGATGTCTTTAAAAGATACCTAAAATATAACCAGTAGCTCAAGTATTATAGGATCTGAATATCAACTAATAATTTATTGTGACGAGATCAGGATGAACTTGGATGGACAAGTGGGTTATTATGGTCCGGAACATAATAACAGACTTGTCTGCACGAGGGAATTCAGGGAAAGTCACGGGGGACTTTAATAGGTAAAATTGGCAACATACGTGCAAATATGTGATAATATTGTTATGTGGTCAAGTTGTATAAGTAAGTGTATATTAATTTGATTATGATTTACACTATGGAAGGAACTATATGTTTGATAACTTGTGTGCAGGTAAAATGTCAAGAACTCCTAGTTTGTCGATTGAGGAGGACCCGGAGGAGGTCAGCTCCGGGGACTCTGGGAGCCCACTCGTAGCATCTAGCACAGAGCCTAGCGAGGCTAGCCTTAGGAGTTCCGGCCAGTCCTCCCCAGCTAGGATTGCCAGATCCCCTACCCCACCCGCACCTCAGGTCACCCTCACCCCTCCCAGACCCGGTCCCCGCCTCACGGCGCGGATCAGTGTCCCGTATGTTCCACCTACCTCTACCCCACCCAGATCCACTTACCACAGAGGCGAGTCCTCCCGCCCCCAGCCCGGGCCTGTGCCGCCACCTGTGTGGGGTACCCCCAGGCCAGTGAGGGATGAGCGTACCTCCACCGAGGCGGCGTGGCTCCGGGTGCTCACCGAGCGGATGAATGAGCACACCACCACCTTGACGGTGGGTATTCAGAGGAGGAATCAATTGGTGGATTGCATACTGGACAGCCAGCAAGCGATCGCGCAGCTGAGGAGGGAGGACGCCTACTCCCTGGGGTTGATTGACCGGATGGAAACACGGATCCGGGGTTTAATGGCAGTGATTGTGGGGATGGCGGCGGTGTTGGTGTGGTTGGTATACCACCGTGTTTAGATCATGTTAGGGTGGTGGTAGTCAGGGGCCGCTTTTTGATACTCTGTGTAAGCAGTTAGTGGTGATGCTAACATGGAGTGAATCTTGTTTAGTTATAATACAACCACTGGCCCTTAGGGGGGGTCTCTTTTGGGGCATATCAGTATAGATACTTTTGGGTATCATTCAAGCACTGACCCGTTGCGGGTTATGTCGAGATGATGCCGACATAGGCCCTACGTATGAAAACTTAACTAATGTAATAGTGACAGGAAAGTTATATGAACGGATGTTTGTGTAATATGTACTAACGTTTATTAATGAATGGAATGTTTGTTGTGTTTTATGATTGGAACTTGTATTGATTATATATATTTTCTTGATGTTGTGTAGAATGGCACCAAAACGTTCGGCTCAGTTGTCAGAAGTGGATGTGAGTCGTCTGATTGCTCGACAGTTAGAGGCGGCGATTCTGGATATAGTATCGCGTATCACCGCCAGTATTAACAATACGACCAATCCAGACCCTGCGAGCAATCAAACTACCACCAATAATGTTGGGGAAAAAAATGTTAATCCTCCACCGAATGGTAACCCGATTCATAGTAATGACACGCCGCCTAGGGTGGTCGTTACAGATAGCACTGGCCCTATACCAGTGTAGAAACGAACCGCACTGAACCGACTCCTGCAACAAGGGGATGTTCAATTAAAGATTCTATGTTGTGCCAGCCCCTAGAATTTAGCGGGTCTGAGGGACCCAATGGGTTGGTTAAGTGGATTGGGAAAATAGAGTCGGTTGTGAACATCAGTAACTGCCCTGAGGAGTACATTGTTAAGTATGCTACCTGCACGTTCACGGACCATGCCTTGTCATGGTGGAACACAATAATGCAAACTCACGGTCAGGCAGCGACAAACCGCATGACCTGGGCAGAACTTAAAGCCCTTGTACTGGAACATTTCTGCCCGAAAAATGAACTGCAGAAATTAGAAAACGAATTGTGGAACCTGGAGATGCAGGGGGCAGACCACTTGGGTTATACGAACCGATTTAATGAGTTGTCACGATTGGTACCATGGTTGGTCACCCCAGAGTCAAAGAGGATTGAGCGTTATATATGGGGACTAACTCCAATAGTAAGGAGTATATTAAACTCTGGGGGACACAAGACGTTTGAGGGTGTGGTGACGCAAGCTGGTATTGTCACGTACGATTTCGTGAGGAGTGGGTCACTGAAGGTGGCCGGAGAGTCCGCTGGGGGAAAGCGAGGCACGTATGACAATAGGATCCAGGAGAGGCAACAAAATAAACGTGCTCGGCCCGCTGCCCAGAACTACGCCATGACTAGTTCAGGCGGAAGGCAGGAACCGCAGACAAGGACGTTTCCTAGGTGTGGAAAATGCGGATACCAGCATGGTGGCGAGTGCAGGGGGGTAGTGTGCCATCGGTGTGGCAGGGAAGGGCACTACGCACCGAGATGTAAGACAAACTTGAACAATCTGAACCGACAACCGCAACCTATCCGTGCGCAGCCAGTTAGGACCCAACCAGCCCGACAACAAAACCCACAAGAAAACCAAATGGTGACCACCAGCCGTGCTTGCTATGAATGCGGCAGCATGGATCACTTCAAAAGACACTGTCCGAAACTGAACCAGGGAGGAAACGGGAGGCAACCCTCGGGTCAGGCATCGTCGTCCAATCCGGCGCGAGGCCGAGCATTCGTGATGGGGGCGAACGAGGCACGCCAGGACCCCAGCGTAGTGACAGGTACATTCCTCGTCTCTGATCATTACGCTTCTGTATTATTTGATACAGGCGCCGATAGAAGTTTTGTCTCCGTTAGACTCCTGTCGATAGCAAACCTTCCTATTGGTGAAACCATAGAACCTTACACCGTAGAAGTCGCTAACGGTAAAACCATGATAGTTAATCAGATAGTTCAGAATTGCCCTTTTATTCTGAACGAACAATCCTTTCTGATTGACTTGTTACCGGTAGAATTGGGTAGTTTTGACGTGATAGTGGGAATGGATTGGTTAGCACGTAACAAGGTAGAAATAAACTGTGAAAAGAAAATCGTCAAGATCCGGGTGTCGGATGACGAAGAGGTATTAGTGCAGGGTGAGAAGTCGGGCAATATGATACCGTTTATATCCCCCCTCAAGGTGTTAAAATATATACGCCAGGGATGCGTGGCGTATCTAGCGAGCTTGACGGCCACGGACCCTGAGGAAAAACGGGTGGACGATATCCCAGTAGTACGTGAATTTCCACAAGTTTTCCCAGAGGAACTTCCTGGATTACCGCCAACCTGACAGGTCGAATTCAGAATCGACTTATTACCTCAAGCTGGCCCTGTTGCTAAGGCGCCCTACCGACTTGCACCATCCGAGATGCAAGAATTATCCAACCAATTGCAGGAATTGTTGGATAAAGGATTTATACGTCCCAGTTATTCCCCGTGGGGTGCACCTGTATTATTCGTGAAAAAGAAGGACGGGAGCCTTAGAATGTGCATTGATTACAGGGAGTTGAACAAGCTAACAATAAAAAAAAAAATAGGTACCCTCTTCCTCGAATTGATGACCTGTTTGACCAGCTACAGGGTGCGAGCTATTTCTCAAAAATCGATCTTAGATCGAGATACCATCAGGTTAGAATTCAGGAGGAAGATGTCCCAAAAACCGCATTCCGGACTCGCTACGGCCATTACGAATTCGTAGTTATGCCTTTCGGGCTAACAAATGCGCCAGCAGTGTTCATGGATCTCATGAATCGAGTCTGTAAACCCTATCTCGACAAATTCGTCATCGTGTTTATTGACGATATTTTGATATACTCGAAGAGTAAAGAAGAGCACGAGCAACACTTAAGATTAATTTTAGAGCTTCTAAATCAGGAGAAGTTGTACGCAAAATTCTCCAAGTGTAACTTCTGGTTACAAGAAGTGCAATTCCTTGGTCACGTCATAAACCATCAAGGAGTACACGTCGACCCAAGTAAGGTTGAAGCAGTTAAGAATTGGCAAGCGCCTAAATCGCCAAGGGAAATCCGCCAATTCTTAGGCTTAGCTGGATATTATCGTCGATTTATTGAGAGTTTTTCCAGCATTGCCCAACCCTTAACCCTTTTGACCCAAAAGGATCGAAAGTATGAATGGGGTGAAGAGCAGGAAACGGCGTTTCAAACGCTAAAACAAAGATTGTGCCAAGCGCCAATCTTAAGTCTCCCCGACGGAGACGATGGTTTTGTCGTGTATTGTGACGCATCCCGGAGAGGGTTAGGATGCGTGTTGAGGCAAAATAATAAGGTTATAGCCTATGCTTCTCGACAGTTAAAAGTACATGAGAAGAATTACACTACTCACAACTTAGAACTGGGAGCGGTTATATTCGCACTTAAAATCTGGAGACATTATCTCTACGGTACGAAGTGCACCATCTTCACCGATCATAAAAGTTTGCAACACATATTCGATCAGAAAGAACTGAATATGAGACAACGAAGATGGGTCGAGTTGTTAAGCGACTATGACTGTGACATCCGTTATCACCCCGGCAAGGCTAACGTCGTAGCCGATGCCCTGAGTAGGAAGGATCGGGTTAAGCCATTGCGAGTGCGAGCACTAGAAATGATAGTCCAGTCGAACCTTTCGGACCAGATTCGAGTCGCTCAACGCGAGGCATTGAAAGAGGAACAATTGGTAAAAGAGAGACTTTATGGTAACGAGAAGAATTTCGAACAGCGCGTGGACGAAATTCACTATTTCAAAAATCGGATTTGGATCCCGACCCTCCATGACCTTCGTGAATTAATCATGGACGAAGCGCTTAAATCAAAATATTCCATACATCCGGGATCGGATAAGATGTACAAGGATGTAAAGGAATTCTACTGGTGGCCGGGTATGAAAAAGGATATAGCCACATACGTCGGCAAGTGTCCGACGTGTGCGAGGGTTAAGGCGGAGCACCAGAAACCTTTGGGAATGTTACAACAACCGGAAATTCCCGAATGGAAGTGGGAGCAGATCACGATGGATTTTGTGACACATCTCCCCAAGACGTTCCGAGGACATGATGCAATTTGGGTAGTCGTGGATCGATTAACCAAATCGGCACATTTTATTCTGATTAGAAATAATTATAACACTGAGAGACTTGCGCAGATTTATATAAATGAAATTGTGTCTCGTCATGGTATACCCATCTCGGTCATCTCCGATCGGGATAGCCATTTCACCTCCAAACTTTGGCAAGCTGTCCAAGAAGCGCTGGGAACGCGTATTGATCTAAGCACAGCTTACCACCCTCAGACCGACGGTCAGTCTGAGAGGACCATCCAAACCCTGGAGGATTTGCTTCGTGCATGCGTACTGGATTTTAAAGGAAATTGGGATCAACATCTCCCACTCGTTGAATTTTCCTATAATAACAGTTATCATAGCAGTATAAAGGCAGCGCCTTACGAAGCATTGTATGGTCGGAAGTGCCGATCACCACTCTGCTGGACTGAAGTAGGCGACACACAGGTTATTAGATCAGATCTGATCCAGGAAACGACCAGCAAAATTCTTGAAATTAAGAACAATCTGAAGGCCGCCCGGGATCGGCAGAAGAGTTATGCCGATACCCGTAGAAAACCGTTATCATTTGAGAAAGGTGATAAAGTGTATTTGAAAGTATCACCTTGGAAAGGAGTAGTAATTTGGAAAGGCGGGGAAGTTAGCCCCTAGATACATTGGACCATTCGACATTGTTGCAAAAATCGGTCCTGTAGCATACCGATTAGAACTGCCTGATGAACTGAGTGCAGTTCACAATGTGTTTCAAGTGTCGAACTTGAAAAGGTGTCTGTCGGATGAGACATCGGTGTTACCTTTAGAGGGTGTCCAAATAAATGATAAGCTCAACATTGTAGAGGAGCTCATAGAAGTAATAGACGGGAAAATCAAGCAACTTAGACACAATAAGATCTCGTTGGTCAAAGTTAGATGGAATTCGCAACGAGGCCCAGAATATACATGGGAACGAAAGGACGAATTTCGGAAGAAATATCCCCACCTATTTCAGCAAAAGGAAGTAGTTGATGCGTAAAATTTCGAGGACGAAATTTTCGTAACGGGGGAAGAATGTAACGATTCCGGCAAATTCAGGTATACCCTAGCCGGAATATACTATTTACGTGTTATTTAATACTGAATATATGAATTATAATGTGTTTATACGAGTATATAAGATTCACAGTATGAATTATACTCAAATGTACAACTAGTCGTATCGGAATTACGATTAATCGATGAACGGTTATTGAAACACGAACGAATCGGGAATTACATTATAGACGAAATATATAATGTTTAGTGATGTTTACGAAGTATTAAAGCTTCGGGATAAGTGAATTATAGCACAGAAAAAGGATTTCGATTTATTAGTACGTCGGTACGATAAACGAAACCTTTAACATCAAACCAAGCAAGAGACGATCGATCAAGCCGAAAAAGACTCACAATTACCGACAATATGATGTGTTAAGTCAATAAACGTCATGGTTTAAGTTTTTAAAGATTTTAAATCGGTTTTATATAAATTTTATTTTTAAGCCGAAAAACGACCGTTGTAGCCTCGTTTTAAGCCGAATTAAGTGTTTAACCGAAAAACGAACTGAACCAGATTATCCACAACATTATCCGGATTACACAATCCAAATGTGTGGCCAATATTTGAGATGTGGGCCCCACCCCACACCACATCAAGACCAATCGGTCTATGCACACACATACACATTTCATTTTTCTTTTTTCTAACTCTCCAACTCCAAAACCCTTTCAACCCTTTACACATTCATCCAAAACCCTTGATTTCTAACAAGAATTGTAAGTTAAAAACACGGTTATAATGTTTGATTCATAGTTTTGATTCCATAATCTTGAGAAAATGAGGTTTCAAATGAAAAATGGGTGAAAACCCGAGATGAAACCGATTCTTGGAGGATCAAGTGATGTATACAAGTTATACAAAGGATCTTGGTCCAAGAAAGTAGTTAAAAGAGTCAAAAACGAATTTTTACGGTCAAAATCTTTGTTTTGATGTTTTAATCGAAACCATGAAAGAAATGGCTTGATTGTGGGTATAACTTGCTTGGTGTGGTGTTGTTGTGCTTGTAGGTGTTGTATCTAGTTGCTAGAAAAGGCTAGAAACCAAGATCTTTGCGATCTAACGCTAGAAACACAAGGTAGTTCAGTTTTTCGTGTGATTTGTATGATTTGGACAGATTGTGGTAGACTTAGAGTTGGGTCATGAAATTTCACAGAGATGATCTACACATGAAAATATGAGATCTGTGAATTTTTGGTGATTTTTGGATAAAGGATGAATATTTGGTGAATTTAATGCTCGGTTTTGGCCAAAAATGGTGAAAAATAGCTAAACATCATGAAAACTTTTGGAAAATTTAAGATAAGCTTTTTATAACATATAAAAGTCACACACAAGATTTCAGGTTCATTGGAGAAGTCTAGGTAGGCTTTTCGGTAAAACGAGTTCTAGGGATTTGTAGCTCGGTTTTGGTAAAAATGACATGAAAAATGAGTTTTTGGTTCTTGAAAAATTACAGGGAACTATTTGGGTGACAGGGGTCATCCCAGAAAAATTTGGGATTTTTCGAAGGTCGTTTGGTATTTCGACATATTTGGTGTTTAAATGACGTTTAAAAATGGTTAAATAAATTTTAGATATAAAAATAATTCTGGAAAAATTTTATAAAATTCCTTACTGTCAAAATATGGTTTTTTACAAAATTTCAAGGTCCGAGACTAAACGGATATTTATTTGTGCTAAATGGAACTTAAAAACAAACTTTTAAAGCTTAAAACGAGTAAACCGGCGAAGTTCGCCTAAGCGAGCTGACTGGTGTTTGAAAACCTTAAAAATGGATGATTTTTATGAAACAAAGTTAATCAAGTAAAAATAAATCATCCGAAAATAATTCGGATGATTTGGGTAATTTTACCCGACTTAACCGTTTCCGGTGTATTAAAGGCGGAAACGGGCCCCGCGGCCAAACGGGGTGTCTAACCGAGCTCTAATTTCACCACTTTAATTAAAATATCAATAACAACTATTTTCGGGTCGTATGTGGCCAAACTCATCTTTTGAAAACATAAAGACGAATAACCGTGCTAGGCACGCAAAACGAGAAAACAAACTAATGGTAGTTTTGACTAAGGAACTCTAAGTGATATCACAATCTAAGTCCTGAGAAGTGTATCGGGGTTAACATGGTCCCCGGATCGTGTACGGTACTGGGTTAGCAGTCTCCCCAGACGTACCGGTTAACACGAATTTGAGTTATATTGATAGAAACTGTGTAGTAACGATTTGGGGATCGTATTACAGATCTGTACCAGTAGCCGTGCACCGTAGTACATATTTGCTCACAAGAAGGTGAGTTTCACGAGCCCCTTTTTCCTGAATTGTTTTCGAATATTTTCCCGGGGCGGAAAGCATGTTGTTACTAAAATGTTTAAGTACATACTGAACGCATAGATTTGCGTGTATTATATATGTTTTATTGTACGGGAATCGTACGGAAATGTACTAAGATGGTAATTGTCTGAGTTACTAACATTGTAAGGCCCCGCAACACGAGTGATTAACTGAAAGCCGGTAGAGTGTGGATAGTACTATTGGTCTGACAAACCCAACTGGTCCGGCACGGATTTGCTGATGTTTCCCAGCCAGTTGCACATGTCTATATTGGGTGTTATATTTATTTTGCTATGTAATGTTAGGCATAGCGGTTTGGGCAGGTTCGTGGGCGGGGTATGCCACGGGGTTGTGTGTGATAGTCAGAGGTTTCACTTGTGGGCTCAGCATAATTACATCGCTAATATATGATTTATTATAATAAATTGTCAATGTTTTTTTAAATCATGTAAGGCCCCGTTACCGGTAACCCTACTTTCGTGTTGGATTTACTCATAAACACAGTTCTAAATATCAGAGTTAATTAAAAACTTTACGCGGAATATAAAACTTTCATAAAACATTACATATCGATTCATAATCATGTCTTAAAACATTCCTCTTGTCTTTCAAAATCAAAACATAACTTATAAAACATATCAGATCTTCAGATGCCAGGCTTTAGTCTTCTGCCATGTGTCCTCCACTCAAGCCAGCTGTCTCAACCTACTCACCTGCGTGCATACTAAAAGTCAGCTACGCTGAGTGAGTTCTAGTTAATCATACAATACCTTATTACATACATACGTACTTAACCTCATAACTTTCTTTCATACACACATAAGTACTCATACCTTCATTCTTACTTACATACTTTCTTTCTTACTTACATACTTTCTTTACATTCATAATCATACGTTTTAAAGAGCCTTTCGCCCTATAACCTCACAGATATTATAAGGGTCTGGTCCCTAACATCACAGATATTATAAGGGTCTGGTCCCTAACATCACAGATATTATGAAGGGTCTGGTCCCTATCCTCACAGATATTGTAAGGGTCTGGTCCCTAACATCACAGATATTATAAGGGTCTGGTCCCTAACATCACAGATATTATAAGGGTCTGGTCCCTAACATCACAGATATTATTAGGGTCTGGTCCCTTGTTTTCGAATATCAGTAGGGTTCAGTTCCCTCTTCGTTACCATACAACCGTCATTTCCTTCTTTTATTAACTTTATTACGTTCATACACATAAACATACATATCCTACTTACCATAATTATAACGTTACAACCTGACAGTACGTGCAATATCCGAAGATCGTTCACGAACCATCAAGCAATCATTCATACATATCACATATATCACATATGGCATACACTTATCACTTAGGATAAATGTATTAACAACACATCAAGTATGCACACAGCCCCGAAAACATAACAAGGAATGGGGCTAGAAACTCACCTGGATCCTGTTACGCTCGCTGTTGATCGTAATTCCTTTCTTTAACTGGGCTCGGCTAACTGTATAATATTTACACATATCAATTAACTACTACTTCTCGTTGTATTTCTATCTATATATGACCCACAACGAACGGGGGTCCGGGGGCAGCGCCCCTGGCAGCGGGGTTCTAGGGGCGGCAGCCCCTAGCGGGGTCCAATGGGCAGAGCCCCTGGCTGGGGTTAAGCTGCCAGGTCAGCTTGGAAAAATTTTATTTTCGATAACTGCCTTAACACATTTTCCATTAGGTTTTTAATTTATTTTATAAACGAACTTCACTTTAGGCGAAGTTAAACCTTAGGCGAACTTGGCTTCAGGCGAAGTTAAACCTTAGGCGAACTTGGCTTCAGGCGAAGTTAAACCTTAGGCGAACTTGGCTTCAGGCGAAGTTAAACCTTAGGCGAACTTGGCTTTTAGGCGAAGTTAAACCTTAGGCGAACTTGGCTTTTAGGCGAAGTTAAACCTCAGGCGAACTTGGCTTTTAGGCGAAGTTACCATTTAGGCGAAGTTGCCATCAGGCGAAGTTGCCATCAGGCGAACTTGGCTGCAGGCGAACTTATCAGGCGAACTTGGCTTGCAGGCGAAGTTCATCAGGCGAACTTAGCTTGCAGGCGAAGTTCATCGCTTGAAGGCGAAGTTGCCCAGATGAAGGCGAAGTTGTCGCGCTGCAGATCTGTTTGCCCATATCTCCTTCGTTTCTTAGCCAAATAACTCGATTTTGGTACCCACGGAATCGTATGATCGGCGCCTACAAATCCCAACCATCAAATCGGCCTAAAATCGACGTTTTAGGGGTCCGATTTGGGCAGTTGTGTTTCGGGTCCGATTAACCCGTCAAATCCTAACCATTTTCAGTAATATTAGCTTTGCGGGATTAGTTCTTACCTTTCCAACTCAGATCTACCAGCACAATCTCGGGTCTCGACTTCGGATCTCGGTCGGTTATGTGTGTGTTTTTGAGTGTGTAAAAGAGAAAGATGGAAATAAAATGATATCTTGGGCTTGGGATGGGTATTTATATCTCTCAAGCCCACGGGCCCAAGGCCCATTCTCATTTAACCCATCTTACGTAATCTAAGCCCATGACCCGTTCCTTACTCGACATTAAATAACTAAAACGTGAAATCACTAAACATAACTTTCTTTTATTTAACATTATAAAAATTTTAGGATGTTACAAGTCTTCCCCCCTTAAAGAGGTTTCGTCCCCGAAACCTAACTATTACATAAACAAACTAGGGTAAAACTTGCGCATCTCATCCTCGACTTCCCAAGTAGCATCTGATCCCTTGCGGTGTTTCCATATCACTTTTACCAAGGGTATAATCTTGTGACGAAGCTGCTTCTCCTTGCGATCAACGATCTTTATCGGTTGCTCGATGTAGTTCAATTGTTCGTCAACCTCGATGTCCATTAATGGCACGTGAGACGTGTCATCAGCTAGACACTTCCTCAGATGAGAAACATGGAAGGTTGAATGAATTCCTTCTAACTCATCGGGTAAATCCAGCTTATAAGCTACTTCCCCCACACGATACAAAATTTTAAATGGTCCAATGTACCTCGGACTTAGCTTCCCTCTCTTTCTAAAACGGATAATTCCTTTCCAAGGCGAGACCTTAAGCATCACATAGTCGCCAACGTTAAACTCAATTGGTCGTCGCCGCTTATCTGCATAAGACTTTTGTCTGTCTTGAGCGGCTTTCATTCTTGCTTTGATCTGATCGAACTTTGAAGACGTTTCTTGAACCACTTCTATACTTCCCATTTCCTTCTGACCAATCTCACCCCAACACACCGGGGTTCTACATCGTCTACCGTACAGCATCTCAAACGGTGGCATACCAATACTCGAATGGTAACTGTTGTTATAGGAGAACTCTGCCAGATGCAGATGATCATCCCAACTTCCACCAAAATCTAAAACGCAAGCACGTAGCATATCCTCAAGGGTTTGGATCGTCCTTTCAGACTGTCCATCGGTTTGAGGATGATACGCCGTACTGATGTTCAACCTCGTCCCCATAGCTTCATGGAATTTCTTCCAGAACCTCGAAGTAAACCGTGTATCCCTATCAGACACGATCGATAACGGTACTCCATGCTTGGTTACCACTTCCTTGATGAACAAGCTTGCTAACGTTTCTGACGAGATGGCCTCTCGTATGGGCAGAAAGTGAGCACTCTTGGTCAAACGGTCCACAATCACCCAGATGGTATCATGTTGCTTAGCTGTACGAGGTAGCTTAGTTATGAAATCCATGGTGATGTGTTCCCATTTCCACTCCGGTATCTCTAGCGGTTGCATCTTCCCATAAGGCTTTTGGTGCTCGGCCTTGACTTGTAAGCAAGTTAAGCACTTACTAACATAATCCACTACATCATTCTTCATTCCTGGCCACCAGTAATCTCTTTTCAAGTCTTGGTACATCTTGGTAGCTCCAGGATGGATTGAGTACCTTGACTTATGAGCTTCATCTAAGATTCGACTTCTAAGATCACCATGGCGTGGAATCCACATACGGTCAAATCTAGTTTTAACTCCATGAGTGTTTTCCATCAACTCATCTTGCTGGCCATAAATCCTTTCTTTCTTTATTAACCCTTCGTCTACTAACACTTCTGACTGCACTTTGATGATTTCTTCAAAAAGACTTGAGTTCATGATCAACTTATATGACTTCACGGTTACAAGGACTTCCTCATTCTTACGACTTAACGCATCAGCGACCACGTTAGCCTTACCGGGGTAATACTTAATCTCACAGTCGTAATCCTTTATCAATTCTAACCATCTTCTCTGTCTCATGTTCAGTTCTTTCTGCTCGAAGAAGTACTTTAAACTCTTATGATCGGTATAGATAGTACACTTAGTACCATACAGATAATGCCTCCATATCTTCAGAGCATGCACTACGGCTGCTAACTCCAAATCATGCGTCGGATAAGTACTCTCATGGACCTTCAACTGTCTAGACGCGTAGGCTATCACCTTCCCTCGTTGCATCAACACGCAACCTAACCCTTGATGCGAGGCATCAGCACAAACAACAAAATCCTCATCACCATCGGGTAAAGTAAGGATTGGAGCTTGCGTGAGTCTTCTCTTTAATTCTTCAAAGGCTTCTTCTTGAAATTTTCCCCAATTGAATACTATCGTCTTTCGGGTCATACCGGTCAGCGGTGCGGCTATCTTGGAGAAACCTTCGATGAATCTCCTATAGTAGCCAGCTAACCCTAGGAAGCTTCGTATATCAGTCGGATTCTGCGGAGTCTTCCAATTCGTTATCGCTTCAATCTTAGCTGGGTCCACGGTAATCCCCTCCGGATTAACCACATGACCTAAAAATTGCACTTCTCTTAACCAGAACGCGCACTTCGAAAACTTGGCATACAACCTTTCTTTCTTTAGAACTTCCAATACCTCTCTCAGATGCTCGGCATGGTCAGACTCACTCTTTGAATAAATCAATATATCATCGATGAAGACGATAACCGACTTATCCAACATCGGTCGACACACCCTATTCATCATGTCCATAAATGCTGCAGGAGCATTTGTTAGACCGAATGACATTACAAGGAACTCGTAGTGTCCATACCGCGTTCGGAACGCTGTTTTGGGGATGTCTACCTCTTTCACCTTCAGCTGATGGTAGCCTGATCTGAGATCTATTCGTGAGAACCAACTCGAACCTTGCAGTTGGTCAAACAGATCGTCAATCCTAGGCAAGGGGTATCTATTCTTTACCGTAAGCTTATTCAACTCACGATAGTCTATGCACATTCTCATACTTCCATCCTTTTTCTTCACAAACAAAACCGGTGCGCCCCACGGAGAAACACTCGGTCTGATAAAACCCTTGTCGAGGAGTTCTTGCAGTTGGGACATCAATTCCTTCATCTCGGACGGTGCTAGACGGTAAGGCGCTTTCGCGACGGGCTGGGCTCCTGGTACTAGATCTATCTGAAATTCTATCTCTCGCTCAGGTGGCAACCCCGGAAGATCCTCAGGGAATACTTCTGGGTAGTCGCGCACAATAGGAACATTCTTCATTTCTTTCGTCTCGGCCGTAGCGTTGACAACATACGCCAGGTAGGCACCGCACCCTCGCCTTAACAAACCCTCGGCTTTTATCATCGAAATGACATTAAGCCCATAACTCTCCTTATCACCATAAACCGTCACCGCACTACCATCCAATGACTTTAACCTTATCATCTTACTTTTACATATTATCTGAGCCTCAAACTCAGACAACCAATCCATACCCAAGACTACATCGAACCCTCCTAAGGCCATAACATACAAAGTAACAGGGAACTCATGTCCCTCTAACTCTATCTTACAATTCTTAACCATTTGTTATTTTCACCGAAGTGTCACTTGCGGTTTCTACTACAAAAGTTTCAGACACTCGGCAGCCTTTCATTTTAGCTAGTTTACTAAACGTCGTAGCTACAAAACTTCTATTCGCACCAGAATCAAATAATACAGAAGCGGAAACATCGTTCACTAGAAACGTACCTGTGACGACATCCGGAATCTGCCTGGCTTGTTCCTGGGTCAGCATGTAGGCTCTAGTTCTGGGCCTAGCTTGATCGGCATCCTTCTTTCCACTACCTCCAGCTACACCTTCAGTGCACTCCCTTGACATATGGCCTGTCTTGCCACATTTGTAACATGCTGGCTTCGCACTGCACTCATTGGCATAATGCCCTACCTTCCCGCACTTATAACAGGCATTCGACCCCATTCTGCATTCCCCACCATGAGCCTTTCCACATTTGAGACAAACATTAGAACTTTTACCCCACTTGCACTCACCACCATGCCACTTTCCGCAGGTCTTACACGATCTCTTCTCCCACACTTTCTGTTTCTTATCCTTGGAGTTCCATAACTGAGTACCGGGTCGTTTAGCAGGAGTGACCCCTTTCTTCTCTTTCTCTTCGTCCCTTACCACCCTATCATCCGCGGCCACGTCAGCATAGACCATTTCCGCGAGTCCAACAGCCGAATCAAAAGTAGCAGGTTGAATCGCCCTGACTAACATGCGGACCTTTTGTGGCAACCCCCTCACATAACATTTGATTCTCTTGACCTCAGTGTCAACCATGTCAGGCACCAACCTAGATAGTCGGTTGAACTCCGTGGTATACTCACGATGCGTCATCATACCGGCTTTTAAATTCTGGAACTTCATCTCCGTTCTTTCAACCTCGGCATCTGCACAGAACTTCTTCATTACCAACTCTTTCAAATCTTCCCACTTCATCTCTTTGATCTCTTCACGGGTCTTCCTCTGCTCCAAACTCTCCCACCAATACATAGCCTCATCTACGAATGACTGAGTAGCATAACCCACAGCTTGGTCGGGACGGCAGTCGCTAATGCGGATAACCTTGTCCATAGCGGTTATCCACTGGAGAGTGGCGATTGCGTCTCCTAAACCAGTCAGCTTAGGCGGGTCACAACCTTTGAAGGACTTATAGCTGCACCCACCTTGTCCTCCTCTCCTACCATCGACTTTCACAGACTTATCCCCACTCGAGGCCCCTCTTTCACCTTCCCCATCCTTTCTACCATCACCACCCGCCCCTTCAGCAGTTCGCTCACGGCTTCCAGCAGATCCTTCGGGATTCAGGTTCTTCACAGCAGCAACTACAGCCTGAACGATGGCTGCTTGAACTGCAGGGCTAAGTTGAACTTCCTCGTTGTTGTTCTGGTCTCCTCCAGCTGCGCTTCCTTCATCTTCGGTGTGGGAAGCTTCTTCCACCGAGGGTTGCCGGACAAGACGAGGCCTGCCACGACGCCCAGTGCGACCCCCAGTTTCAACAAATTCTCCAGCTCCAGCCATTAGTATTCTAAAGGGGAAAACACAAACATCATCACTCAAGGAACTATTTAGTACAAGGATAGTAAGGCTAACAGGTAATAACAGTGGCCAGTTGTGACTAGCTGATCACGTTACTTTCCGTGTTCTATACACTTCCCTTTATGAGTCTATTTGTGCTGGTTCTACTTAAGCAGTTTGTCAAAGTAAACAATCAATTATTCCTATCCCTGACGTTCACATATCTTTCCTTTCTCATTAACATATATCATCTAATCATACACCTTACCTTTACTGATCTTGCTTGAGTGACACATGGCATTCTTGAACTGGCATCTTCTTTCTTTTCTTACTTAAATCCCATTCTCTGTTCGAGTCTAAGCATGTAGGATGCTTAAATCTCTCGAACTTTGCTCTGATACCAACTTGTAAGGCCCCGTTACCGGTAACCCTACTTTCGTGTTGGATTTACTCATAAACACAGTTCTAAATATCAGAGTTAATTAAAAACTTTACGCGGAATATAAAACTTTCATAAAACATTACATATCGATTCATAATCATGTCTTAAAACATTCCTCTTGTCTTTCAAAATCAAAACATAACTTATAAAACATATCAGATCTTCAGATGCCAGGCTTTAGTCTTCTGCCATGTGTCCTCCACTCAAGCCAGCTGTCTCAACCTACTCACCTGCGTGCATACTAAAAGTCAGCTACGCTGAGTGAGTTCTAGTTAATCATACAATACCTTATTACATACATACGTACTTAACCTCATAACTTTCTTTCATACACACATAAGTACTCATACCTTCATTCTTACTTACATACTTTCTTTCTTACTTACATACTTTCTTTACATTCATAATCATACGTTTTAAAGAGCCTTTCGCCCTATAACCTCACAGATATTATAAGGGTCTGGTCCCTAACATCACAGATATTATAAGGGTCTGGTCCCTAACATCACAGATATTATGAAGGGTCTGGTCCCTATCCTCACAGATATTGTAAGGGTCTGGTCCCTAACATCACAGATATTATAAGGGTCTGGTCCCTAACATCACAGATATTATAAGGGTCTGGTCCCTAACATCACAGATATTATTAGGGTCTGGTCCCTTGTTTTCGAATATCAGTAGGGTTCAGTTCCCTCTTCGTTACCATACAACCGTCATTTCCTTCTTTTATTAACTTTATTACGTTCATACACATAAACATACATATCCTACTTACCATAATTATAACGTTACAACCTGACAGTACGTGCAATATCCGAAGATCGTTCATGAACCATCAAGCAATCATTCATACATATCACATATATCACATATGGCATACACTTATCACTTAGGATAAATGTATTAACAACACATCAAGTATGCACACAGCCCCGAAAACATAACAAGGAATGGGGCTAGAAACTCACCTGGATCCTGTTACGCTCGCTGTTGATCGTAATTCCTTTCTTTAACTGGGCTCGGCTAACTGTATAATATTTACACATATCAATTAACTACTACTTCTCGTTGTATTTCTATCTATATATGACCCACAACGAACGGGGGTCCGGGGGCAGCGCCCCTGGCAGCGGGGTTCTAGGGGCGGCAGCCCCTAGCGGGGTCCAATGGGCAGAGCCCCTGGCTGGGGTTAAGCTGCCAGGTCAGCTTGGAAAAATTTTATTTTCGATAACTGCCTTAACACATTTTCCATTAGGTTTTTAATTTATTTTATAAACGAACTTCACTTTAGGCGAAGTTAAACCTTAGGCGAACTTGGCTTCAGGCGAAGTTAAACCTTAGGCGAACTTGGCTTCAGGCGAAGTTAAACCTTAGGCGAACTTGGCTTCAGGCGAAGTTAAACCTTAGGCGAACTTGGCTTTTAGGCGAAGTTAAACCTGAGGCGAACTTGGCTTTTAGGCGAAGTTAAACCTCAGGCGAACTTGGCTTTTAGGCGAAGTTACCATTTAGGCGAAGTTGCCATCAGGCGAAGTTGCCATCAGGCGAACTTGGCTGCAGGCGAACTTATCAGGCGAACTTGGCTTGCAGGCGAAGTTCATCAGGCGAACTTAGCTTGCAGGCGAAGTTCATCGCTTGAAGGCGAAGTTGCCCAGATGAAGGCGAAGTTGTCGCGCTGCAGATCTGTTTGCCCATATCTCCTTCGTTTCTTAGCCAAATAACTCGATTTTGGTACCCACGGAATCGTATGATCGGCGCCTACAAATCCCAACCATCAAATCGGCCTAAAATCGACGTTTTAGGGGTCCGATTTGGGCAGTTGTGTTTCGGGTCCGATTAACCCGTCAAATCCTAACCATTTTCAGTAATATTAGCTTTGCGGGATTAGTTCTTACCTTTCCAACTCAGATCTACCAGCACAATCTCGGGTCTCGACTTCGGATCTCGGTCGGTTATGTGTGTGTTTTTGAGTGTGTAAAAGAGAAAGATGGAAATAAAATGATATCTTGGGCTTGGGATGGGTATTTATATCTCTCAAGCCCACGGGCCCAAGGCCCATTCTCATTTAACCCATCTTACGTAATCTAAGCCCATGACCCGTTCCTTACTCGACATTAAATAACTAAAACGTGAAATCACTAAACATAACTTTCTTTTATTTAACATTATAAAAATTTTAGGATGTTACAAATCATTGAAACTCACCAACTATTCGTAGTTGACCCGTTTTCTTTACATGCTTTCTAGGTACACCCAAATTGGAATAAGTGATCTGTGTTCGATGCTGTGTGCTATTTTGTGGAAGCTTAGAGAACTATATTTTGCATTAAAAATGTTAATGTACTATCGGTAACACTTATGTGATAACGCTTAGATGGTTATGAAACTCAGAACAATGTAATACGTTTAAATTAATGTAGTGGTGTTTTCTTTATAAACAATGCTGTTGATATCAGATGTGTCTGTTGCATCCCGTGTACGTTTCCGCTGCGGTTACGGGGTGTTACATTAAGTACATACTGAACGCATGGATTTGCGTGTATTTATAAATATTTGATTGTACGGGAATCGTATGGAATGGGTACATTACTGGGTTAACAGTGTCCCCAGATGTCTTTAGAAGTGTTTCTGGGTTAACATTGCCCCCGGAATGGGTACAGTACTGGGTTAACAGTGTCCCCAGATGTCTCTAATATATGATTATCATAATGATTTATCACTGTTTATTTAAATTAGTGAAACTCACCAACTATTCGTATTTGACCCATTTTCTTTACATGCTTTCTAGGTACTCCCAAACTGGAGTAAGTACTACATGCTTGCTGATGCGTGCTATTTGTGGAAGTTTAGTGATCGTTTTGTATTAAATATGATAATGTAATGTTGGTAAAACTTATGTGCTATCGCCTAGACGGGAACTAAACTTGGAACAATGTAATATGATGTGAATTAATGTAGTGGTGTTTTCTTTATAAGCAATGCTATTGATATCAGATGTGTCTGTTGCATCCAGTTTACGTTTCCGCTGCGGTTACGGGGTGTTACAAAAATACCTTGCTTGATTTAAGTTTAGGCTTGCTCGAAGGCCTAAGTTTGCTTGGTTTCCATACTTAGCCATTTTCAGAGAAGGTTGAGAAGATTTCAATCTTCATATGACATATTCTTATCCCAACATTATTCTCTAGAATACTTAGGGTAGGTTAGTTATGGCCAACAATGAAGAAGGATGCTATGGAATATTCAAGGAAATGTGATGCTTGTCAAATACATGGCAACATTCTTCATCAACCAGTGGAACCTATGTACCCTATCTCTTCTATATGGCCTTTCATGAAATGGTGGATGGATATTGTAGGTAAGTTACCTAAGGCACCAGGTGGAATAGTCTTCATGCTTGCCATGACGGATTATTTCTCAAAATGGATTGAAGTAAAAGCATTCGTTTAAGTCCGTGAAAGGGAAGTTATATTCTTTATTAAAAGAAACATTATAACTAGATTTGGTATCCCATCTAAAATCATTTGTGATAATGGATCCCAATTTATTGGAAAAAGAACAACTAACTTTGTGTGACAGCTGGGGCATAAAGATGATCACCTCTACACTAGTCCATCCACAAGCTAATGGTCAAGCATAATCAAGCAACAAATGATCATCAATAACTTAAAAAAGAAGCTAGGATCTAAGAAAGGCAAATGGGTTGAAGAACTTCCTTATGTTCTTTGGGTTGATAAAACAACACCCAAGAATGCAACAGGTCAAACACCATTCTCATTGGTATTTGGAGCAGAAGCTGTAATCCCTACAGAGATGGTAGTTCCCACTGCCAAAACAAGCATTCGTGATTCTCCAGAAAACAGCCTTATTCAAGATTTAGACATTGTTGATGAACTCAGAGACTTAGCAAAAATCAGGATGGCTGAATACCAACATAGGATGGCTGGGGCATATAACAAAAATTTCAGGATCAGAAAGTTTCAAGAAGGAGATCTGGTCCTAAGTAAAGCCTTTCAAAATACAACTAATCTGGTAGATGGAAAACTAGCACTCAAGTGAGAAGGACCTTACTTGATCGACTACCAAGAGCCTGGAATGCCATCCACCTCAAAAAGTATTTTATGTAATCGGGATCAAGGATCCTTAAAGGTTCAAGGATCCTGAAATCGGTAAAATCTTATCCTACTATTTTATTTTTACTTATTGCTAATCAAAGATATCGGTATTCTTAAAATCTACTTTCACCAAGTTTTGAGTTTATGTTGAAAATGCAGATTTCAAGTGATTTTACAAAGGTTAAGGGGTTGGCCACCTCTCTCCCACGTTTAAGGTATATTCTTAAATGATTATACCTTCTAAGGTTTAAAGGTTTTCGCCTTTCATATGAATAGAGTTTTGACACTTTTGCCTGGATCGCACGCTATCCAAAGTATAGTTCGAGGCAATGGGACCAGTACACGCCTACTGGCTGACAATTTCATTGTTGTTGGCTATATGGAGGATCTTACAAAAAATGGTAGATGTACCATACAAAGATTTTTAACATTTTCATGTTACCCAAGGTTTCTAACATTCTCATGATAGCTAAGGTTTTCCCGTTTTCACGTCACTTACATTTGGGCTATATCCTGGTTTGGGCCAAACCCTAATTCGGGCTTGACCCCAGTATTTTTGGGCTTGACACCAGTTTCTTTGGGTTTGACCCCAGTTTTTATGGTTAATCGGTTTTAATTCTAAGATATTGACCGCAGGTATCCCCAATGCAACCACAAGTATAATCGAAATGTTTGTGGTAACTTAGATCTAATCAGACTTTCTGGTATGAACTATTTTTAACAAGCTATACTTAATACAAATTATATTTTTGAAAACTATTATCTTCAAAGATCTAGGATCCTTAATATTTATTTGAAAGGATAATTTATTTTTAAATCTTTCAAAGTATAAATCATAACAACTAGGTTTTCAAAATAGTAAACGGTCAACAAATAAGTAAAAAACTAAAATTTATTATTATACCACCTTTGATTGACCAAAATTGTTAACCCGGACTTACCCATCAAATCATGGCCTATCCACTCGGATTAAGGCATGTGTTACTAGATGTTCATGATTTGTAGGGAAATTAAAAGAAGGGGAACCAAAGGATTGTAAAAAGAGGATCCCTCCATTTTTGCTACCCCTTAGAATTGTCATGGATCCTTTACCCTAATTATCTATTGTCTTATTACAAACCATCATGCTTTAAAACAGAAAAACATATAAAAAGTGGGCCCATGCCTAGGTTCAACATCCTTCATTACCCACATTAGCGGCTCTTTCTTCAGCCACACCTCCACCGTCACCTACACCATCACCTTCACCAGCTCCGCTCCCATTCGCTGCAGTCCCATCAGCTGTAGCCACAGTGTTCTCACCAGCCTCATCCTCACTCCCGCCAAGCGTAACCAGGGCCTGCCTCCACTTAGCCACCTCCCATGTTGACTTGTCAAAAGCAGGATCACCAGCTTCAATAGCAATCTTGATCCTTGCCTATAACATGAATTTGGCCGCTGTCACACCCTCAAAATCCACTAACGGAGTTTTACCGTCAGAGGGTGTGAACTAACAGGATCGGAATCATTAGTTATAATCAAACCATAAAAACGTTTAAATGCAAATAAGTGCGGAAGCGTAAACCATATAAATAAAGATGATTCAAACAATGCATGTTCCTAGACCGCGCGCCCGCCTCGGCTACCTAAGAATAACATACTAAAAGGGTCAACACGAGGTTGGTGAGTTCACAAGTTATATAAAAATAAATCGTTTAGCGTTTGCGTTCAGCGTTTTACGTTAAGCGTTTTGCGTAACCACGTTACGGCGTTTAAGCGTTTTGCGTAACCACGTTACGGCGTTTAAGCGTTTTGCATAACCACGTTACGGCGTTTAAGCGTTTTGCGTAACCACGTTACGGCGTTTAAGCGTTTTGCGTTACCAGATAGTGTTATGTCAAATTATATATCGATAGGTAGCTAATCTATACAACATAGTGTTATGTCAAATTATATATCGATAGGTAGCTAATCTATACAACAAGTATTACTAAGTGGTTCGAAACCGAAGCTGACTGTTTATCAAGTGCCCGTCACCAGGTCAATCCAGACCATGGTAAGTGTTAGCCAAAATTACACCCACTCAACCTCCAGTTGAGCTTAGCGTCGGGTGGGGTTTGTCAAACCCAGTAGTACTACTCAACAGTGACTCGCTATTATCCAATATTAACCGGTTCGATGTGTGGGACTTCTAGTGTTACGTTTGCCGCTTAGCCTTTACAAGTGATATATAATTTATTAAAAAAATCTCAAAAATGCGTTTATCTCAAAAATGCGTTTATCGGAGTATGTTATCTCCCCCAAGTGAAAAGCGTTTGAAAACAGTTCAAAGAGCGGGGTAAGTGAACTCACTGTTTGCGAAGAATTTCCCAAATTAGATCACCAAGTGATGCGCGTCGTAGAACTCTCTCTAGCGTTCTAAATTAACAAAGAGATTTTCTAAGTGTCGGAACGTTTAACGAGTCTCTAGACTCGGCACATAATACCTATGCACATAACATGTGTCGTGTTTCGTTTTGTGGATCGTGTGTGACTTAAACAAGTACACTTGTGATACAATACGTGTGTGAGCAATTACTTTCGTGTCATGTATAAACAATGTACATCACTAGCAAATACTCCCCGTAAGGGCAATTTAGTCAAAATACGACAATTAATTAGCAATTACTCCCCACAAGGGCATCTTGGTCAATTTATGACAATCAATTAACAACTATCATATTTCATGCAATTTCACAACAATCAGCAGCTAATTTCATCAAGACAGAATTTCTACTTGAAAGATTGTACTATTTCACTGATCATAACATCTCAATTAATTCACCAAAAATCAACACTGAAGCATACCTGTCTTAGGTTTCCAGAACATATTTTATTTTATTTTTATTCCACATAGATTTCTCATAATGATCAAAACACTACAGCAAACTCATATCAGTCAGATTCATGCGCAACAGAATTTTATTTGCAATTCCCGTTAAACGAAAAATCCAATAAATGCAAGACCACTTGGGTTAGGTTCCTAAATCAATAAGTCAACTTCCAGAAGTGGAACCAACCCAATTGGCCTCGTATATTATGAGATATAACATTTACAAAACAACCTAACAGCAGGTCTAACAATTCAGCTTTGCACCACGTTTTTGTAAAATCATAAAAGTTAACTTTCACACGTCCAAAAATTACAAATTTATATTATTTAGAAACTAGACTTAACCTAGTTTACTGTAATATCAATTATCTCAATCAAATTCCACTTTAACATCCCGTTACAGTCATTCAAACATCAACAACACAATCTGTCCAGAAACTTTTTGCATCCAAACTCAACAATTTAACAATCTATGAACTATCATGCATTCACATAACACTCTAGACTCCATAAACAATATCCATGCATATCAATTACACCCAATAAAACTAACAATTAAACATAGAGGATGCATAGAATAGTTGTTTATACCTTCCTAGCACCTTAATCTTCAATCAAACTTGAAAGATCTTGAGTGTGTGTGTGTGTATATTGATCGATCACAAGGAGAGGGGAGAGGGGATGGCTGGCCGATTTGGGGTTAGGGAAACGGGATGGGAGTTAGGGTTTAGGTTTATCATGTATTTATAGACTAATATGTTACACCTTGGCCCCTCAACTCCTAAGTATTACTTTTTCTAGAACATTCTATCATAACTTGCACCTTAAGTTAACATTAAGTATTTCCTTTTTCGAGAACATTCTATCATAACTTGCACATTAAGTTAACATTAAGTATTTCCTTTTTCTAGAACATTCTATCGTAACTTGCACATTAAGTTAACATTAAGTATTTCCTTTTTCTAGAACATTCTATCATAACTTGCAATATTATCACATAACACATAATCCTAACACATAATTATCACGTCATTAGTGTTTTAGTGTGTTTCATTTATTCATCAATCGTTTGCGTTTCGGTGCAAATCCCGAAAGACTACTACACATGTAGTAAGTGTTAAGCGTCATTTAAACCCTAGTTTAAATGTAATGAAGTTTGCGTTATAGATTCAATAAATCTAAAGTTTGAATTGACGGAGTTGCGTTAACGGAGTTAACCTGAAATTGACGATTGTCACAGCCGCCCACATCTTGGCTTCATTTGTGGCCTGCTTCACCTCCTCTTGGTTCTGAACCTCCACCGCAGACAGTTGATCCTCCAGTGTCAGGTCCCGCAAACTGATCACTCACACTCACAATAATGTCATAACCCACACAATAAATGTGTTGACAAGCAAGTTAATGACGTTTGCTATTTTAGGTAAGGACAACTGTTTGTTAACGGCGGAATAAGAAACAAACAGAGTTGTTGCTTAAGGATTAATAAATGTAACAAACACAAACAATAACTCAAAAGATTTCCATTTATAGAAAAGATTCCTACAAATGTTAATCGATTAGGGTTTCTTGTAAGGAATGTATTATCCGTACTATTCTTGGACAGCCGTCACACTCAATCAGGAATATTCTTTTAGAGAAAAGTGTAAAATGGCTAGAACTTCCGTAGGAGGCGTGCCCTAGATCATTCTATTTATAGGACAGCCTCCTGACAGCTGTCATTCCTTCTAGAAACCCCAATAATTGGTACATAATCAAATTACATATTCAAAAATATACTAAGTGTAAAAACAGGTCTTCCGGGTAGACATTATGTCAGTTGTCTTCTCCGAGTAGCCTTTGTGCCTTTTGTCTTTTACGAGTAGACCTGGTAACCTTGAAGTGTGCTGGTGAACATTTCTCTGGGTAGACTTTACTTGAGTATTTTCCTTAGAAAATACTCACCTAGCAGACTTCAATCTTCTTGACCATAGCAAACTTTTCTCGATATGGTCCTACGAGCATACTGTTCTTCATGAATCCCTTCAACTATTTGTTAAAGGATAACTTATTAAGCAAACCATAGTGTGCTGGTAACACTGTTTGAACTCTGTTGGTATCACTATAGCTTGCTCGGAGTTGAACCTTGCTGGAGAAAGTACTTAGAATATTTCTTGTTCACTTTCAACAAGCATGCTCGGACTACTGTTTATTAATCGAACCTTGCTAGATCTTCCAAATACTTGGCTTCAAAAGCTTGGTTTAGTCAAGGGTTTGCTAGTAAGCAAACTATGCTCGACTTGAAGAACACCTTTGCTAGACAAAGTGAACCCTGCTCGGATGATCACTTAAGAAGACTTCAAGAAGATAACCTTGCCCGATAGGCAAAATACCTTGCTAGGACAAGTAAAACCCCTGCTCGGATGTCCAAGTGTGCTCAGTTTTCATACTTAGCCGTTTCAAAGGAGTGTTGAGAAGATTCCAATCTCCCTTAATCTTCCTTAAGTCATTTCAAGTAAAATGCTTGACTCAACATCCAGTTGCTTCTTTTCCTTAATAAGTTTGGACACAACCTTGTCTTTGGCAGCAGCCATGGTCCGCATTCCTGTGAGAGTCTCCTTTAACTCCTTGATGACCTTTTCATGATACCTTCTTGAAGATTTTATGGCCTACGCATAAAGAAAAAATGAGACAAAGCTAGAATGTAAGTAGATACAAATATGATCAAGGATCCTTACCATAGTCAGAATTTCATGGAGCTGCTCCTCGGCTTCGAAAGGTTACTCAAGCTCTGAAGGTTTCTTTCTCTTAGAGGCTCCATACTTGGCACGCGTAGTCACAGCTCGCGGTTCATAGGGTGTGATAGCCTTGGAAGCTTCCTTCTTGACGATAAGGCTGAAAATATCCTTCAAAGAAACTTGGACACAGACCTGGTCGCTGACTTACTGGTTGACTTCTGAGCAACTACAGAACATATTAAAAAAGATAAGTCTCAGTCTATTACTTTTATTTATTATTACAAAATAATAAAATGACTTACTTGACATCTGGCTTGATTCTAATTCTTGGGTAGATTCTCAGTAAATATCTTGAGCTTTAGCCTTGAAAGTCCTATCAGCAGGATCCAGAGCCAAAAATGTAACTACTCTTTCCTTGACACCAGGAAGATCAAAGAATAGAGTAAAGTTGTCCACTGCAAAAAGAAATGATACATATCAGAAAAAGGATAAGTTATAATCAAGAAATTATCAAATGATCCATGATCCTATCCTTCCTGATCCACTTAAAGGGTAAACTATCCCCACCAGGGATCGAGTCTATCCTCACGAAAAAGAACCGGTTCTTCCAAAAGAACCATTCTGGGTGGTTTTATGTATAGGAACTAGTTGACGAGGCTTGTATTTTAAAACAAAGTGATTGGAACCACGGGTTACTAAAGGAATACAAGAACGAAAGATGCGAGAGACCGAACTCAACACCTTCCCTCTCAATGATCTCCTTTAAAGCAAACAACATTCACCATAGCATTGGCATAGCTTGAATATAGCTCATACCGGTCAAGGTAAAGAAGCTTTGAGTGAACACCGGAAAAGGAAATGAATGTCCAAGAAGAAAAGAGAGAGCGGGGCATCAAACCCACGTCCGAGAACAGCAATCGCTTCTCTTTGAAGAATCGAAGGGACTGAAAATGGTGACAGCCAGAAAAAGAAGGATTAGAGCATCTATCTCCGGATCTGTGAACTTACAAATCTCGGAATAAGGGTTAGTGAGCAGGTTTTGAGACTGTAGATTGTTAGGGTCCGGTTTCTTAGAGGAAGGAACATGCTTCTTCGACATGATAGAATGTTAAAAGAAAGAAGAAAAGAAGAAGGATCCCTAGTATTCGCTCCACTGAATTTTGGAGAATGAATAATAATAAACGGCATATATATAACCGGAAGGGGAGTTCTCGATAAAACCCTATATCGTAACTATATGATGATTACTATTTTTATAATGTCAAATCTCACCTATTTTGCAGGGATTTGAATTTAAAGGCAAAATGATAGCTGTGATCTTATCACAACCGCCATTTTGAGGGGCAATTGTTAGGGTTCAGATATTTGATGTTGTGGATATATTATCTTAACACATGTTCTGGATCAGTTATCCTTAGAACGTATTCCAGATATTGTCAAGATTAATTAACGCATGTAAAACAGCTAATGACCGAGTCCAACCCATTATTTCGCCATTAAAGTCATTAAAAATGACGTGGTCAAGCATGAAACGGCTATATGGAGTAATGGTCTTGATTAGGGACGAGAAAATAGGGATTTTAGTTATTAGTTTGTATCTTATCTATATAAAGAGGCTATGGCAGTAATATAGAATATATATGAAAAATACACACTTGTAACATACACACTTAGATTTCTCTCTTGTAATTGTTGCCTTATCTATCGTTTTGTACTACACTTCTTTGTTCACTAATAATATTGGTGATAGACGATTGTCATCACCCAGGGTTTTTATGCCGACGACCTCATATTGATCAAGGGCTTTTCCTCGTAGCAAAATCATTGTGTTCCTTTCCATTTTTACTCGTATAATCACCATTGTCATTCAAGAACCCTACCTCACAAAACTAATTTGGTTACATTATCCTTGAAACCAATTTTTTTACCAAAACAATAGGGAATATTTTTATTTACTTTTTCTATATAATGAGATCTTTGTGAACGTTGTAGGACACTTCTCACTCACTCTTTGCACTATACTTGTACTCTAGTCTTCATTCACAACAAGCTCTCGAGCTATAATCATCGTTTTCGTTATTAATATATTGAGGTAAGGGATTGTTTTCCCCTCTCGATGTTTTTCCGAAGATCCTTACCAGGATCCTAGGCTATATCGTCATGTTCACTTTTGTTTTACCGCATTCGTCTACTATATCACCTAGTTCATTGTTAAGAAACACCCTACCGCACTTGACTAATTTGCTCAATTATTGTTTCGGTAATTTTTAACCAAAACACTCACGTTGATTAAAAATCACAATACACATAAACGTGCGCTCACACCACACCAAACACGAGGGCACTTATGCTAGTATTTCATTAATGGCCAGTTAAATTTTATGTAATAATTAAAATTCCACTATTATTATCCATTTTTCAAACTGATTGGACCCTTGCGACTAATAACTTATTGAATATTGATTTTTTGAGAACGTTAGTCTACCTTCTTCATTAGTTGGTATAGTTGATTAGTGGTATATGTGTCTACCTATCTCTTACAAGTATGATTATAGGTACAAATTCTTGTATATATAGTGTAAGAATTTTACATGGTTAAAAATTCTCCCTAATTTTGATGAAAACAATAACTCTTTTAAGTCCAATCACAAATCTTATTTTGAAATTCGAACACATTAACGAATTAAGGTAAAGAATGGTCAAGTCACAAGTGACCGATTCCATAATAACAAAATAATTAACTAAAGCGAAAATTTCTAAAATAGTCTAAAACACGAGAGAGAAATCCATAGTAGTCCAAAACTTTGCAAAATCCTCATTTTAGTCCTTAGAAATACATCTACGTCGACACATTTGAATTCGTGACTTACGATTTCGTTAACTAGTCAGCTAATGACACGTGTAAAGGTGACGTGACTTTTCCATTGAAATCTGTCTTTCACGTTAATTTTCAATCCAAAATCATCCCCACAAAAACCATGGTTTTCCAATTAATTCTATCTGGCCTGTGAGTTTTCAAAAGTCATCGAATTCCACGATTTTTTGAAATTCATCTCCTGAGACGCATTTCAGATTAACTTCATCTTTTTGGGCATTGAAAGAAGAGTTGTCAGATCCGGTGATTTTTATTTTTAATCTAGAGAAATCTGCAATTTGCCTCCCTGGGTTATATCGTCGCTGGATGGAATAACCACTGAAAAAGAATTTGCGAATGTTGCGCCACTATGTTTCTCCGGCGGGTTTTTCTTACTCCTTCCGTTAGTCAAACTATAGTTGACTGACGGATGATAAGGGCATTTTGGTAATCTCTTAATAAATAATATAATAATAATAACAACAGATAATAAATTAATAATAGATAATAATAATAATAATAATAATAATAACAGATGATCTTCATCACATCTGATGGTCATCGCCGTTCAACCCCAACACACCAAACCCACTATTATTAACAACTAATCTAATAACATTCTCCACCAACTCACCCACACTCCGATTAAACTCCAAAATCCCACCTTGGAAATCATCCCAATTATTATTATTTGGTAAACTGGAAGTGCAATTTATGGTATCTGTTGTCGGGTCAACGGCTTGTACAAGGAAGGCAGCCGGGAACGGCGATGCGGCTGACGGCGTAGCCGACGAGACAGTCGGCGCGGGAGAGGAAGTGGTGGCATTGGATTATGACGTAGAAAGGGACCGAGATTGAGAATGATCGGAGATAGCGAAGTTGTTATTGGAGTTGTTGAGGTTGTTGGATGAAGTCAGGTGAGGTGGAACGGTCACCGGAGCAGGTGAGGTTGCCGGCGGGGGTGGCGCGTGGGTCGGAGGAGGCTGAGAGGATTAAGAGGAAAAGGATGGAGATTTTAGTGAAAAGTTTACTAAAAAAACGGCTCGTTTGATTGTTTTTAGGGTCGTTTCGGGTTAAAAGTTACTAAAAAACGGCGCGCTTAGTTGTTTTCGAGCGAAAAGTTTACTAAAAAACTGCCCGTTTAGGTGTTTTCGAGGTCGTTTCGGGTGAAAAGTTTACTAAAAAATGGGTCGTTAGGTTGTTTTCGGACGAAGAGTTTACTAAAAAACGGCCGGTTGGTTGTTTTCGGGTTAAAAGTTTACCGAAACGAACCATTTTTTAGTGAAAATTTTACTAAAAAACAGCTCGTTTGGTTGTTTTCAGGGTCGTTTGGGTTAAAAGTGTACTAAAAAACGGCGCGTTTAGTTGTTTTCGGGTTAAAAGTTTACCGAAACGAACCATTTTTTAGTAAAAATGTTACTAAAAAACGGCCCGTTTAGTTGTTTTCGGGGTCGTTTCGGGTGAAAAGTTTACTTAAAAATGGGTCGTTGGGTTGTTTTCGGGCGAAAAGTTTTCTAAAAAACGGCGCGTTTGGTTGTTTTCGGGCGAAAAATTTACTAAAAAATGGCCCGTTTTGTTGTTTTCGGGCGAAAAGTTTACTAAAAAACAGCCCGTTTGGTTATTTTCGGGCGAAAAGTTTACTAAAAAACGGCCCTTTTGGTTGTTTCGGGCGAAAAGTTTACTAAAAAAACGGCTCGTTTGGTTATTTCCGGGTTAAAAGTATACTAAAAAATGGCTCGTTTCGTTGTTTTCGGGCGAAAAGTATACTAAAAAACGGCTCGTTTAGTTGTTTTCGAGTGAAAAATTTACTAAAGTATGGTTCGTTAAAGTTTTTTAATATTGTGTAATACATCGACTTTTTTATAATGCATATGTGCAATAGTGTGCATTTTAATATTTGATATAGTGTTGAATAACATATACACAGTTCTTTGTATTGTATATTTGCAATAATGTAGTATTATATACAAAATAAAAATAAATCGATATAGTGCATATGTGCACTAGTGTTATATTACATATATGCGATAGTGTGTTTTGCATACAATTATTAGTGTTGTATTTACATATATTCAATAGTGCGTATTATATAATGCATTTGTGTTGTATTATGTGCAATAAAACACTATTTATATATGCAATACACATTAATGCACATATGCATTATATCGACAATTTTTTTTAGTTTTATTTTTTTTAGAAACAATATCATCTTATTAGAATGATGAAAGAAAAATAATCACAAAATATTATCTTTAAAAGAAGTTAAAATAATTCTGTATTAGTTCTCTAGTTCTCTCTTTAAAAGGAGTTCTCTCTAGACCCCACCTATATATATATATATATATATATATGGTTGGTATCATTTAAGAACTCTAATAAAGTTAAGAACTCTTAAAAACTCTAAACAACCAAACATTTTTTTAATTTTTTTTATATATTAACATTGTTTAAGAGTAGTCTTATCATATTTTATATAAAAAATTTTGATTACATATATTAATCACAAGTTTACATATGTGTAAAATTTATGTACTAACAAATTTACATATGTGTAAAACAAAACATGGATATGTATAAAAACTTACTTTCAAAATTATAATCGTAAAGATAGATATAAAAGAATAATAAAACTAAACTCAAGTAACACTAACATACAAAAAAAATTATAAAAAACGTTAATTTTCAAGGGTTCCTTCAAGTTCTTAAATAGTTTATGAGTTCTGTAATGATACTTATCCTATATATATATATATATAGGATGAGTATCATTTCAGAACTCTTAAACTATTTAAGAACTTGAAGGAACTCTTGTTAACTAACGTATTTTATAAAAATTTTTATATGTTAATGTTATTCGAGTGTAATTTTATCACTTGTTATATATAAATTTACGATTACAATTATGAAAATTAGTTTTTACACATATCAAATATTTTTTTACATATATGTAAATCTTTTATTACATAAAATTTACACATCTAGAAACTTGTGATTTGTATATGTAATCAAAAATTTATATATAAAATATGGTTAAACTAGTCTCAAACAATGTTAATATATGAATATTTAAAAAAATGTTTGGTTATTATGAGTTTCTACAGGTTCTTAACTTTTTTGGAGTTCTGAAATGATATATATACATAGATGATGGTTTAACTTTATATGTAAAACTCATGGATATAATTATGCTCAGGGTTTAAAAATAATTTGTATTTGTTATAGGATATACTATAGGTTATTAACAACGATGAATGCTAGATGCAAAAGAAAAACAAACAAATTAATGAGACAATTCTAATTGAAACAAATTATGGGAAGTCAAATATTTCCATAAGAAGACCAGTTAAATGAAAAGATATAACATTCCTAGAGGATTGGGTCATAAATAAAGCAATAATAAAGCAACCAAAAATAAAACACAAGTTAAACAAACTTATAGAAAGACCTGAAGGTAATATAGAAATAGAATTTGAAGATAATAATTAAATCAATATCACAAAGGCTTGCTAGGTCATCATCTGCTAAGTCCTATATTTCACCTCTAGATTTTAAAGTAGAATTTCCTAAACCTTCTAGGGCATCAACTTCTCAAATAAGAACCAATTAAGCAGAAAATTTAAATATCAATCATGATAATTTAGTCTCATGTGTCTATCACCAACAAGTCAGAGAGGAAGATATCCTCTTCATATGAGTTTTAACTTATAATGTAATACAAAAGACTAGATTTTAGTCCAGGATCTGCTATTAGAAAGCATATATGTGAAAAATATAAACAAGAAAAGTGGAAACCTTTTGTAAAATGGTTTATGGAATCATTTACAAGAGACGAAAGGATAAGACTAAGAAATGAGTTTTATAAAGATCTTGAAATTTTACAACAAATTGTAGAATTTCCGGTTTGGTTCATAAACAAATATTCTCAAAAAAATGTTTCGATAATATGAAAAAAATTATAAATTAACTGCAGGAAGCATTGTTAAATCGATCCTCCCCCCCCCCCCCCCCCCCAAAAAAAAAGACTTTGAAATGAAAAGAGAAAACGAAGAAATATATTTCTCTGCTTTTTAAAAAGGCAATGACCAACGAATCTCTGTAAGCAACTGTTTTTCATGTCAACCAACTAATAAAGAAAAATAATTATACAAACCTATGTTTAAATAATTTATCAGAAATCCTCCAAGTAACAAATAATAAGATAGAAAAATTCATTTCAGGAAATAAAGAAGAGGGAGAAACAAGTAATACAAAAGATAATAACCTTATATAGATCCAACCTACAATTCAAACTCCCTAGAAATTGAAAATTATAAAATAAAACCAATAAACCAATTAATGGAAGTTTTAAAAGAATAGTTTCCAAATTAGAACTAAATATTTTGGAAGAAGAAAACATGAGTGATGAAACTTTTGAAGCTTATACAATAGATTCAATAAATAGAATGGGTGGGAGAAAAAGACCAGAATCTTATAATACAAAATTTGCTGATAAACCGAGACAAAAAATGTTTTATCACTCTAGACCCACTCCTCAAGATGTTCTTCATGAAGAACAAGAATATGAAATTACCAATTCTTATAATGGGAAGTCCATATATGAATGGAAGTTAGATGGCTATACAGATAAGCAAATATACATGATGACACATCGAATGATGATGTACGCTACAATAGCAAAAAATAATAAAAATAATGATAGTACTGTATGCAAAATGATAATTGCAGGGGTTACAGGACAATTAAAATGATGGTGGGATAATTATATTGTAACATCACGTAAATTTCGGGCCAAAATGTCAAGTTTCCAAAGTATAGGGACCAATTATGCCATTTTCCAAACTCCAGGGACTAAAAGTGAAAAATCCGTTTTCTTGACCTATCGCGCTACGTGACAGGTCAAGATAGACCCCCATCGCGTACCGCGATGGGGTGTCTGACAGATAATGACACGTGTGCCACGTGGCACACGGTGGCAACACCTGCCGCCACGTGTCGCCACATGGCTTGGAGCCTGCCACGTGTCGCCACGGCAGGTCTACACCCTGACTCAGCAGGCCTATATCGCGGTACGCGATAGGCCTGCCAAGTGACCCATCGCGTATCGCGATGGGGTCCAAAAATGGCTATAAATAGGAGGGTTGCGGATTCATTCCATCTCATCCCAAAAACACACACATTACTCTCTCTCTAAACCTCGTAAAGCATGCCCTTGATCTATCTCAAAATTCGTACCCTGTTACCTCGTTTTCCGTGCCCTACACCTCGATAAACGTGCCACTTTCCGACGACGTCCCGAGTAAAGAGAAGGTGCTGCCGGACATCCCGATAACTACCTTGAAGTACGTGTTGGTGTCTCAATAAGCGTGTCGAAGCGAAAGTGTTGATTGAAGTGAGTGTTGAAAAGCAAGCGGCATCGAAGTGCTGCCCAAGTGTCTAGGGTATTTCTAAGTCGAGCAAGATAGGCATAATGCCCGACCAAAATAATAATAAAATATTACAACGGCTTAATACCCAAGTCGATGTTATTCTCGATAAACAAAGAAATGAATAACAAAGAAAATAAAGAAAGAGAAATAAAATATATATATATATATATATATATATATATATGAGTATATATATATATATATGAGTATATATATGTGTATAAATATTCTTTGTTATAAAATATATTATTTAAGTATAATGAGTATACTTAAATAATAAAGAAAAGAATACGTTTCTTAAAGAAGAAGAAACGTCGGGTTTTTATGAATAAACTAAAGGTTTATAAATTACTATTAAAACTAAAGGTTTTAAAGTAAAATGAGATAATAAACTAAAGGTTCATCGAGATAAATAAGACTAAAGGTCTTAAGCCGGATCGTGTATCCGACTAACAAAGGTTATACTCGTACTATCGGTGCGAGATAGCAAGAAGAGATCTACGGACGGTGTTGGAAGTCGATCCTATTAAAAAGGTGAATACGCCCCACTTTTACAGAATTCTTTTCAAACAAATAAACATGTTCTGTGTAAAACTTTACATGAGGCTACGTGTCTCTAAAAACATTATAAATAAGAGTATAAGCCAGCCCTCAGGCTATGGTATACGTTTGTTTGGATCCTTACATATGTGGAACGCGGTGGGCACATCGCACCACGTATGGTCACGACCTCCAGCCATGATGGGCCGGACCTAAGTTATGACCGAGTGAGACTGACCATGTGTATATTTATGGTACCTAAGTTATGGCGAAACGTTGCGGTGTTTTGCTGAGGTGACCTAGTGTAGAGACTCGAGTTTATAACGATGTTTGTTTTAACTTGATTATTCCTAAGCCAAGATGGGCCGGAACTTACGTAGTCTCGAGGGGTAGTTAAGTAAAGAAAATATTTTTAGCGTCAGCATATTCACCAGCATTTGTTGCTGACGTATTTTTTTTATATAACATTTTGCAGGTAACCAAGATTAGAGCGTGAAGGACGAAGAAGCTCAAGAATCCGATGGCTCGGATAATTGTGTGTAAATATTAAAATATGATAGTTTTGTAAAACTTATAAACAAGTAAAATTAATCGAGATTTTCGTCTCGTCTTTTGTATTGTAAATATTTTATAAATATGATCCTTATGTTTTATATAATGACTTCCGCTATAACCCGCTACTCTGATTTATTTACAAATGTGGTACTAACTATTGTTCACACTCCTAGGCCTAGAATGGGGGTGTGACATATATTAAACCCGAAAACCAACCCCATATTTATAATCATATTAAAACGGAAGATGGCCAAAATTTTTCAGATGGAGTTTACACTTTAATACTCACAATTATAAAAGATTTTACTAGAAGATGGTCAGATAATTATGAAACCATAAGAACTTTGTTAAATGGCTAAGATGTACTACCCTGAAATCATTCGGGTGGTACAAAGATGTTTTCTTAAGCAGGGTTTACGAACTCCCTATAAATAACATTTCTCATTGGAAGTCAAAATTTATTGATGGTCTTCCACCTTTATTTGCCGAAAGAGTAAGGAAACCCTTAGACGGGATAGTATTCAAATCCCTTATAATAATTATACTTATGGAAGGCTCATAGGGGTTTATGTTCAAGAAGGACTAGCCTTATGCAATGAACTAAAACTGAATCACCAAATAAAAAAACAAAATATAACGGAAAAAAGACAACTAGGTCAATTCTATGAGAAATTTGGAATGGAATGTAAAAAAGAGAATAAAGAACAAATTACTTATAAAAATTATAAACAGGCTTCTAGAGAAAAAAATACTTTGCTAAAAGAAGGGGAAAACGTTATAGAAGGAGTCAAAAGAACAGAAGAATGGACCCCAACATGTTATATATATGTAAGAAGAAGGATCATACAGCAAATAGATGCTACCAGAGAAAGAACATGAAAAATAAAATTAATAACCTAAATATAGAGGAAAATATTAAAGAAGAATTATGTAGAATTCATGAAACAGAAGAATCTAAAGACTATGATTCTGATCCAAATTCAAACCCTGAAGACTGCGAAAACTGTTGTAAAAATAAAAAGTCGGATGATGAGATTTATAAAATCATATCCCAAATCCAAGATAATGATATTAATGAAAGTGATCTTAATGTTATAAATAGTAAAAATTTAGAAGATATTATTAAAAGGATAAGAGATCCCGAAGAAAAGATAAAAATTCTCTATATAATTTATCAAGAAGAAGAAAAAAAATGATATTATAAAGGAACCAGAAGGTCCTTATACTATGAAACAAGTCCATGATAAATAGAATAATAAAAAAACATAATTCTTCAACTCCTGAAGATTTAAAGATCGAAGTCACAAAATTAAAAGGGTTAATAGTATATTTAAAAAAACAGGGTCATGACTTTGAAACAAGAATCCTAGATCTTGAAAAAACTAGTATTTATAATACTATAGGAGAGACTTCAGCCGAATCCCCTACTTATTCAGAGATATTTCCTCCTCTTAATGAAGAAGATCAACATATTCATACTATAGAAAATATTATTTCTCAAAAATAGAGAACAAATTCAAAACAGGATTTTATCGCCTTAATAGATTCAGACGCTGACTTAAATTGTTTAAGGGAATGACTTATACCCACAATACACTTTGAAAAAACCACACATATCCTTCGGACAGCAAATCACCAAGATATGGGAGTAAAATATATACTTCCAAAAGCAAAAATATGCAATAATGGAGAGTGTATTGCTATTTCATTCTTGCTAGTTAAAAATATATCAAATGAAGTTATACTAGGAACTGCTTTTTTATAAAAAATATTTCCATTAAAGGAAGTCAATAAAAGGGGGTTCACTGCGACATATAATGGAAAAACCATTACTTTGAGTTTATAACTCATCCCATTGAGAAAATGATAAATGAAATATTAATCCAAGCAAAGAGTAGCCAAATTGATTTCCTTAAAGAAGAAATAAATATTCATACAATTGAAGAAAACCTATAAAATCCAAAAGTTTTATAAAAATTGAGCTCTTAAAAACCCAATTTATGAATGATATATGTAATGATCATCCAAATGCCTTTTGGGACAGAAAACAACATATAGTTTCTCTTCCATACGAAGAGGATTTTCATGAAAGTAATGTTCCAACCAAAGCAATGCCATGTCAACTGAACTCTGAATATTTAGAGTTATGTAAAAAAGAAATATCTTCACTTGAACAAAAGGGGTTGATACATCCCTCAAAATCTCCTTGGTCATGCATGGCCTTTTATGTAAATAAGCATTCTGAAAAGGAAAGAGGTGTGTCAAGATTAGTAAAAAATTATAAGCCTCTTAATAAGGTTCTGAAGTGGATTAGATATCCAATTCCAAACAAAAAAGATTTGTTAGATAGACTATATGATTCATTAATCGTTTCAAAATTTAATTTAAAATCTGGGTACTGGCAAATTCAGATTGACCAAAAGGATAGATATAAAACAGCTTTTAATGTTCCTTTTGGTCAATATGAGTTGAATGTTATGTCTTTTGATCTTAAAAATGCTCATTCGGAATTTCAAAAAATTATGAATGATATATTTATTCCTTTTCTGAATTTTATAATTGTTTACATAGATGATATTTTAGTATTTTCAAAAGATATTGAGACTCAGTTTAAGCATCTAAATTTATTTAAAAGTATTATTATAAAAAATGGGCTAGTTATTTCTAGTAAAAAATAATGTTATTCCAAACAAATGGTAAGTTTTTAGGACATATGATTGAAAAGGGAAAAATAATTCCTATTAATAGAAGTACAGCATTCGCAAATAAATTCCCTGACAAAATTACAAAGGTTTTTAGGAAGTTTGATTTATATTGCTCCATATTACCAAGACCTGGCAAAGGAATCGTCCATATTATATGATAGATTAAAGAAGAATCCTAAGCCATGGGGTGAAAATCATACAATAGCGGTAATAAAAATAAAATAAAACGTCTCTAACCTCCCATGTTTAAGCATTGTTAATCCAAATTGGGATAAGGTGGTAGAGACAGATGCTTTAGATATAGGTTTTGGAAGGATACTAAAACAAATCTCTCCCCAAACTAAATAAGAATATCTTGTTAGATTTTATTCAGGAAAATGGTCTGATAGCCAGAAAAATTATGCTACTATAGCTAAAGAAATTTTGGAAATTTTAAAATGTGTTTTAAAATTTCAAGATGACTTATATAACAAAAAAGTTTATAATAAAAATTGATTGTCAAGCGGCTAGATTTATGTTTAAAAAGTATTTTATATATGATTTTTCTAAACAAATGTTTGCCAGATGGCAATCACAGCTAGCCCCATTTGACTTTGAAATTCTATACAAGAAAGGAACTAATAATAGTGTTCCTGATTTTCTTTCCAGGGAATACATAAATGAGGAGAAAAATCAAAATCAAAGGTCCCTTAAAAGTCTCGTTCAATAATGTATCACGGGATATAAACCTACATAGTCAAGTTATAAGAGACCAAATGCAAAAAATTTCTAGTATATGAGATGATTTCACCATTCATCCATATAATAAAGAAAAGTCCATAAGATTTTGCTATAAAATAATACATGATTCTGTAGAAAGGATAAATTCCTAAAAGAAAAAGAGAAAATAACCTCTTCGATATAATTTTATGTTTTCAGGAATGATTCCTCGAGGAAGAGGAAGAGGCTCTCCTAATATAGGATGAGGCAGAAGTATTAGTAGTAGGCAGGATATAGTCCTAACTCAAGTGGGTACAAGAAGGCTTATAACTTTAGATATTGCTTCTAGCTCAAGTGTCGTTCATAACAACACAAATTATACTGAAATTCAGATTGATCCAAATGACCCATTATACGAAAAGGTTATGGCCATGATAAAGGCCCAAAAAGAAGAAGAAGCTTCAAAAGCTCCTACTTATGCCTATGTAGCTCAGGACAACGATGAAAAAGATTCTTGGTTCATAACCGAGAGACAAAAGAAAATAATACTTTTAAATCAAGAGGATGTCGAATTCTTCGATGATCCATGGGTTCTTATGCAAAAATATATTGAGCCGGCTTCATATGAAGCATCTATCTATATATATAAACGAAAGCTCTAAAATCCTATGTGTCGCGATGTGGTCGCTCCCCCTTTTATGAAACTCACTAGATTGCTTAATTTTTGAGTGGTGAACTCTCATCGATTTAACCCACTTTGACCCAAATAACTCTTACACGGGTCATAACATCTCAAATACCACTTTCTTCACATCGATATGGTCAAGCTGATTATCTCCTCTCAAACTGAAACTCTTCCTTCTTTAGCCTCCTTTTCTCCACTACTCCACCGTCCCTAGCCATAATCTAACTTCTAATCGTAGTTCATTCTACAAACCCTAACTGGAACCTTTAAATATGCCTGAATGCAGGTATCTCAAATCTTCTCTGCTCAATATCATCTGCCACACTACCAGGTTAGACTGGAACCCTAATTGGAGTTCCAATCCGCTAACGGCATTTAGGGTTTAGCTTATTTGCATGTTGAATTAGAAAGCTACAAATTTAGTTTTGGGTTTAGTTTGATGTTTATGGATGAAATTGATGTGAAATCGGGTACTTGAATTGATGAATTCAGGTTTAATTTGATTTTTTGGATGAAATTCAAGTGGGTGGGGTTGTGATGATTTCATCGCTTGTATTATTTTAGCTTTAACATTTGTATTAGATATCAAGGTTTGTTTGGCTGTAATTTTCAGTGACAAAAAGTTGACTTTCTGCTGGCTAGGTATTATCAGAATTAAGATAACTTATAAATTAGGAGTATCCAGTGGAGACGTACAAATTAAAGCTTTGAGTTTTAGATTTATCAACTAACTCACTATGCGGGCTTCCCCCTGAGATTGGGAAGGTTAGCATATTATTCATTATACAAACAGTATTCACTAACACACGATTACTATATTGTTTTCCATATATATTGTAGCAAAATTATTACATCTCTGTAACAAATTAAGATTCAGTTATAGTGTTTACAAATATTATTATTACCTAGGTTTGATGACAACTTTAAGAATGCTTGTGCTCACTTGCAATCCTATATCTTAGAAGGTTTGAACAATTGAACCACCTTTATGGTTTGTTTAATATATTTTTGAAAGAAGCTAAACTCAACAAGTTTCATGTTTCTTATTAGATCACTAGTGAAGGGACCCAAACCTGCATTGTTAAGGTTCCTTAGAAGACTTCCAGTTGAAGAAGGTATGCATTGTTGATACAAGTATTTCATGTACACTTTTGAGTGATCTAATGCATTAGTTTGATCTTAATCCTTTTTATTGAGTGTGCATATTTGATTTAGTAAATTTGTTTTCCCTGCATAATTGTCATTATTCATACACTTAGGTAAAATTCGAATATAGGTCAACTTCATATGTTTCTATAAGTTTTTGGGTAAATTTTCTAGGAATTGTCAATCAATCAATCAAGCCCTGTATATCTCACCGCATAGCACGTATCGGTAGGGTCAGGGGAGGGTGGGAAGGAAAGTCTTTCCTCTATCCGTGGGAATAGAGAGGCTGCTTCCAGAGAGACCCCTGGTTTAGAAAGCTACATACAGGTAAACAGAGTAAACATACATCCTACAAGAAAAAACACTTAGCAATACATAGATAGCAAACTACCAAAATAGCAAGGAATCTTTAATCTACTAAGAATATGGCATAAGAATCAAAAAGCAGCATCAAACGAAACAAAATATATACATAAACAACAAGGAGCCAGGCTAGCCAACGAGACCATAAGTACAAAGCTAAGCTAACTAAGTACCTTCCCCTAGAAGTCGCTAACCTTAATCATATGTCTCCACGAATCTCTATCCTAGACCATGTCCTCAGAGAGGTGCAACTCTATCAAGTCATGTCTAATTCTCTCATCCCAAGTCAATTTAGGCCTGCCTCTACTCTTCTTTCCGTCCACAATGAAGGTTTCCACTACTCTAACTGGCGTTGTTGTCGGTCTCCTCTTCACATGCCCATACCATCTCAATCTTCATTCCTATATTTTCTCTGATATGCTAACTATTCCTAACCTTTCCCTAAAGACCTCATTTCTAATCATATCTAATCTAGTGTGTCCGCACATCCACCTCAGCATCCTCATCTTTGCTACCTTCATCTTGTGCGCCTGTGTCTTCTTGATGGCCCAACAGTCTATTCCATACAACATTGCAGGTCTAACTGCGACTCTATAAAAATTCCCCTTTAATTTAGATGGGAACTGCTTGGGGCACAAAACCCCAGTGGCTACTTTCCACCTACACCAGCCAGCTTGTATGTGGTGGGTTATATCACCGTCTATCTCTCCATTGCTTTGGACAAACGATCCTAGATATTTAAACTTCGTTATCTGCGAAACCACCTAGTCCTCAATAGTGATCTGGGTGTCCTCTCTATCGCCAACACCACTGAAGTCACAACAAAGGTACTCTGTCTTAGAGCGACTAATTCTTAAACCTTTATCCTCTAAAGCTACACGCCACTCCTCTAGCCTTTCGTTCAAACTTTGTTTAGTCTCAGCCACTAACACAATATCATCTGCAAAGAGCATGCACCATGGGACATGCTCCTGAATCGACTTGGACAACTCATCCATGACTACCGTGAAAAGAAAAGGGCTTAACGCCGATCCTTGGTTAAGTCCCATCTCCACCGGGAAAAAATTTGTATCTCCTACCGGCGCACGAACACTAGCTTTAGTCTTGTCATACATATCTTTAATTAAGTCTATATACTTTCCAGGTACCCCTTGACCTTCTAAACTTTCCCAAATTAGTCTACGTGGCACACTATCATATGATTTTTCAAGGTCGATGAATACCATCTGTAGGTCCCTCTTTTTCTCCTTATACTTCTCCATTAATCTTCTCAGTATGTGTATCGCTTCCGTGGTTGACCATCCTGGCCTGAAACCAAATTGGTTAACCATAACCTACGTTTCTCTCCTAATTCGAGTCTCAATTACTCTCTCCCATAATTTTATAGTATGACTTAGCAACTTAAGTCCTCTGTAATTTCGACAACACTGTGCGTCTCCCTTGTTCTTGTATAAGGGCACTACTCCACTACTCCACTGGTCTGGCATTTTTCCATTTTTGAAAATAAGGTTGAATAGAGTAGTGAGCCATTGAACGCCTTCATCACCTAAATACTTCCAAGCCTCAATCGGTATGTTGTCTAGACCAACCGCCTTAGCCCTTCCAATCTTCCTAAGTGCTATCCTCACATCTCCCTGTGTGATACCTCTACAGTAGGAGTTATTCCTTTGTTGTCTTTGCGCAACAGGGTTTTCTGGTTCTCGTTGGTAGTTCTGTCTGTCATTAAAAAGACTGTTAAAATAATTTTGGCATCTCTGTTTAATGTCTTGTTCCTTGATTAAGACACGCACATCCTCCCCCTTTATATATTTCGCTACTCCTAGGTCCTGTCTTCTACGCTCCCTAGCTTTAGCAATCTTGAACATATCATGCTCCCCCTCCTTTGTTTCCAAACGTGCATACATCCGTCTATACGCCGTGTTTTTTGCCTCTGTCACCGCCTTCTTCGCCTCTCTCTTAGCGTTTTTGTATTTCTCCCTCAACCTCCAACGCTCCCCCTCGTTTGTGCACCTTAAAATATCCCTAAGATTCTGTTGCTTATCCTTGATCTTGCTCTGCACATCCTTATTCCACCACCGAGATTCCTTGTTCCCAGTTGTCCTGCCATTCGTGACCCCTAGCGTCTCCTTTGCCACTTGAGTGATGGAAGCTGCCATATCCTCCCACATCTGGTTTGCGTCCCCAACAAGATGAATTGTTGTCATCGAGATGACCTTGTCCTTGAACATCGTAATGTTGGTGCCCTTCAAATTTCCCCATATTATCCTAGACTGCCCTTTTCTCTCCATCGTAGTCACTTTCTCTCTCAGTACTACATCTGCCACCAGTAAATGGTGCTAAGCTGCTGTGGTCTCCCCCAGTATCACCTTGCAGTCTCCCCACCGTCTTCGATCGTGTTGCCTCATTAAGAGATAGTCGATTTGTGTATTCTTCCCCCATTAGTAAAAGTGATTAGGTTTGGGTTCCTCTTCCTAAAGAAAGAGTTCAGAATACCTAGGTCATGGGCCACTACAAAATCTATAAGATCCCTACCAGGTTCGTTCCTATCCCCAAAACCAAAACCTCCATGAACTATGGGAAAGCCATCACTATCCTTACCGATATGACCATTGAAATCACCTCCTACGAAAATGGTCTCATCCCTAGATACGACCCTCACTACTCCATTTAGGCAGTCCCAAAACTCCCTCTTTTCTTGGTCTCCTAGTCCCACATGTGGTGCATAAGCGCAAACCACAGCCACTACTTCGACTCTTAGCACTAACCTTAATACCATCACCCTATCGTTGTATCTTTTCACCTCAATCACATTCTTATGCAATTCTATAGCGACTAGAAAGCCTACTCCATTTTTAGCTCCATCCGCCCCCGAATGCAATAGCTTGTACCCATTTCGCTCTACCCCTCTCCGCCCCTTCTACCTAGTCTCTTGGAGGCATGCTATATGGACCTTACATTTAAGAGAATCTATCACCTCTAACAATTTACCACCTAGAGTCCCTACATTCCATGATGCCACGCGCAAACTATACCCCCATACCCTTTCCTGCACCCCTCGTCCTTGGACACAATCTCAGCGGACTGACATGACTACTGTCGTCTATGGTTACAATTAACTGTAACTATTTAAAGCAAATCAAAACACAAAGAACCAACGCAAACACACCATGAACAGACGTTGATGAACAAGTCTTATAAAAATTTGCCTAATGTACACTTAACAAATAGGTAATTATTGCGCACATACACAAAGAGACATAAACTGCCTAATGCAAACATAAACCATACATTTTTCTTCTGGTATCAACAACAGATGCCTAATGCAATTCCTAATGAGAAACGAAAAACAAAACAGTAAAGAACGATCTCACCAAACAATAGGAGCTGAATGCAAGATAGCCGTGTCCTTCATTTAGGGTTATGCGCCTCCGGTCCCTTGAATCGCAAGATCTTGGAATTCAACAAATAGTAGGAACGGTGGTTACAAGTGAATAATAATAATAATAATAATAATAATAATAATAATAATAATAATAAGCTTTCGATTGAGGCAAATGATCGAATACTTGGTGGGCATGGATAAAACAATCAGGTGATGATGATGAGTGAGAGAGAATAATAATAATTATTATTAACAATTCATGGAACTAAATCAAATGTTAACACCAAATCGAACTCACTGTAGAGATCGGAATTGATTTAATTATAAAGTAGAAGATAGATGAATGTAGTAGGTTGATTATTATTATTATTATTATTATTAAAGTTTGAATAAAAAACCCTAAAATAATGAAAGAAAGTGTAACCGATTCCCAAACTAAGCTTAAAATCGAAATCAAACGGTGGATTACAGTAGCAAGACGGAGGAGAAAGACGGATGGTGATCAAAATCATAGATTTTGATATTCAGTGGGCTCAAATTGAATAGTTATTATTTTGTCAATATAAATTTAATATATGAAATGAGCTTGTATACAAATAGGCTCGCGAGCCAAGTTGAGCTCAATAAGTGAAGTTTGGCTCGTTTAATCCTAGGAATTGCCCCTACTGTTTTTTAAAGGAGACAGAGTTGATAACGAAAATTCAAAATCTTTTTTATCATCATGAACATAGTGAGGTTTAGGTTTTTAAACGACCCATATAGAGTTGAACAATGTTTTTATTTGGTACTTTGATACCTTTTGTTTGACGTTTTACATATTAGACATGTATTTAATCAAATGTAATACAATGTTTGCTATGAATGTCTATTTTTTTCTATCGATGTATTTCTTGTCTAGAAAAAACTTGTACTTGCGAATCCATGTTTAAACATTTATTTGACATGCTCTTATTACTTTTCATCGATTAGTTTCAAGAAATTTTAGTGTTGTTTTTCAGGTTATAGGATACTATTGTTGAAATTGTAATCTCTCTGATGAAATCACATGTCTGATCAAAAACACATCTTGGAGCTGCTCAAGATACTTACGTTTACTTTATTGTTATTGGGTCACAAAATATTATTTAGTTTATGTTTTATATGGGCTGAACTTATTTGAAAGGCCTATATTTATGTTTAATGTGTAACGGGCCTGTTAGCCTAGTCAGTATGTAAATATTTTAGGTTACGTATTGTTGAACTATTGAACGTTGTCAAAACAGTTGAGAAGAACGGTTAGGGATATAGTTAATAAACCGTTCTTATCAACATGTATATATGGGTCGATGTAAAGAATTGTTGTAAGTGTGTATTCTATGTTTAATAATATTTTTACATCAGATTGTTTCTTGTTCCATTCACTATATCAGTTGTGTTATATACTGCTACGTTTATAATTGATCATCATGAAACCTACTCAGAAGCAACATACCAACAGTGGTATCAGAGCCAAAGGGCTCGAATCGATCCGTACGAGTGGGAGTTTCGGCAACGGCAGGAAGACGTCACTTGTGAGACGTTTTTCGACTGCGTTGTCGCGGTTATTGTTGCAGGCAGATTTGCCTAGGGTTTCGTCACATAATCGTTTCAAACATCAGGTAGCGAAGAGAATTATAAACCGGGCGAAATTCCACCGACATCGTCTTGCAAATGCACCCAGAAGAAGGAACGAAGGCCATGGTGCACGGACTTGCGGTAAAGACGATATGGAAACGAGTAGTCTGGAAAATCTCTCAGAAGTTCATTGTTATCGTTGTCAGAATTTTGGTCACTATGCTTATGCATATTCAAGTAAGTTATCCAAGTTTATTTTCCCTACTGAATCCAAACCAGAAGATATGGATGATCTTGTTAAGGGGACGGATTATGGCAATTGGAATAACATTTGGTTTGTAAACCCTAGTATAAAGAAACATCAAACAAGTAGTCTGACTTTGTTTTGTGATTTTAAATCCACATATAAAGTGGAAAAAGATCGCCAAAATAAACCGATGTTTGTTTACGGGCTAGGGTTGACCGAAATTCTTGTGGATGATAAGATAGAAAGGATTCCTCATATTCAATATGTTCCTAAATCTACAAAAAATATTTTTAGTAAGGAACAATTGATGTTGCAAGGATTTGATATAGTTTTTGATGGGCCTACATGTGTTGTTTCAAAGACTTTTAAAGAAATTTCAAATGTTGATAAAATGGGAATTCAGGGATTTTAGAGGCCGGAAAAGATAAAGAAATTGTAAAGGCTAGTTCCTTATGTTTGTTAAAATTCCATCAACATGAGGCCGATATAATTGATTATTTGGAAGAAGTAAAAGAGGGAAACAAGATTGTGTAAGGCCCCGTTACCGGTAGCCCTACTTTCGTGTTGGATTTACTCATAAACGCAGTTCTAAATATCAGAGTTAATTAAAACATTCGCGGAATATAAAAGCTTTCATAAAACATTTCATAACAAAACACATCTTGTCTTAAAACATCATCTTGTCTTTCAAAATAACCGAATCATTAAACTTAAACGTCTTGAGTCTTCCGATGCCAGCCTCTTATTCAGTGCCACGTGTCTCCTCAAGCGAGCTGCCTCATCCTACTCACCTGCGTGCATACTAAAAGTCAGCTACGCTGAGTGAGTTCTAGTTAATCATACATTATACCATATACACAAACTTATATTCTTTCATTCATACTTTCATACTTTCATACTTTCATACTTTCTTTTGTATTAACTTGCTTTCATATCTTACGTTATAAAGAGCATTACGCCCTACATTCCTCGAGTATTATTAGGGCTCGGTACCCTCCTTCCTCGAGTATTATTAGGGCTCGGTACCCTCCTTCCTCGAGTATTATTAGGGCTCGGTACCCTCTTTCCTCGAGTATTATTAGGGCTCGGTACCCTCTTTCCTCGAATATTAGTAGGGTTCGGTTCCCTAGTTCTTGAATATTAGTAGGGTTCGATTCCCTCTTCGTTACCATACAACCATACATCATACCTCGAGTATTATTAGGGCCCGGTACCCTCCTCGTAACCATACAACCATCCTTTCCTTCTTTTATTAAATTTATCGCATTCATACACATAAGCATACATATCATACTTACCTTATACATAGCGTTACAACCTGACGGTACGTGCAATATCCGAAGATCGTTCACGTACCATCAAGCCATCATTCATACATATCACATCATTCACATAAGGCATACACTTATCTCTTAGGATAAGCGTATTAACAAACATATTGAGTATGCACACAGCCCCGAAAACATAACACATAAATGGGGCTAGAAACTCACCTGAATCCTGTTACGCTCTCCGTTAATCGTTATTCCCTTCTTGAGCTGTGCACGGCTAACTGTATAATATTTACATGTATCAATTAATTACTACTACTCATGTTGTATTTCTATCTTTATATAACCCACAACGAACAGGGGTCCGGGGGCAGCGCCCCTGGCAGCGGGGTCTAGGGGCGGCAGCCCCTAGCAGGGTCCAAGGGGCAGAGCCTCTGGCTCGGGTCGAGCTGTCTTAACTGTCTTAACACGTTTTTCATTTGGTTTTTAATTTATTTTCTAATTTGCTAACTCCAGCGAACTTATCATTAAGCGAACTTAACAATAAGCGAACTTAACATTAAGCGAACTTACTGTAAGCGAACTTAGTGTTAAGCGAACTTAACATTAAGCGAACTTACTGTAAGCGAACTTAGTGTTAAGCGGACTTAACATTAAGCGAAGTTAAGCATTGAGCGAACTTATCACCAGGCGAAGTTAAGGCTCGGCGAACTTAGATTTAGGCGAACTTGCGTGCAAGCGAAGTTAAGCTTGCAGGCGAAGTTAAGCTTTCAGGCGAAGCTAAGCTTGCGGGCGAAGTTAAGCTTTGCAGGCGAAGTTATGCTTTGCAGGCGAAGTTATGCTTTGCAGGCGAAGTTATTCAGTTCAGCTACGGGTTTGGTTTTTATCAAGCATTTTGGCGATTTTAATACCCTTGTTATGGTTCGACATCACCCACTAACGTTCCCTAACCGTTTTCGTTCGTATATATATCCCGTATATACTATAAAGCTTGGACCTTTAAGCTTAAGGACGTTCAATACAAGATCTATGGTTTATCTTAAACGAACCGTACATGTTTATGGGTTTATTAGGTTCGTCCTAGCATCAAGTTTGCTACTTTACGCTTCGTTTAGATCCGATCTATTATCGTTTCAAGTTTCAAGGCTAAACGTTCAATAAAACGTAAACTTTAAAGGTCAAGAACATACCTTTTTGTGCTCGTTCGATCTTGGTTTGCTTGTTTAATCACAACTAATCGTTTACTCTCTCTCGGATCTTGCTCGTTTCTCTCTCTCGGCCGCCAGCCGTATATGGCGGTGTGTGGTGTGTGTGTGTTTTGGAGTGTGTTAGAGAATAAGATGGAAATGAATGATGGTTTAGGGTTTAAGGTTGGTTTAGGGGATATTTATATCCCTTAAAGCCCATGGACCTAAGGCCCATTTCCTTTAATCCATTTTAATTAGTCCAAGTCCATGATCTTTTCCTCATTAGACGTTAATTAGTAACATTAAACGCACGAAAATTTAACGCAACATTCTCTATTTATTATTAGAATATTTAGGATGTTACAGATTGGTGTAAATTGGGACATATGTATCATGTTTATGAATAAGATACAAGTTCACAATATGTTCCTTAAGCATAGAAACTTTCTTAAAACCGAATTCAAAGATCTTGTTAAATGGTTTATAGAAAACCTTCAAAATGAAAAGGGAAAAAAGTTTCCCCCTAAGTTAGAAGATGGTGTTATTGTTGATCTACTTGATTTGTATATGGAAGTTCATATGCTTGGAGGTTTTAGGAAGGTTACTCAGGGTAAAAAATGGACCGATTTAGAAGTCAAGTTGGGTTTTCGAATTGATCAAGGTAGCGATATTCAAATGGTCTACTACAAGTACTTAAACACACTCGAATGGTATTATCAAACAATCACCAAAAGAGGGTACTTTGAAGATGAAGATTTGAAAGAACTTGTTGATACCATAGGCGAAACAAGTAGCAACAAAGAGAAGATCAAGGCCCTGCCTATTAAGAAAAGAAGTACATATTACCAGCAATCTAGACCGTCAGCCAGCCACTTTGCAACAAATATTGAAGACGAGGCTGTTGAGGATGCAACCGAGAAAGATTCAACTGAGTCCGACTCATTTGAAATCATGTGCTAATAATGTCAAGGGAATGAGCAGCGGATGATCAAGAGATTAAGGGGGCATGTTGAAATTGTAATCTTTATCATCAAATCACATGTCTTATCAAAAACATTTCTTGGAGCTGCTCAAGATACTTACGTTTACTTTATTGTTATTGGGTCACAAAATATTATTTAGTTTATGTTTTATATGGGCTGAACTTATTTGAAAGGCTAATATTTATGTTTAATGTGTAACGACCTGTTAGCCCAGTCAGTATGTAAATATTTTATGTTACGTATTGTTGAACTATTGAACGTTGTCAAAACAGTTGAGAAGAACGGTTAGGGATACAGTTAATAAACCGTTCTTATCAACATGTATATATGGGTCGATGTAAAAAATTGTTGTAAGTTTGTATTCTATGTTTAATAATATTATCTCTACATCAGATTGTTTCTTGTTTCATTCACTATATCAATTGTGTTATATACTGCTGCATTTATAATCGATCATCATGAAACCTTCATCGAGGCAACATACCAACAACTATGACACATAATATTATTATACACAGTAATATAGTATATTTAACATAAATTTTATAATGTGCAGCCATTTCAACATGTTGTTTCTCCTTCTACTGGTGCAATTGCTGGGTGGATGGCAATTGATAATCCTTTCATGCCTCATAGTCCTATTTCAGCTGGACCTCCTAGCCATGTGCAGCCTACAGTTGCAGGTTATTATTTTTTCATGTGGTTTCTCTTTATTAATGTTTTACTTTTACATGTGTAGCTGCTTTTCTGAAGCACCCATGAACACCTCCTGGTGGTCCTGGTGCCAATTATTTTTGTCATTAGTGTAGAATTACTTTTTATGAAACCTTCTTCTATTATGAGAACCTTAACATGTGTATTTTTTAACTTATTATTCTGGTTGCATGTATGTTGTCACTTAATGTCTTTATCTAAAATATGTTTATTTATAGTACCTTTTTTTGTTAATGTTCTTCAGAGTTTTGCTGCTAACAAAATCACATTTAGACACTATCTCATGAAGCAAGAACATATTAAAAGTGACTTATCTCATATTGATCATTCAGTTTCACTTGGTACTTTCAAACTTCAATTTATTTTTTATTGTATTCTGGTCATCTCCAAATTTTCAAACTATCTTGTGGATTGCTTTGTTTAGGTTGTGTTTTAGCTATGGCTGATCAAATTGAATAAATGAGTTATCGGGTCAAGACGCGAACCCAACGGGTCTAACTATATTCCGTTTAACTAAACTGGTTAAACTCTTCTATCGTAAAAGGGTAAAAAAGTCATTTTGTTTTCCTTTCTTATGTTAACCAGTTTTGTTGCAGCTGATTATTTGACCTCTAAATATCCATACTATTTAAAATTGTGAACGGTTAAAAGGAAGAACTAACAAAATCGCAAAATACCTACTTTGTAGTCGAGTAAACTCACCGATAACGATCAAATTAACGCAAAATAGAAGGATGGAGGTACATCATTTATGGCTCATTTGACCTTTAAAGGTCAACACATGCTGGTTACTTTACTTTCTTGATGCTACAACTTGAATTTTTTTTTAATTTCTTTTGAATGGTTATGGTTTAAATATTAACTAATATTTAGAAAAATGCATGACAACTATAGGTCAATTTGACTTTTGTACAATAGGTCAAACTATGAGAAATGTTTTGACTTTCTTGATGAAGTTAAGTTTTCAATTTTTTTTAGATTGAATGTTAAGTGAGCTGTAGCTTGATCTCATTGCTATTATAGAAAGCGTTTGAGGGTGTTTTATATTATTCGTTTCTAATATTTATATATATTTTTAGGATTTTGCTTTGTTTATCATAAAAAAATTAATAATATATTTAAGATTTGATAATGAAAAAGGTTCACAAATAAATGAGATCTTATAACCCGATTTAAAAGCTATATAGGTTTGGTGAGACCTATGATCCGCTTATTTTTTACTATAAAGTTGTTTTTTAGTTATAAATAATATAGTTTTTTTTTAAATCAGATATTAATTTTTAGTATATCCATATCATATTAAATATTTGGTGAGATTAATTTTTAATTTAATTAGATGTTATAACCCGTTTAATGAATATACTTAATGTTTGATGATGAAATAGTTTCACAAATAAATGAAATGTTATAACCTGGTTTAAAAGTTAATTGGGTTTGGTGAGACCCATGACCCGCTTATTTTTTTTAATTATAAATAATACATATATTTTTTAAAGAAATCACATATTAGTTTTTAGTATATCCCTTTTTTATAGGATTTTCATATCAAATATTTGGTGATATTAAATTTTTATTTAATGAGATGTTATAACCCGTTTAACGAATATTTGGGTTTGGTGAGACTTATACCCGTGAATTCGGGTCAAATACATGATAAGCCTCCATTTACAAATAATGCAATCTGGTAGTTTAAGGTTATTGTATAGAGCAATCAGAGAGCTTTTAAAGCTTTCGTTTATACATATTATAGATTAGATTTAGTTTGGAACTTCTTTAATAGGATACTCATAAAAATAAAAAATAAAAAACTTAATATTTTGAAACTAATTATGGTAATAGAACATATTTCGAAACTAATTATTGGATTTTATTTAATATATTCAAAAATCAATATAATAGAATGCTACATAACAATATATATGAAATTCATCATTATGCATAACGTTTAAATAAAAATAAAAAATTACTAAAAAATCTTATAAAAACATATTTATTAACCATCTGATCACGTAGGTGGTTAAACCATTAAAAGGCTAAAGCCTCAAAGCCCGTCAAACATAATACCTTAGTACTTTCAATGGTTGAACACTTGAATGCTTCAATAAGTCAAATATCTTCTGAAGTGATAAAAACAGCTCATGCTCATAAACCAAAAAATTGTCACTACTTGCATTTGAATTTTGGGATACCAATTGGAGAGTTCAATGTTTTTGGGTTGTTGTAAGTTTTCAATCCAACATGATCAATTTTCCCTTTTCACGTTTTTTAATGTTGTTGGTATTGCTTATCAAGCTTATATGTTTGGACCTTGGGCATTGAGGTATTTACTAAATTTATTGTTGGTAATAGAACTATTGTTTATTTGAAAATGATATTTTGACTTTTGTAAGTAAAACTATAACTTAAAAAAGGAGCGATAGCTTCCCTCTTGTAAATGAACTGAATATTTAGTGAAACGTTCGACGGTAACTCTGTTTACGGTCATTCGTTTAAAACTTGAACACTAAATTCCATTCGCTTATATGAATGAACGAGGATGAACAAATGTCGTGTTAGTTCATTCATGTTTATGAAAGTCCGATTACGTGTTCGTTCATTTACGTTCGTTAATGTACATTCAGTTACGTTCGTTTGTGTGTTATAATAATAATAACTATTATTATGTTAAGTCTTTTTTAATTTAAACATGATTTATCTTTTGGATGGTTCTCTAATGTTTGTGATTAACGATGTTGTTGTTTCATATTTTGAAATTAATGTATGTTCGTTTGTGTTCATTTGCGTTCATTTAGAAAGTTGACAAACGAAGTTGGATAAGTTCATTTCGTTTATGGACGAACACTGACATAAAATTTCGTATGTGTTCGTGAACCGTTCTTTTATTCGATAAAAGTTAATTAACAAACGAACACCAACAAGGCTTCCTACAATTTGGTTCGTTGACATCCCTACAATGCCTACCTCTTTAACAATCTTAAGAAGAACATAATGTTTATCAAAATATGAAATATGATTTAAGAATGACTAAACATTGAAACAATATGGTTACTTAATGCATGTAACTTCTCATATAGTGTTGTAACAAGTCAATATATATAACCGTGCATTTTATGGTACTAACTTCCACATGTGAACTACATGTGTTTTGGTTGGAACCCAGATTTAATATGAAATATTTTTGAGAATCAAGTTTAAGCTGGTGAATGGGATAAAGTTGAACGATACCTATACGGTTTCATAAAAGTTGAAAACAATCGTTACTCAATAAAAGATAAATATTACAGTTTCCTTGCAATAGATTAAGATAAAATGTTAACAAAAAACCCACGTAATTCGCGGGGTATAACTTGATTTCAATTAACTAACTATAAACCATAATTTATTTTGATACCGCATTTAAAACAAAAAATCATGTAAGACCTACTCACAATAAAAACTAACTAAAACATTGAATTTAACTTATAATACTTTATCTTTAAATTAATCTAACTCACATCTTATTATCATCTAATAACTCTACACATAACATTATTACAACTATTAAGCATAAATTTCATATATTCAAATAAACTTACATTAATCATCATGATTATACATTCCATCTTATATGTCATCAAAATCAAACTTTGGGTTCAAAGCGTCCAATAATCCTCTAAACCATATATTGATTTTCTCTTCGAACTCCAAATGTACTGTTAGCTTCCTTGCATTTGCCATCTTCAAATTATCTAAACCTCTAAAAAACACGAAGTATGTTTAATTTTCCACCTCATACTGAATATAAGTTTTGGAACAACCATCTCCCCCCCCAACAAAAGTCCTATCAAGTCTTTCAAAATAAAACCATCTTTGTACATGATTGGTTCGTCATCATCTTCACTCTGATCTTCATACTTCAAAGTAAGGTCTTTAATCAGTGATGCCTCCTCAACAAATGGAAGCTCTTTCTTTAATCCGATTGAATAAATCTGCGATTGAAATTTGTAACTCACAGAAAGAACTTTGTGCCTACTCGAAGTCTCAATCTTCAATCAAGAACTAAGAAAAACCCCAAAACGGCCCAAAACCCTACAATACTTCCATCGAAAAACATTAACCATCGGATATTCAAACTATTTATTCTGATTTACCAACAATGGTTAACTTAGGGTTTCTAATAAGATGAACAATCGACACTAAGAAACGAAAGATAGGTTTCTTAAAAGATTTTCTAATATCTTAACACGCATGATATATAATGACGACTACAAATAATTATACCTATTTTTCAATTTTAAAATTAAAAAAACAAATATAAAATTTTAAAAATTAAAATACATAATTAGAATGTGCAAAAATTTAATAAACACATATACATTATTTTGTTTTGTCCGTTTGAGATAGATGTGAAACTAAAACTGGGCTAGAGGAATCAAATACTTGAATTTAACTAAAGCCCAAAACACATATCTTAAATAAAAAGTGTTGGTCTACATTAATTTATAAACCCATGAGAGCCCATTTGATCTGATCAATTGAATAACATATACATTCCACATCACCAACTAACGCTAACTACTCAATACACACATAAATAGAACAAACTATATAACATGCACTCATGTAAATTAAGAAGAAAAATCACATATTAAACAACATAGTGTTGGACTACATTAACTGAAAGACCCATGAGACCCTATTTTAGATACAAACGAAAAAATAAAACAAACAAACTACACTTTAACTCCAACTAATAAAGATAAGATACTTTATTCGTTCACGTAACATTTAATTTTAATATCTAAACACATCATACATGAAAAATATATATTCACAATTATTTTTTAAAAAATAATAATAAAAGTAACCCGCGTAACACGCGGGCTAAAAGCTAGTAATCTTATAAAACACAACAATACTATGAAAATTTTTTACAGCTTACTGAAACAGCATAAATATGATATTTTTATCCAGGAGAAAGAGAGAAAAATATGTATAATTTTAGCCAAGTTTTTATAAAAGCAATTATACCACATCAAAAATGGGGATTAAGCACATTAAAGGAAAAGAAATTCATATATCCCGGGACAGGTGGCAAGCAAGTTTATAAACATAATTACTGGGATTATATCAAGGGTTTATAAATGCTTATTTTATGAAAATCCAAAAAGAAAACATTCATGGTTCATAAAAATTAGTGATAATATCTTTAAACAAGGCATACCTTGTTGGTTTCAAAAATGGTTTATTTTATATGGACCAACAATTGAATTCTTCCTGAACCATTTAGAGGATTATATCTAGAATGGGTTGAAATATCTCCCAATCTTATAGAAGCAAAAACTAATAGTTTTTGGTTTGAGGGAATAGCCTCAATGTATTTTTTCATAGAATTTTCTATTCCATGGATTTGAAAATGGAAACCGACCACAGGGTATACCCTATGGGACAATTTCCCATGTCTAAAACAACCTATTATACAAAGTTTTAGACAAAGATGACCCGGATAAATGTGTTGACCAAACAAATTGAAGGACATAACACGGTGAATGTAATCAATTCAAGAATAGAATATTATAAAACCCAGCTAATAATGAAGCAACAAAAATAGCTCACTAGTCCATTCGAACATATTTCGAAAAGACTTATAGAAGGCAAGCAAGAAGTTTCGAAGTCCGAGATTATTAAATCCTATATGAAAGAAATGAAGAAGGAACTAAAAAACATTTTTCCACAACAAGTTCCTCTAAGGCTATGTCTATTTCGTCAAATAGTCAACGATATTATAATGAATTCTCAGAATTAGCAGGAGAAACCCAGGATACAGAGGACATCACATGCCTAGATGTAGACTTTGATAAATATTTAGAAAAACTCCAGGTTGAGTTCATAGATCAACCAGGGGAATCTTCCCAAAGCAATCCAGACAAGGGAAAAGAAAAGAATCAAAAGTGACAAAATACTTTCCCTACTCATAGTGGAAATCTCTACAAAAGATAATAAATCATCTTCATAATGAGAATCTCTGATAAAGCCCCATGAGGCAGACCTTGGATGCCAATTTAAATGGCTATGCTTTTCCCATAAGGAATCATTAGTCTTTATGTAATATTTTATTTTCTAATTTATTTTTTTTGTATTTTGTTTCTTTTCGGTGTGCTTTCCCTATAAAAGGGGGTTTAGTTTGTAGTAGGAGATACGCTAATTCTTAGCACCTCCTTTCTTTCTGCAATCTTGTAAAATTGTGACAATCGTCAATTTCAGGTTAACTCCGTTAACTCCGTTAACTCAACTCCGTCAATTCAAACTTAAAGATCATTGAATCTATAACGCACACCTCATTACATTTAAACTAGGGTTTAAATGACGCTTGACACTTACTACATGTGTAGTCTTTCGGGAATTTCAAATAACATTCTGTTGCGCATGAATTTGACTGTTATGAGTTTGCTGTAATGTTTTGATCATTGTGAGAAACCTATGTGGAATAAAAATAAAATAAAACATGTTCTGGAAACCTAATACATGTATGCTTTTGTGATGATTTTTGATGAATTAATTGAGATGCTATGATCGGTGGAATAGTATAATCTTTCAAGTAGAATTCTGTCTCGGTAAAGTTAACTGCCGAACTTTGTGAAAATGCATGAAAAGTGCTAGTTGCTAGTTAATTGTTATGTTTTGACCAAATTGCCCCTGCGGGGAATACTTGCTAAATAAGTGTGGTATTTTGACCAAATTGCCCCTGCGGGGAATAGTTGCTAGTGATATACGTTATTAATACATGACACGTAAATAATTGTTCACACACGTATCGTATCACAAATGTACTCGTTAAGTCACACATGATTCACAAACAAACACGAAACGTATCTTGTGATTAGGAATTATGTGCCGGGTCTAGAGACTCGATATTAGTTCCGATATTTAGAAAATCTCCTTGTTGTTTTAGAACGCTAGAGAGAGTTTTCTGTGACGCGCATCACTTGGTGATTTATTTTGGGAATTCTTCGCAAACAGTGAGTTCACTTACCCCTTTTTAAACTGTTTTCAAACGCTTTTCACTTGGGGGAGATAACATACTCCGAAAACGCATTTAAGATTTTGTTAATATAGATTATATATCACTTGTAAAGACTAAGTGGCAAACGCGTTAACTAAAGTCCTTCATTCACATCGAACTGTTTAATATTGGATAATAGCGAGTCATTGTTGAGTAGTACTACTGGGTTTGACAAACCCCACCCAAGGCTAAACTCGACTGGAGGTCGAGTGGGTGTAATCTTGGCTAAACACATACCATGGTCGGGATAGACCTGGTGGCAAGGCAAATGATAAACAGTCAGCTTCGGTGTCGAACACTTAGTAATACTTGTTTTATAGGCTAGCTACCTATAGATATATAATTGACATAACACAATCTGGTAAAGCAAAACGTTTACCGCAAAACGCTGAACGCAAAACGCTTAACGCAAAATGCTTAACGCAAAAGGCTGAACGCAAAACGCTTTATTTTATATAAACTTGTGAACTCACCAACCCCGTGTTGACACTTTTAGTATGTTATTCTCAGGTAGCCGAGGCGGGCGCGCGGTATAGGATCATGCATGGTTTTTGAACATTCTGATATGCAAACATGTTTTAACTATTATTACTTGGGTTTTTATGTCGTCCTGTGTGACGTAACTTTTGTCTTTGGTTTTTACGCTTCCGCACTTATTTTCATTTAAACGTTTTTATGGTTTGATTATAACTAATGATTCCGATCCTGTTAGTTCACACCCTCTGACGGTAAAACTCCGTTAGTGGATTTTGAGGGTGTGACAGATTGGTATCAGAGCCATTGGTTATAGCGAACTAGAAGCTGCATGCATACTAGACTATAACCGCGACGACCCATTAGTTATAATGATACGCACTGCATATGTTTGTGAAGTCTTTGTTATCTTATCTCTTTACCCCTTTCACTCATACGTCGCATACACGACTTACCTGTAAGGATGTCGACGCCACCATCATCGTTATCCGATCAGATGACTCATGCTCATGGGAAGGAACCACAGTTACCTAACTCATCGCCACCCCGGGTAGTCCCGGAACTCGAAGCTCCTGCACCGAAGAGGTATCGCTTATCCGGAGGCATGTACGAAAACGAAGTTAGCTGGGATTGGTACCCTAATATGATTAGGCGTATGGTTTATCGCGAACAAGTTCCCCCGCTACCCCACCCGAACCATCCTGCTTACCCCAACACCCTACCACCCATAACCGAACCTGTAGAGTGTGTGCTCGCAGCTGTTGTTTCTTGTTTGGAGCGTGACGTGGGTTATATGCGCTACACGAGAGCTAACGTTTCCGGACTGTTAAAAGATGGAACCGAGACTAAGGAGGAAATTGCCCGCATGACAGCGGCCAGGAAGGAAATGCAAGAGGCTAGTGATCAACAGATGAAGATTATGAGAAAGATGCAAGCCGAGATGATAGACTTGTAAGAGCAACTCCAAGTAGCAAGAACCCGAACCGAGATAGCTTTAGAGCGTTGTGATGTCTTACAAATGCAAATTGCTCAGAACGCAGCCAAACCTGAGGCAGAGCCCGAAGAGGAACCCGAAGAAGATCCCGAAGAGGAGCCTGGGAGGATCCCGAGGAAGATCCCGAGGAGGAACCCGAAGAGGAACCGGGGGAAGAACCGGCTGAGCCAGAGGCACACTCAGAGGTCTCCCCAGACGATGTGCAAATGTGCAGATCCTTGGATTGGAACTGGGTAACGCGATGAACTGGGAGGAGTTCAAGAACATGATGCGAGAAGAGTACTGTCCGAGAGAGGAGATTGCAAAGTTGGAATCCGAGTTTTGGTCATTGAAGATGGTGGGTTCAGAAATCGAAGCCTACACTACCCGTTCTCACGAGTTAGCTGTGATGTGTCCGCGGATGGTGGATCCGCCGAGTAATAGGATTGAAATGTATATTGATGGGTTAGCACCGCAAATTCAGGGCATGGTGACGCTTCCAGACCAGCCACGATTCAACAAGCGATTCGGTTAGCTCACAAACTAACGGATCAAGCAGTGACCCAAGGTGCGCTACCACCTAGGGGTTCAACCATCAAAGCCCGTGGCAACCCAAGTACTGACAACAACAGCAACAGCAACCCGAGCAGCGGAAAAAGAAAGTTTGACAACACCAGATCCTCATCCTCGAATCCCCCACAGCAACAACACTACCGTAAGGCCGAATTCACTCGGAGCTTCAACAATCAGGGTCACAACAACAATAACAACGGTAGCGGGCAGGGTTCGAGCGGATATGCTGGGAAATATCCGAAGTGCAACAGGTGCAACTATCATCATGCTGGCCCGTGTGACCGTGTCAAGTGTCAGAGATGCGGAAAGATGGGTCACCAAGCAAAGGAATGTAGAGGAGACCTTGCGACAAAGGGTGCTCCTAAACCACCCATGAAAACCCAGGGATGTTTTGAGTGTGGACAAGAAGGACATTTTAAGAAGGACTGCCCTAAGCTGAAACAGAACGACAACAATGGAGGTAATGGAAGTGGCAGTGGTGGTGGAAACAATGGAAAAGGAAGAGCTTTTGTTATTGGGTCGGGTCAAGCCCGCAATGATCCGTACGTGGTGACTGGTAAGTTCCCTGTGAACGATTGTTTTGCTTCTGTATTGTTTGACACTGGAGCTGATAGGAGTTTTGTGTCGAAAGCCTTTTGTCAACTCTTAGACCTAACTCCAACTCCGTTAGATGCTAAGTTTCCTGTTGAATTAGCTGACGGTAAGACTATAGTAACGACTCATGTACTTGCGGGATGTAAGTTAAAACTGTCAGGTCATATTTTTGATATCGACCTTATTCCTTTTACGCTTAGTAGTTTCGATGTCGTGGTTGATATGGACTGGTTATCCGAGAACCGAGCGGAGATTATATGTCACGACAAGATAGTCCACATTACTACCCCTTCCGGTGAGATCATTTCGATCCAGGGCGAGAAAAGCTGCATGACCACCAGCGTCATCACCCTCATGAAGGCTCAGAAGTATATACGAAAGGGTCATCCGGAAATTTTAGCGCATATTGTCGAGAAACCCGCAAAGGAGAAGCGAATCGAGGATATACCGATTGTGCGAGATTTTCCGGAAGTTTTCCCGGAGGATTTGCCCGGACTCCCTCCTATTCGACAAGTCGAATTCCAAATCGAATTGACCCCCGGTGCAGCGCCCATAGCACGAGCCCCGTATCGGCTCGCACCGGCGGAGCTTCAGGAGTTGTCCACTCAGTTGCAAGATTTGTTGGATAAAGGTTTTATCCGACCTAGCTCATCGCCATGGGGAGCCCCTGTCTTATTTGTCCGAAAGAAGGACGGGACTTTCCGAATGTGCATCGACTACAGAGAGTTGAACAAGGTGATGAGTAAGAATCGTTATCCTTTACCCCGAATTGATGATCTGTTTGACCAGCTCCAAGGATCGAGTTATTACTCGAAGATCGATTTGCGATCTGGTTACCATCAACTAAGAGTGCGCGAAGAAGATATTTCAAAGACGGCATTCAGAACACGGTATGGTCACTACGAGTTTTCGGTTATGCCTTTTGGTCTAACTAACGCACCAGCCGTATTTATGGATCTCATGAATCGAGTGTGCAAGGCGTACCTCGACAAGTTTGTGATTGTGTTTATTGATGATATCCTGGTCTACTCCAAGGACAAGGCTGACCATGAGGAACACTTAAGGGTAATTCTGGAATTCTTGAAGAAGGAACAACTGTACGCAAAACTCTCAAAATGCGAATTTTGGCTTCGCGAAGTTCACTTTTTAGGACATGTGATCAATGAGAATGGTATCCATGTCGATCCCGGTAAGGTAGAGGCCATCAAAAACTGGGAAGCACCTAAGACTCCGACTGAGGTGCGGCAATTCATAGGACTGGCCGGCTACTACCGGAGTTTCATCGAAGGATTTTCAAAGATTGCTCAACCCCTCACCGCTTTGACTCACAAAGGCATTAAGTACAATTAGGGTGACGCGCAAGAATCTGCTTTTCAACTGTTGAAAACCAAACTCTGTAGCACCCCTATTTTAGCCCTCCCCGAGGGAACAGAGAATTTTGAGGTACATTGGGACGCATCGATACAAGGTCTCGGTTGTGTGCTGATGCAACTCGAGAAAGTTATAGCTTATGCCTCTCGACAACTACGGGTTCACAAGAAGAACTACACGACCCATGATTTGGAACTCGAAGCTGTGGTGTTTGCCCTTAAGATATGGAGGCATTACTTGTACGGTACCAAGTTTACCATTTACACCGACCACAAGAGTCTCCAACGTATCTACGATCAGAAGGAGCTGAACATGCGACAGCGTCGTTGGGTCGAGCTGCTTAAGGATTATGATTGTGCCATCAAGTACCACCCTGGCAAGGCCAATGTAGTGACCGACGCTCTCAGCAGAAAAGAAACAGATAAACCCAGGCGAGTGCGAGCACTGCAACTCACCATTCATGCCAACCTACCCGATCAGATTCGCGATGCCCAACTCGAAGTTCTGAAAGATGATAATCTTCCATCGGAACTCATGCGGGGCATGAACAAGCAACTTGAAACCAAATCGGACGGGGTCCGATATTTTGAGAACCGGATTTGGGTTCCACGATACGGAGAGTTGAGAACTCTAGTGATGGACGAATCTCACAAGTCCCGATATTCTATCCACCCTGGCTCAGATAAAATGTATCATGACTAAAATGCACTTTACTGGTGGCCAAACATGAAGGCCGACATTGCCACCTACGTGAGCAAATGCTTGACTTGCGCCCGAGTCAAAATAGAATACCAGAAACCATCTGGTCTACTGCAACAACCGGAACTTCCAATGTGGAAATGGGAACACATTTCACTGGACTTCATCACAGGATTACCTAAAACACCGACGGGATGCGATACCATCTGGGTGATCGTTGACCGGTTGACTAAGTCTGCACACTTCTTTGCGATTAAGGAATCGGACAAAATGGAAAGACTGACTCGCGTCTACATGAAGGAAGTAGTGTCTAGACACGGAGTGCCTGCCTCAATAATTTCTGATCGAGATTCCCGTTTCACTTCGCACTTTTGGATGTCGCTACAGAGCGCACTAGGCACCCGTCTTGATATGAGCACAGCATACCATCCTCAGACGGATGGGCAAAGTGAACGAACTATTCAGACCTTAGAGGACATGTTGCGTGCATGTGTGTTGGATTTCGGTAAAATTTGAGAACCTCACTTACCTTTGGTAGAGTTTTCATATAATCACAGCTACCACGCAAGTATTAAAGCAGCGCCGTTTGAAGCACTGTACGGACGGAAGTGTCGATCACCTCTCTGCTGGGCAGAGGTTTGTGACAACCAAATCACTGGTCCAGAACTGGTACTCGAAACTTCGGAAAAGATTGTTCAAATCCGAAATCGCATGGCAGCAGCACGAGATCACCAAAAGAGTTACGCCGACAAGCGCCGAAAACCTCTCGAATTTCAAGTGAATGACCAAGTGTTACTCAAAGTCTCACCTTGGAAAGGTGTGGTTCGCTTTGGAAAGCGAAACAAACTCAACCCCCGATATGTTGGTCCTTACCGGATAACGGAACGTGTTGGTTCAGTGGCGTACCGACTGGACTTACCAACGGAACTCAGTGGCGTACACAATGTATTCCACGTATCCAATTTGAAGAAATGTCTATCCAATGAAACCCAAGTAGTCCCTTTGGACGAACTGCAAGTTGATGAACAATTGCGCTTCATTGAAGAACCAGTCGAAGTTTTGGACTGGGAAACCAAAACACTCAAGCACAACAAAATTCCAATCGTTAAGGTTCGTTGGAACTCAAGACGTGGACCGGAGTTCACGTGGGAACGCGAGGATCAAATGATGAAAAAGTATCCTCACCTTTTCGGAAGGGCTGACCAAACACCGGAAACCGCGAAACCCGACAAACCGTCAGAAATCACCGGAGGTATGAATTAAATTTCGGGACAAAATTTCTTTCTACTTGGGGATGATATGACAAACTGAAAATTTTTCTTACTTTTTCAGACACTCATCACGACTTAACTCAAATTTTCGGGACGAAAATTGTTTAACATGGGAATGATGTGACAATCGTCAATTTCAGGTTAACTCCGTTAACCCAACTCCGTCAATTCAAACTTAAAGATAATTGAATCTATAACGCACACCTCATTACATTTAAGCTAGGGTTTAAATGACGCTTGACACTTACTACATGTGTAGTCTTTCGGGAATTGCACCGAAACGCAAACGAATTGACGCAAACCATTGGTGAATAAACGAAAAACGTCAAAACAATAATTATATGATAATTATGTGTTATGTGATAATATTGTTTAAAACGTTAACTCAAGATGCAAACAACTTAGATTAAGCTAGAAAAATAATGTTTAGAAGTGGAGGGGCCTTGATGTAACTTATTATTATTAATAATATAAATCAAAAACCCTAATCTCTTTCCCTTTCTCTCTCAAAAACCCGATGGCACCTCACCCCCCTCCCCTCTTGCGATCGACAGCCATACATCACCACCATACCACCCTTGTTTGATCTTGGTTTTCACAATTGAAGCATCCTACACTCGTTTCTAAGCACCCCTCGCGTTTCACTTGGTTATCTCTGCGTTTTTAAGGTATATATATGAAACCCTAACTATTGAATATCATATATTAAGTGTTTTATGATTGATTATGGCTAGATGATGATTAATTATGTGTTAGTGATTGATATTGATAGTCATATGTGATTTTGAACGGTGAAAGATTGATGAATCATTAATTGTTTGTAAACCCTAAAGGGTTACTACTGATTTTTATGATTAATAATGTTTATTGCGTGTTTTGAGTTATGTCATATGCTTAGGATGCATGTTAGATGATTGTTTATGCTTGCTGAGTTTGACAGCAGTGATTGTTAAAATTGAACGGTGTGTAACTTGTTGAGTATATAAGCAAACTAAGCTAATTATGAGTCTACAAGGTAGTACTCTGAGTCTAGTTTTCAGAAAGTCCAACCACGCCTAATTTGGAGGTGTTTTGGTTGGTCAAACGATTTAAATGCGATTAAAGGTCAAAATTGGTACTGGACAGATTGTAAGTTATGATTAGACAACTGTACCTAAATGTTAATTTAAGAATTGGTTGACATTATTGATACTACAGTAAACTAGGTTGAGTCTAGTTTCTAAAGAATATAAATTTGCAATTTTTGGAAGTGTAAAAGTTAACCTTTATGATTTTACAAAAACGTTGTGCAAAGCTGAGTTGTTAGACCTGCTATTAGGTTGTTTTGTAAATATTATATCTCATGAACTACGAGACCAATTGGGTTGGTTCCACTTCTGAAAGTTGACTTGTTGAGTTAGGAACCTAACTCAAGTGGTCTTGCATCTGTTGGATTTTTCATTTAACGGGAATTTCAAATAACATTCTGTTGCACATGAATTTGACTGTTATGAGTTTGCTGTAATGTTTTGATCATTGTGAGAAACCTATGTAGAATAAAAATAAAATAAACCATGTTCTGGAAACCTAATACATGTATGCTTTTGTGTTGATTTTTGATGAATTAATTGAGATGCTATGATCGGTGGAATAGTATAATCTTTCAAGTAGAATTCTGTCTCGGTAAAGTTAACTGCCGAACTTTGTGAAAATGCATGAAAAGTGCTAGTTGCTAGTTAATTGTTATGTTTTGACCAAATTGCCCCTGCGGGGAATACTTGCTAAATAAGTGTGGTATTTTGACCAAATTGCCCCTGCGGGGAATAGTTTCTAGTGATATACGTTATTAATACATGACACGTAAATAATTGTTCACACACGTATCGTATCACAAATCTACTCGTTAAGTCACACACGATTCACAAACAAACCCGAAACGTATCTTGTGATTAGGAATTATGTGCCGGGTCTAGAGACTCGATATTAGTTCCGATACTTAGAAAATCTCCTTGTTGTTTTAGAACGCTAGAGAGAGTTTTCTGTGACGCGCATCACTTGGTGATTTATTTTGGGAATTCTTCGCAAACAGTGAGTTCACTTACCCCTTTTTAAACTGTTTTCAAACGCTTTTCACTTGGGGGAGATAACATACTCCGAAAACGCATTTAAGATTTTGTTAATATAGATTATATATCACTTGTAAAGACTAAGTGGCAAACGCGTTAACTAAAGTCCTTCATTCACATCGAACCGTTTAATATTGGATAATAGCGAGTCATTGTTGAGTAGTACTACTGGGTTTGACAAACCCCACCCAACGCTAAACTCGACTGGAGGTCGAGTGGGTGTAATCCTGGCTAAACACATACCATGGTCGGGATAGACCTGGTGGCAAGGCAAATGATAAACAGTCAGCTTCGGTGTCGAACACTTTGTAATACTTGTTTTATAGGCTAGCTACCTATAGATATATAATTGACATAACACTATCTGGTAACGCAAAACGCTTAATGCAAAACGCTGAACGCAAAACGCTTAACGCAAAAGGCTGAACGCAAAACGCTTTATTTTATATAAACTTGTGAACTCACCAACCCCGTGTTGACACTTTTAGTATGTTATTCTCAGGTAGCCGAGGCGGGCGCGCGGTATAGGATCATGCATGGTTTTTGAACATTCTGATATGCAAACATGTTTTAACTATTATTACTTGGGTTTTTAAGTCGTCCTGCGTGACGTAACTTTTGTCTTTGGTTTTTACGCTTTCGCACTTATTTTCATTTAAACGTTTTTATGGTTTGATTATAACTAATGATTCCGATCCTGTTAGTTCACACCCTCTGACGGTAAAACTCCGTTAGTGGATTTTGAGGGTGTTACAAAAATATTCATCTTATTAATAAAAACTTCAAGATTTGGAGTCTCACTGGTGTATCTTTGTCATTCTTATCATTCTTGTGCAAGTAAGAAATTCTTATTCTATTATATTTTATTCTAAGTTAATAAAGATCATGATGGGCTAAGCTCATAAAGTATTGAATCATGGCATAAAACACCCCTTTAAGAAATGGTTCTAATATTACTTAAGTAATAATTAAGTAAAGGTTAAACTAATTTACTGACTAAGTTAAAATTATAAACTGACAGTTAGTATGTAAGGAAACTCTGTCCCTATGTTTAATTTGTTAGGACATCTTTTATTCCTTACAAACTACCTTGACGGTTTATTATTTTGTAAAATGATTAAATCTTATTGATGGTTTTTTACTTTGTAAATATATTCTTATGTCCGTGATTACTCATTTACTTTATGGTGTGTGTGTGTGTATATATATATATAGGGGTGAGATATAGAAAGAACTCTTCTTAAAGAGAGAACTAGAGAACTAATAAAGAATTATTTTAACTTTAAAAAAAAATATTTTTTTGATTTCTTTTTGTTTGCTCATTCTAACAAGTTGATATTGTTCCTAAAAAACTGTCGATGTAGTGCATATATGCAATAATGTGTATTTTATATGCACAATAGTGTTTTATTGCATATAATACAACACAATTGAATTATACAATTCACATTATTGAATATATGCAAATACAACACTGTTTATTGTATACAATGCACACTAATGCATATACGTCATACAACGCTAATGCACATAAGCACAATGTTGGGATGAGAAAATGCTTAAATGAAGATTGGAATCTTCTCAACCTCTCAAGAAAAGGCTAAGTATTGACATCGGGCACACTTAGGCCTCTGAGCAAACTTTTTGCTTATCCTAGCAAGGTATTTTGCCTTTCGGGCAAGGTTATCTTCTTGAAGTCTTCTTAAGTGATAATCCGAGCATAGTTCACTTTGTCTAGCATAGATGTTATTCAAGTCAAGCATAGTTTGCTTACCATCAAACTCTTAACTAAACCAAGCTGATGAAGCCAAGTATTTTGGAAGATCTGGCAAGGTTTGATTAATAAATAGTAGTCCGAGCATGATTGAAGAAATTTAATCAAGAAATATTCTAAGGAATTCCTCTACCAAGGTTCAACTCCTAGCAAGCTACAGTGCGTCCAGCACAAGTCAAACAGTGTTACCAGCACACTTTAGTCTGCTTAAAAGTTATTATTTAACAAAGAGTTGAAAGGATTCATGAAGAACAGTTTGCTCGTAGGACCATATCGGGCAAAGTTTGCTATGGTCAAGAAGATTAAAGTCTGCTTATCAGAGTATTTTATAAGGAAATACTTTAAGTAAAGTCTACCATGAGAACTGTTCACCAGCACACTTCAAGGTTAACAGGTCTGCTCGAAGAAGACAAAAGACACAAAGTCTACCTAAAGACCTGTTTTACACTTAGAATCTTTTGTAATATGTTTTCTGAATATGTATTAATGATTAGTGTTTCTAGAAGGAATGACAGCTGTATGGGCAGGCCTATAAATAGAATAATTTAGGGCACACCTATGAGAGATCTGAGACAGACGACAGATACAATACCTGAATATTGATTGACAATGATTTGACGGCTGATATATTTGTATGGATATTCTACTTAGAATCAAATCATTCCTTTCTCAGAACCCTAATGATTTCTGCTTTGTAATTGATCTTTCTATAAATGGAAATATTTTGATTTTAAGAGTGCGTCTGTCTTTATTGTGCCATTTATAGCAACAATTAGTGTGTGATTGATTCCGCCTTTAATACACTATTATTATTTTCCAATCTAGCCCCGTCGATAACCTTCTTGTCAACACTATTAGTGTGGGTTGCGACATATACAGATCAAGAGATCAGACAGGATAGACAAGTGGTATCAGAGAAAAGGCTCGGCTACCTTGGTGAAGAATAAGTTGTTGATTATTGACTGAATATGTTTGATTTGAGGAAGAAGGGTGACGTCAGCTGAGCACTGTTCCATTGGAGAGTGACGTCAGCAGCTCTGCTCTTCTTTGCTCAGATCTGCCTTGTTTTACGGTTTAAAAGTTTATGTTTCCTTAAATCTTGCTTATTTTTTTACTCTTAATCTTGCTTTATTCGGTCCAGATTCATCAGATCTGAGTATTATACTTCAGATCTGATTATTTTTCAAAAAGTTTAAATTGAGTTTTAGTATAAATTTTTTAAATCCTTGTTTTCACCTTAAAAATATTTCACAAAAATACCAAAATGTCTGGATTCGAAGAGCAGGAAGTCTCAACTAACAAGATTCCATGGTTGTATGGACAGGAAAATTTCATAAAGTGGAAAGTTCTCTTTGAAGAAGCAGTTTGTTACAATGGCGTAGACATGTGGAACTCCATCAAGAATGGACCATATGTACCTGAAGGAACAAATGCAAATCCAGTCGTGGGAGTGAGAATGAGGAAAGTGGATGATTTAGCTCTTGCCATGATAAAATTGGGTTTTTCTTGGGATATTTTGACAAAGGTTGCACATCATACCACTGCCAAGGCCATGTATGATGCAATTCTTGAAATGTTTGAAGGCAACTCAGAGTTGAAGAAAATCAAAAAGGAAAGGCTTAAGCAACAACTTGAAAGATTCAAATACAAAGATGGTGAGAGGCTGAAATCAATTCTTGAAAGATATCTAGCAATAATGAATGATCTCAGGACTACAGAATTTGTGATGACTGTTCTGATCTGAACACAAAGCTGTTGTCATCATTGTCAAAAGATTGGTACACAACAAGCAAGTTCATCATTCAGAAACCAAATTATGAAGAACTCAAGCTTGATTATGTGATATGTTTTCTCCAAGCCGCCGAAATTGAAATGATAGAGAATGAGATGATAATGGAAGAAAAACCATGTTTCCAAGTGTCAAATGCACTCATTGCTCCTATGGGAAACTAAACTACCAAAAACCAACAATAAATACCTATCATTGAAGAACCCACTGAACATGGTGGTGATACACCAAAAGGATTTGTTGGTGGAAGTTCAAGTAACCAAGGAAGTCAATCAAGGTTCAATGTCCAACTCATAGATGATAATGATTCTGCCTCAATGACAAGTGGACAATCACCTTATGCTGGTGGAAATGGTGTTCAAGAAAGTGAAACTCAAGCATTTTTCCTACGTTCACAGATTCCTACAATGCGTTTGTAGCTAAAAATGTGATCCACACAAGTGTCATTCAAGATGAATTAGAACAAATTGATGCTGATGATCTTGAAGACATGCACTTGAAGTGGCAGGCTGCAATGTTGGCTCTAAGAAGCAAAAGGTTGTTCAATAGAACTGGGAGGTCTCTTGTATCTGGTCCAAATGAAAGAATTGGGTTTGACAAGTCTAAAGCAATATGCTATAACTATCAACAACCAGAACACTTCCAAGGGAATCAGTGTGAGAACCAACAACCAATGAATCAATACCAGCACCAGCAAAACCAGCCAAGAAACAACTTCAACAAGTTCAACAACAAACCCAACTTTAACAACTACCAGCAACCACAAATGAACAATCAACAAGTTGTACCTAAGAACCAAAATTACCAGAGAAACAACAAACAAAAACTTCCAAATGCTCCCAACAACACCAACAGAAACAACCAAAACCACCCTAGAAGCCAAGGAAATTTAGCACTTTCTACTCAACAAGAAGGTGGTTTTGATTGGAGTGATCATGCTGAAGACATAACCAAGGCAAATGTTGCATTTATGGCAAAATTTGAAAATGAAGCTGGATCTTCTTCTTCACAGGTACCTTCAAACTCCACAGTTGAATTACTTGAAACTATTGATGTATTGAATGTGAAAGCAGGAAAGTTGGAGAGTGAATGCTTTAGAAAACAAATCATGATAAATGTGTATCAAACAAGTGATTTAACTAATGAAGAAAAGATCAAAAGCCTTGAAGAGGATTGAATGAACAGTTACAGAATTCAGTCAAGATATGTAACTGAAACTGAAGGGCTAAAGAAAATGGTAGTTGAAGAAAAGGTGAAAAATACCACACTACAAGTTGAAAATGAGTTTTTGAAGAATCTAGTATCTACTAGAAACATTTGTGGTATTTTGAACAAGATTAAAAAAGAAGACAAATACAAAGTTGTTCCTCCACCTTTCAACAACAACTATTCTCTTAAAGTTGACAAGGAGAAAATGGAGACTTATCTCAATCAATTTAGAGAGTGTTCAAAGACAAAGAAGACTTCATTGAGCATTATGAAAAGGTTACATTTGATGAAAATGGAGAATTTGTTTTGAAAGAAAATGAGAAAGATGATAAGTCAATTGGTGTGCAAGTTTCTAAAGATGACTTCAATGAAGATGACCTGAATAAGGATGATTTAAGTGACTCTAGTGATCAAATCTCAAATGAAGAAATCCAAGCTGTAGAAAGAAATAGAAGGCAAAAGAAACCTAACTCAATTGACAAACTTACTAATATGCCCAAGATGACTCCCAAGATGATTAAAAACCATAAAGAATGATTAGAGAGCATGTGTTTTTTGGCATATGTGAAGGGTCAAAGGTGAGCTACAATACTGTTAGACAACCAAAGAAAGAACTGTTTTAGATGAAAAAGGTTATTGATGTCAAAAAGCCTGAAGTAACAAGTGAAAATGTTCCATTCATTCCAGTGTATCCTGTGTTCTCCAATCAAAAACTATTTGACATACGGGAAGTAGAAACTGTTGAAGAATATGAGAGAAAAGAGTCAAGATACAAGGGAAACTTGGATGAAGAGCCTATGAATTTAAAGATAATAATCTTTGTGAAAAGAAAAATTGAAAGACAGAATTGAAGAGTTTGTACCTTTCTCAATTGATTATGATGGCCTCAAAACCCAGAAAACCGTTGGTGTTAATGCTCCAAGACCTAGTGACAGATTTCAGAAAGGGAAATCCAGTGAAAGTTTCAAAGGAAAGGTCTGGTGCAAACATTTAATGAGTATGGACATCATACCGACTCATGTCATGAAAGATTCATCTCCAAACCAACCCATGTCTCAAGTGAAACAAAGTTTGGTCAAGACTTTGGATTTTACAAACAGAAGTATCATGAATATTTGAGAAAAGGAAAAGTTTGTGGAAAAGAGACAGTGAACAAGGTTGAGCCAAAGGTTGTTAACAGTATGAAGAAAGATAGATTTGCTGATGAGAAACCGAAGAAGAATATGACTGATCAAATCAAAAGAAACAACCGTCCCATCAAAACTGAAGCAACTGTGAAAAGAAACACACAACCATTGAGAATTTTTCCCAATCAAGACTCAAGATCAGTTAAATATGATGATTCTCAAAAATCACCAAACGATGGAAAGAAAGGGAAATTGGCTGTTTTCTCAAGAAAGAAACCAAAAGAGTTAAATGGTGATAAAAAGTTTCTACTAAAGCATGGGTTTGAACCCTATGGGTTTCTTTGGAAACCAAGAGGTGAAGTTTAAGAGCCAAAGGGAATTGATATGAGAGATTATTCAAGTACAAAGGATTATGTGGTGCAAGATTGCAAAAGCATAATTCCTTATGTTAAAAGCCCAACTTACAGTTGCTATGAATCAGATGAATTTGATGATTGTGTACATATTTATGAAGATCCTAAGCCTATTCCTCTCACATCCAATGCAACAATTGTCATTAAAACTGATGATTTGCAAGTTGATTCAGCTTGCATTTCATCACCCAACTAATCAATTTCTTTGATTTATGTAGGAACAGTCCACTCTACTGAATGAAGTATGGTACATGGATAGTGGGTGTTCCAGGCATATGACGTGTGACAAGAGGTCACTAGTTAATTATGAAGAGAAATTTGAGGGTCCAGTAGCTTTTGGGAGTGATGAGAATGGTGGAAAAATTGTTGGAAAATGGACCTTGACTAATGGAAAAGTCACATTTGACAATATCTTTTATGTGGAAGGATTACAGTATAACCTTTTGAGCATCTCACAAATGTGTGATAAAGGTTATGAAGTTGGGTTTGATGACTCTCACTGCTTTATTCTCAAACATGATTTTGTAATTCATCCAGATATGATTATGATGATGGCTCCAAGAAATGGCAATTTGTATGAAGTGAATATGAAAGATGTTGTTTCAAGTGGTGGTACATGTTTTGTATCCAAGGCCACTTAAAATGAAACCAAATTGTGGCATAGGAAGCTTTGTCATGTCAACTTAAAGAACATGAACAAACTTGTGATGGGTAAGCATGTAATTGGTTTGCCTACAAGGGAGTTCAAGCTGGATGACAATTGCATCTCATGTCAAAAGGGCAAGCAGCACAAGTCTTCACACAAGACAAAACTCATTAACACAATTGATCAAGTGCTTGAGATGCTTCACATGGATCTTTTTGGTCCTGTGAGTGTTCCAAGTATAGGTAAGAAGAGATACTGTCTTGTGATAACTGATGATTTTTCAAGATATACTTGGGTTTATTTCCTAAGTACCAAAGATGAAGCAACTGAATTGTTAAAGAACTGTGTTACAAGGATTATCTCAACAAGTTTCAAGCCGAATCATTGGATTGCTTCTTTGTCGGTTACTCTACACACTCAAAAGCATACATAGTATATGTCAAAGACCATTTGAGTGTGATTAAATCTTCAGATATAATATTCAATGAAAATCAGTTCAATACAGATGATGGTGCTGCATGGCTGTTTGATCTTGAGAAATTAATCAAGTCCTTCAAGATTTATCCTGAGTACTTTGATGATTCCTTTTATAAGAGTAGTGTGATTGAAGAGAATAATCAAAAGAAATTGGATTTGGACAAGTTATGGTCCAAAGTTGCTGGAAAAAGAAGTGAGTATAAATTTATAAAGGATCCCTCAAGTGTTGAAATTGAACAGGTTCAAGTTCAGGTTCATGATCAAGAACATAATCAAAATCCAGAACAAAATCAAGAAAATGGTAATCAAGACAATCAGGAAGTGCAAGTTGATCAAGTTCAAAATGAGGAAGATCCAAGCAACCAAATAAGTGAAAAAGAGGCTGCAAAAAGAGAAAGATTTTAAGATATGTTTCAAAGCTTGAATATGAAAAACAATGGTGCATCTACCTAACAACAGAACAATGAAGAAGCACCAGAGTTTCATGATGCAACCACTGATTTGATCATTGATGAACCAGATCTTAATAAATCAAATCTTGATTTTACTATGTCTACTAATGTGATTGTTCAATCCTCTTATGTTAAAAGAAATCATCCACCTTAGAACATCATTGGAGATATAAATGAAAGATTTACAAGAAGTGCTTTTGAATCTGCAAAAAATTGTTTGTACTCCTGCTTTCTATCCCAAATTGAACCAAGAACATTGTTCAAGCATTGAAAGACAACTGTTGGGTAGAGGCAATGCAAGAGAAGTTGGCCGAATTCAGGCATTTACAAGTGTGGGTACTTGTATATAGGCCAATAAACAGATATACTATTGGAACTAAATGGGTTTTCAGGAAACAAAGGATGAAAGAGGAATTGTGACTAAGAACAAGGCAAGACTTGTTGCTTTGGGATGCCTACAAGAATAAGGGATAGACTTTGAGGAGGTTTTTGCCCCAGTAGCAAGGCTTGAGGCAATAAGAAGTTTCTTAGACTATGCTGCCTCAAAGAATATAAGGGTATTCCAGTTAGATGTCAAATCTGCTTTCTTAAATGGAAAAATAGAAGAGGTAGTGTATGTATCTCAACCACCATGATTTGAGGACCCTGATTATCCTAACAAAGTGTATAAGTTAAACAAAGCTTTGTATGGACTACATAAAGCTCCAAGAGGTATCTAATCACTTGTATGATGAGTTATCTAATCACTTACTTGATAATGGTTTCTCAAGAGGCACTATTGACAAGACCTTCTTTTACAAGAAAAGAGGAAAAGATTTGCTTCTACTACACGTCTATGTTGATGATATCATTTTTGGTTCAACAAATGAACAAATGTGCCATGAATTTGAAGAAGTGTTGAAATCCAAGTACTCAATGAGCTCAATGGGAGAAATGAACTTCTTTCTTGGATTGCAAGTTCAACAAAAGACTGATGGTATATTCATATGCCAGTCTAAGTATGTGCAGGACAGTTTGAACAAGTTCAAGTGTCAAGATTTCAAAACTGCTTCCACGCCCATGGACACTCATGAGAAAATGATAGTAGATGAAAGGGGGAAGCCTGTTGATGAGCATGAATATAGAGAAAAAATTGGATCCTTGATGTACCTAACTGCTTCAAGACTTGATATAATGTTTACTGTATGTGTATGTGCAAGATTTCAGTCAAGTCTTAAAGTCTCTCACATGACTGTTGTCAAGAGGATCTTTAGATACTTGAAGGGAAAACCAGATTTAGGGATCTGGTACCTAAAGAACCAATCCTTTGATTTGATTGCTTATACTGACAGTGACTATGATGGGTGTAGCATGAGCGGGAAGTCAACTTCTGGTGGATGTCAATTTTTGGAAGACAGGCTAGTGTCCAGGCAGTGCAAGAAACAAACTACAGTGTCCATCTTAACTGCTGAAGCTGAGTACATTGCTGCATCTGCCTACTGTGCACAAGTTCTATGGATTCAGAATCAAATGCTGGATTATGGTCTGAATTTCTTGAACACTCCTATTTTCATTGATAATACTGCTGCATTTTTCATTGTTAAGAATCCAGTACAACATTCTAAGACCAAGCAAATTGAAATCAGACATCATTTCATTAGGGATTATAATGAAAAAGGTTTAATTGAGATGAAAAGAGTTGACACAAGTGATAATTTGGGTGACCTATTCACCAAATCACTTGATAAAACCAGGTTCAACTTTCTTTTGAAAACCCTGGGAATGATCAATTCAGATGAGGTCTAATTAATGATGTGTACCATTATGTGCTAATTGATTATCTTGATAAAAGGTCTAAGTGATTGTTGTGTGTGTTTGAATATGTTACTGTTTGATTCACTTATGTATGCTTAATTGATTATCTATATAATTTAGGTATCAGTGATTTATGTGTGAATTTGTAATCTTGATGTTAACTGATGAATACTTAACTGATTATCTGTACAACATAGGTATCTTTGATGCTTATGTTTTTCTATCAGTTAACATGTGTGATATCCTAATAAGTACTTTGAATTGATCTATTTGAATGTGTGCTTATCTGATATCTTGATTATGTGATTTATCTAGTATGATGTTGTTAGGATTTCTAGACTATGCATTATGTGAAGTGTACTTTATCATGATTAAGATTTGAATATGTTACTTTCTGTTAGAGTCAAAATATGCTTTAGTGTAAAAATCACATGCTCAAATGAAAATTTTCAAATGAATTTTGCTTAAATTTTTTTTAATAAAAACAAAGCAAGTTGATTAATGGTGCAGAGACATGATAAGATTATTAAGTTCAAAGCTTTATAGAAACTTAAAAAGGTTTTCAATGAAAATTGATCCAACATTTTGGAAAATGATAGTACATTGACTATTTGGCCAATCATATGGATTTATTAGGCTAAAAGACATTTAGTATAATCATTGACATGTATGGGTTCTTTCCCATGATGTGTAAAATCTAAGGTGATATAAACATAAACAAACTGCTAAGCTTAATGTAGAGTTACATTGTTGTCTATGTTCCAATATACATCTTTTCGAATGATAGGCAGAAAAGTGAATATCCAGTCATACACGAGCTCGCTGGTATTTGGTCCCCAAAATGAAGTATTTATTTGAGTATGACAAAGAACACAAGTGTACAAAATGCACTGATTAAACAACGCAATGTTGTTATATATGTTCACAATCTTATGTTAAAAATAAATAAATAAATAAAAAATATCATAAGTTCTGTCATGAAAAAGGTTTACCAAATATCAGGGGGCCGGAGTCAAATCGGGGTGATATGGAAAAAGCCAAATAAGCCTTGAGAATGGATATGGAGCATCAGAAAGTAATATGTGTTATCCTTTTAGTATTATGCATCTTAAATGAACCTTAATCATATCACCAAAGAAATAAAATTTATGCTAAGTCTAAACCTGCTGTTAACTTGTCTAAACTATTATAATAATGCTGAGAATTAAGTATTGAGAAGAAACTTAGTCAATATGATCCCATGTTGAGATCTTGAGATCTTTTCGTAAAAGGAAAAGAAAATAATTTGAAAGGAAAGATAAGTGACATTTGATCTCTTAATTCATCATTTTCTCTTAAACAATGATCTTTAAAGATAAAAATGTTTGACATTTGGTTTAAGACAAAAAGAGTTGCATTTTACCTTCAAAAGGTCTAAATATGTATTTTCGGGTAAGGTTTGATGATTTATAACCTTTTCTAGCAAACATAGATAATTTGGCCTAAGTTTATCCTTTTCGAGCATGCTTTGAAGTTTTTACAATCTTTCGGGTAGAGTTTACTGTTTTACATGAAATTGAACTTTCTTAGCAAGTTTGATATTTGATTATGTCTGAATATGATGTTTCTAGCAAGCTTTTATATGGTTTATACTTTCTAGCATACTTTGTTGTTTTGATTGAAAGTACAACTGTTTCTAGCAAGCTATTTGATATGTTTGATTACACTGTTCACTAGCAAGCTTTGTTGATTTCTGAACTTTCTAGCAAACTCAACTGTTTTATAGGTTGGTTAGGTCACTATAGAAAGCTTTGTGATTGAATATGTTACTTCTAGCAAGCTTAAATGTTTTTTTTTTTTGAACTTTCTAGCACACTTAATTGTTTTGTTGACTGTTTGATCTCATTCTAGCAAGCTTTGTGATTATGAGTGTTTAAGTGAATTTTTCATATATCATCGAGTAAACTTTGAATTCAAACATTCTTGATGATTATCTGTTACTTGTGAATGTGATTGGAATACTTGTTTCGGGTAAACTTTGATGTTTTAAATGTTATAAGTTCTTATCTAGCATAGTTCATGATTGTGAATATGATTCTTTGAAATTACAAGTGTTTTCGGGCAAACCTAGTTTTCCGGGCACACTTTATGTTTCGGGCATACTTTGAAATCTTCAAGTGTTCTTTTAACATACTTGGTAATTTCAAAACATTACTTTTCGAGTACACTTTGTGTTAAGATTCCTTCTCTTGCACACTTTGTATTCTTGAAGTATATCAAGCATACATTGTTCAAAGTATACTTGATTGAATATTGTTAACTGTTTATGAAATTTCAGGTAAGGTTTGTGTTATTCAGAAGTTCGAGCAAGGTTGACAATTAGAAATATGTCTAAGATATTATTTTGGGATTCTTAATTGATTCCTAGCAAGGTTGCCTATTTGATACTTTATACTTGATTATTTGTCTTGTGATTTGTTTCTCAAGAAATCATATATTTCGAGTAAGCTTCCTTCATGTAATTTACTTAGCTTTATTTCTAAATACTTTATTATTTCTGAAATAAATGTTGAACGAGCAAGCTTTAACAAGTGGATTTCTGAGTAAGGTTTACTAAAATATGCTTTAACGAGCAAGGTTTTAAACGGGAAAACTTTATCAAGCAAAGTTTTGTAAAGAATGATATTTCCTTAAAACATTTTAAATGTTTAACAACTATTTACTTACTAAAAGACAGAATGCATTTAAAACTCACTTTCAAAAAGGTATAAGAGAGGGAGTTAGAAAAAATTTTAACATTTTCATCTCTCTCTCTTTCCACTTTTGCTCTCGTTTCATAAACCTAACCAACTTAATGCAAATAACTCAAAATCCTAACCCTAATTAATCAGCCCACACAATCTGACTCGGTAATCATCTATTAAGTGTTTTCCGACAATGATTATGTGACTATGGGTATTTAATCTTCATCTTTACTAACTCTCTATTTCTTGTGTAAGTTATTAATTTATCGAAGCTCAGGTTCATAAAGTCATTTCTTCTCTACTTCTTCAAATTATAACCTAAAACTATTCAAAGTTATGAACTTTATGACTAATCTTTGCTTTGAATGTGTTTTTGTTTGAACAGATATGGCGGATGATGAACCGACATATCCTTTTGAGCACAAGCACAACATGTGTGCTCTGTTGAAAGTGACCCCAGATAACGAGGAAGTCGCATATATGATTAGACGGCTCCAACGTTCTAATCTACGATTCTCGTCGACAGAGTGCCATGTCCTATATATAAATCATCTTTTGGATTTCTGGCGCTCTGCTGAACTTATTGATGATCAAGATGGTAGGCGTTTGGAAGCTACCGTAGCTACTCATGAGATAAGGGTTACTGAAATACTAATTCGTACATGCTTACAACTAAACGATGCTGACCATAACCCCATTCACTTCACAACTTCACAACTGAACATTTACTGAAGATTATTCAACAAACAATGGGTTATCAAGGGAATATCAAAGAAGGACAGTTTCAAAAAGGCATGTTCCCAAACCTGTATATGTTTTTAATTTATCACATTATTCAAGGGTTTGCCCCTCGGAAGGGATCATGGACTCTTATGTGTCGAGATTTGGCAAATACAACTGTTGCCGTGGTCTACTATCTTCCATTTAACTTCTCACGGATGATCTTTGAAGGGATGGTAAGTATCTTGTGAAAACCTAATAAAGATAAATTTTTAGCCTATCCCAGATTCCTCCAGATCATATTCAGTCGTGTGCTACAAGATCTGCCCACGATGGGAACAACTCATGTGCTACAGAATCCTAATGTTTACAAAAGGATTGCTCAGAGGGAGAATATACCATTACCCACACCACCAGCCACACCACCTTCCCCACCACCACAACATAACCAAATCAACCAATCCCCACCCATCCAAATACCACCTACCCATACCCAAAGCCCACCTGAAACCCAAGACTAAACCATAAACCAACCCTGAACTCAAACCCAAACTTTTATTCAAGACCAAAGCCATGACATACATGAACCCTATATACCACAACATGTTCCATCTCATTTACTAAACTTCCCAAACAAACCACATCAATCTCCAACCCATTCCAAACCATAAACCCTGTAACCTCAACCAGTACCCAAAACCCAACCACTGACCTTATTCAACCTTTACTTGAAATATTCTCTGACTCACCACCACAAACCCCTCCCTCTGGCACTTATCTGTTTCAAAGAAACCTGGACTTCATGAATTGAAAATGCAGTTGGCTCAAGCTTTACAAAGAATTCAAGCTTTAGAAGCTGAGGTTGAGAAGACCTCAGCTGTCCCAAAACAGGGGGAGAATATCAATGAAGCCACTGTAGGAGTTGAGGAGGAGGTTGTGAGAGTGGAAACTGATGCTGAGCTTTAAAGACTCTATGAAGTCTATATGATGATAGTGATGATGAAGAGGGAAGTGGAGAGAAAATGACTGTTGATACTGACTACTTTGCAGACCAGTCTGAAATTGTTAAACAGGAGTATGATGCTAGGAAGGAGGATACTGAATTGAAAAATGATATTGAAAACTTCCCAACTCAGTCAGAAGAAGAAAGAAGGAGAAAAGAGCAAGGGAAAACAATAATTGAATCTGATGATGATGAAACTCCTGTTAATACACAGGATTTGGTGATTGAGGAAGAAGATGAATATGAATTGGCTGCCAAAAGGCATGCTAATATTGTGAATGAAACTCTGGAGAGGGAATTTATTACCCAATCCATGACTACAGAAGAGTTTGGTGAACAAGAAACACTAATTGAACAAGCTAACATTGCCAAAACTTTGGTTCAAGAAAATGAAGTTGAACAGGATGTCATTGAAGTGCTAATCAAGTTGAAACAAGCTGAGGAGGTTGATAATATCTTAACACTTGTATTAAGCAAATTTAATCAGCCACAAGATGAATCTCAGCCTAAAACCAAATCTCCAACCACTGCTAAACCTACTGATGATGATTCAAGTAAGTAGATGGTGACTGATGAGGCTGGAGAATCATTAAAAAGAATTGCTTCAAAGAAAAGGGTGAAACAGGCTGAGGGGGAGTTTGAGAATAATCCTCCACATGAGTGGAGTTATGATGAACAACCTCAGAAGAAGTTTGGAAAAATCTATACAAGGAAGAGGAAGTTGGACAAAAAGACTGATGAAAAAGAAGATAAATCAGTAAAAAGGGCTAAAAGGATGATGAATCTGAATACATTGTTGAGAGCCCAACGGAATATGAAAGCCCTATGATGGTTGTTCCTATTTAGGTTGTTGCACCAGAAGCTGAACCTGATCTAAATGAACCGATAATTGAAGCACTGGATAATTCAACCGAACAAGATGATGATACTGAAATTGATGATAGTGCAGATAATGACAATGACAATGAAAATGATGATGTTCAAGCTGATAAAGTTGAAAAAGTTGATGTTATCACCCTCAGATTGAGATTACTGAAGAACAAAGGGTGAACTTACAACAGAGTCTAGATGGTGCAAGAAGAAATCACACTTTGGTTGTCAGTTTGATTAGATATGGATCTAAATTTGAAGATCTGGCTTCTTTGACCGATAAGGAGTTACAAAAGATGGTGGATAAAGAGAGGATTGTTAACAAAGAAAAAGATGGAAATGAAGAATAGGGAAGCACCAAGGTTCCGAAATTATCTGAGACTTCACAACTTCTCTGAAAAAGATTTGAGTCACTTTAAGTATGACGAACTTGAAAAAGCTTACAAAACAATGAGAGAAGCTGTGAATAAGGAGGAATGGGATAGACTTATGTCAAAAGTTTCAAACCAAATGGAAAAAGCTGAAAAGCTTTATAATAAATTGGTGAAAGTGCAGATTCTTAATAGAGCATGGTAGAACTACTGAAGATGTGGAAATTATGACTAAAGATATGGCTGAAAAAGAATTTAAAAGAGTGACAATAGTAATTCAAAATGAGTCAATCACCAACAAGAAAAAACCAAAACTTATGACTGTGCCGAGAAAGAGAAGGAGGAGAAGAAAAGAAAGTGGGAGGATGAAAAGTTGAATCTGTTGAATAGACTGATGGAGGCAAAGGGAGACTAAGTGATATTCAAGGTTTGAGTAGAAAAGAAAAAGTGGATCTATATTTGTCTAAACTTGAAAAAGATGATCAGGAGAGAGCTCAAGCTTCGAAGACCACTAAAACTCCCATCATTGTACAAGTCAAATATGAACCTGCTGAACATAAAGACCCTTGTGATAATGAAGATAGAATTAAGACACTAAAGGGTATAATGATGAGCAAAGGCATGGATGAGAATATATTTAATCTTCTGGGAAAAGCTCAATTAAAAGAGTTTTTCTATGAGAAAAAGGCTGAATGGGAAAGAATTGAAGCTTAACAAAGAAATCCCAGAAACTTAAAAGCTGGACCAAGTGGGGTGAGGTTTGTACCTGCAGGTCAGCTTAGTGATCAAAGAATCTTGACTATGATTGACAGGCTTGCAAATGAAAGAGGTGAAAACTTAACCGATCTGTTGGCCATGCCTGTAGAGATGGTCATGTCTATGTTTATGAAGAACTTTGGATATTTGCGGGCAACACAACCCAAAAAGGCTGTTCCTACAAGGCCCTCAATTTCAAGAGCACAGATGGCTTCTACAACTGTTCCTACAAGGCCCTCAACTTACAAGTCAACATAGACCATCTTCTGATGTGGATCTAACAAAGAAGCTATTTTATGCATCTGTGGCTCAGACTTTGAAAGTTGTAATGAATAGTCGTGATTTGAAAGAAATAATCTTTAAAGATGATTTTGCTGATTCAAGAGGGAATAACTGGAAGATATGATAAACCTGAACTTGTTTGATGTCACACCCCGACTAGGTAGTTGCGGAAGCGTAATACGGGAATGTAACAGATAACACTGGTATCAACCACATTGTTTATAAAGAAAATTCAACAACTAATTTACATCATATTACATGGGTAGGTACTATGTTTACAAACTAGGTGAAAAACACATAACCGGTTTACGAGCTTCTTAAACAGTATTATATCAGCGTCTATTCACAGCTATTCAACTTGTCTTTCTAACACCAAGCATGTAAGCAAATCATTCCACTTTTGCTTTACCTGAAAAGCATGTTAAAACGGGTCAACTACGTTTAGTTGGTGAGTTTCAAGTTTCACGAGTTTCAATGAAATCAGTACACGAGTTCGTAAAGTTTACAGTGTGTATGTATATATGTCTGTGTATGATGCATTATACTAAGCCACAAGTGAAACCGAAACGAGCTATACTGCATGGCCTCTCCTGCCCATGCACTCCTGTTGGCATTTAACAGCCAATTTTGCCCCATGTATGTACTATGTCTAACACCACATAGCAGTATGTAAATATATAATGACAATGTGCAACTGGGTTTACATAGGTTCCGGCATACCCCACCGGCTCTGTCAGTTGGGTTTGTCAAACCGATAGTACTATCCACACGTCACCGGCACGAAGTTAATCACTTGTGTTTGTGGGGACTTGTCAAGTGTTAGTACTTAGATAATCCACATCATCACACGTTTTCAAGTATAACAGTTTATGTAAACATGCTTTTCACCCCAAAAGTTCGTAAAACAGTTTAGAAAGTGGGGGTCGTGAAACTCACCTTATTGTAGTTCGCACAGAAATTACGTGTCAGTAAATCAATTGCCTCGTTTATAGCCTGATTCCTATAAACGGTATCGTATCGTTAATACCAGTACAGTGTTCAAGCTAAGTCGGGCTGTATAGATAATCTGGGTATAGCTGTTAGGCCCAGAACATGACCATAGTCTTAGATTGTGACGTTGTGTACTATGAAATATTTAAAACTGGATTTGGCTCAGTTTCACCGTTTTCCGAGCCTAGCTCAGTTGATCGTTTATACGTTTCGGGATTAGGTAAGATCACATAAAACTTAAGTAAATATATTGATTGATAAAATAAGTTGATTTATGAAAGAATTTTAAAGTTTCGGTATCTGGTTTGATTGCAGGGCTCGTTTCCGTTTTCACACGGGTTTGATTATACAAAACGCGCACAATCCACCCGAATTGTCCGGAATTTTCGTAAATAGTTTGTTTTTATTAATATCATTCAAAAATATGATATTTGACCACTTTTGATATTTTGACATACCAGTCAGTCCGTTAAACACAAAACTGCCGGTTTCGTTAAAACAATTATGATTTAAATATTTGATAAATCATAACTAAATATGTAATTATATATAAATTATGTAAATATTTGTAAAAATACATTAAGACATGGAGAATTTTATAAAAATATTTCCAGAAATTTTATGATTAATTATTTATTTATAAAAATTCATTTAATAGGTTATAATCGTGTAATAAATGGCCCGTTTATATCAAACGACTTCCGAAAAATCCGATAATTTTTACCAATGGCCTTAATGTGATTACATAGCCCCTACAAAATTTCCAGAACCTAACTCTTTTGACAAAATGCCTTTTTGTGCGTTTTTCAGCTGTTAAAACTCGGTTAAACCATAACCATACATAGACATTTCCAATGATTCCCAAACTTTACCAGTGATCTTACCATCCCATATCAAACTCCAAAACCAAGTTTCATAATTTTTCAATATGTTTAGCTATTTTTCCCAAATAAACGCTCATAAACGGGAATAAATTCACCAAATATTCTCCGTTTATCGAAAAATTACCAAATTTGAACAGGGACTCATTTATATGATCCCTAATGTCCCTGCAAATTTTCACAAGCTAACAACAAGCACGTCACAACCTAATACTAAACAGCCCCTAAACGAGTATTACGGGTTTACCTTGTCGGTTTTCGATGAATTTTGCTAGCTTAAACGACTTTCCGGGTCTCGGGTTGCAAACTCAGTATATCTACATATCATATAACATCAAACCAAGCATAAATCATCCATGTAACAGTCTTGATAATTAGGGTTTCGGTTTTGGGTTCAAACCGAACTTTCTAACCGTAAAAACGTTGTATTCATGTTCTAATCCGCGTTTTTGACCAAAAAAAATATATGTTCCAGGTTTGTAAACATGTTTAACATCAAAACATAATTTTACTTGATTTTTAGGGTTTTTGGATGGTTAAACATGTTTAAAACTAACTAAAACATGTTTATAAGATTATAACTTAGTTAAAGGATGGTTAAACATTCATGTAAATGAGACTTACTTGAGGGTTTTGGGCAAGGGTTTGGAAGGACAGAGCTGGTGTTGCTGTGGACTTGAAAAGTTTGTATGTTAAAATGAATAAAAAGAGCTTAAGGGTGAAGTTATATGAAAAATAATAATGTGATGTTTGGTGGGGCAGATTCCGATCGGAACTCTTGGAAGCCCTTTAATGGGCTGTTTTGGCCCATTACTCCAATCACACAAGCCCAAACATGAAAAGCCCACTACAAGTTTAGTTCGGGTTCGGTTTTTCGCAAGAAAATTAATTCGGGTGTGAGAGATAGCGCAAAAACGCGTGTTTTTCAGCTTATTTTTGTAAAATAAGAAAAACGTACTGACTCGTTGTAAAATTCCAAAATATTTTCACGGATTGCTTAGAACATGTCATATAAGTGTTTTATAAATCTTTTTCGGCTTAACGGATGCTACAATGCTTGTTTTGACATTAACGATTGCGTTTAAGCTTATAGCGTATCGATAAACGAAACCTTTTTCGTTTAAAGAGTTTTAAACGTACTGGAGCCTAAATATCAATATGTTAGCCTCTATAATATATATATAACTCGTATATGACCCCTCAGTATGTATACGGGTCATAATTAGTATCGGTCGGTTACTCGTTTAAGCACTACGAATTAACCGATTTATCGTTTTCTTGTTACGTAAAGAATATAGTGTACCTCGTTTTGCCATGAATGTCACATTCTCCCCCCGTTAAGAAATTTCGTCCCCGAAATTTAATGTGTCATCGGTTTTCTAGGGAACAGGTGTGGGTATTTCTTTCGGAATTCGTCCTTTCGTTCCCAAGTATATTCGGGTCCTTGTTTTGAATTCCACCTAACTTTTACCAATGAAATTTTGTTGTGTCGTAACTGTTTGGTTTTCCCGTCTACAATTTCTACCGGTTCCTCTACGAAGTTGAGTTTTTCGTTGATCTGAACATCTTCCAGTGGTACTATTGTCGTTTCATCAGTCAAACACTTTTTCAGATTCGATACATGAAACACGTCGTGAATAGTGCTCAGTTCTAAGGGTAGTTTTAATCGGTAAGCTACGGGACCAATTTTTGCGATAATCTCAAAAGGTCCGATGTATCTCGGGGCTAGTTTCCCAGTCTTTCCAAATCTTATAACACCCTTCCATGGCGATACTTTTAAGAATACCTTATCACCTATTTCAAAAGATAACGGTTTTCTGCGAATATCGGCATAACTCTTTTGTCGGTCACGGGCAGCTTTCAATTTTTGTTTAACCTGGTGGATCTTATCGGTGGTTTCCTGAATTAAATCGGATCTTGAAATTTGAGTATCACCCACTTCTGTCCAACATAGTGGTGATCTACATTTTCGCCCGTATAGAGCTTCATAAGGTGCTGCTTGTATACTACTGTGATAACTGTTATTGTAAGAGAATTCAATGAGCGGGAGGTGTTGATCCCAATTCCCTTTGAAGTCCAGTACACAAGCACGAAGGAAATCTTCTAAGGTTTGGATGGTTCGTTCAGATTGACCATAGGTTTGGGGATGGTAAGCCGTACTTAGGTCGATTCGGGTTCCCAAGGCTTCTTGTACTGCTTGCCAGAAATGTGAAGTAAAGTGACTGTCTCGATCGGAAATAATCGAAAGAGGTACTCCGTGTCGAGATACTATTTCATCGATGTAAATTTGAGCGAGTTTTTCGGTGGTGTAGTTGTTACGGATGGGAATAAAGTGTGCGGATTTGGTTAACCGGTCTACAATTACCCAAATTGCATTGTGTCCTCTAGAGGTTTTAGGAAGGTGTGTCACAAAGTCCATGGTAATTTGTTCCCATTTCCATTGTGGAATTTCGGGTTGTTGTAACATTCCCGAAGGTTTTTGATATTCCGCCTTTACCCTTGCACATGTTGCACATTTACTTACATACACGGCTATATCCTTTTTCATACCAGGCCACCAGTAAAATTCTTTGACGTCCTTATACATCTTATCAGCACCTGGATGAATAGAATATTTGGATTTGTGTGCTTCATCAAGAATCAGCTTTCGGAGTTTATGAAGTGTTGGAATCCAGATCCGGTTTTTGTAATAATATACTTCATCAATTTTCTTCTCAAAATTCCTTTCATTTCCATGTAGTTCTTCTTTTTCTAACTGGTCTGTCTTCAAGGCCTCATCTTGTGCAACGCGAACCTGTTCGGTTAGGCTACTTTGAACAATCATTCCGAGTGCTCGTACCCTTAATGGTCTGATTCTGTCTTTTCGACTTAAAGCATCAGCTACTACGTTAGCCTTACCCGGGTGGTATTTAATCTCACAATCATAATCATTTAACAGTTCTACCCATCTTCTTTGTCTCATGTTTAGCTCTTTCTGATCGAATATGTGTTGTAAGCTTTTGTGATCAGTATAGATGGTACATTTAGTGCCATACAAGTAATGTCTCCAAATCTTCAATGCAAAGATAACTGCTCCTAATTCCAAATCATGGGTCGTATAATTCTTTTCATGCACTTTTAATTGTCGGGAAGCATATGCTATTACTTTCTTTCTTTGCATCAGTACGCATCCTAAACCTTTACGAGATGCGTCACAATATACCACCAATTCATCAGTTCCATCTGGAAGGCTTAATATTGGAGCCTCACATAACTTCTTTTTTAACGTTTGGAAGGCCATTTCTTGTTCTTCTCCCCATTCATATGCTCGATCTTTTTGAGTTAGGAGGGTTAGAGGTTGTGCAATACTTGAAAAATTTTCAATAAATCTTCTATAATACCCGGCTAGTCCTAAGAATTGACGAATTTCTCTTGGTGACTTAGGCACTTGCCAATTCTTAATGGCCTCAATTTTACTTGGGTCTACTTGGATCCCTTGATGGTTCACAATGTGTCCCAAAAACTGTACTTCTTGCAGCCAAAACTCACATTTGGACAACTTTGCGTATAACTTCTCTTGCCTCAATAATTTTAAGATTTCCCGCAAATGTTGTTCGTGTTCCTCCTTACTTCTCGAGTATATCAAAATGTCATCGATAAACACTATCACGAACTTGTCAAGGTAAGGTTTGCAAACTCGGTTCATGAGGTCCATAAACACTGCAGGTGCATTTGTCAACCCAAACGGCATAACCAAAAATTCATAGTGACCATACCGAGTTCGGAAACCTGTTTTTGGTATGTCTTCTTCCTGAATTCTCACTTGATGATAACCAGATCTAAGATCAATTTTTGAAAAATACTTCGCACCTTGGAGTTGATCAAACAAGTCATCAATTCGAGGTAAGGGGTATCTATTCTTTATAGTCACTTTATTCAATTCCCGATAATCAATACACATTCGAAAACTCCCATCTTTCTTCTTTACAAACAACACTGGTGCTCCCCACGGTGAGTAACTAGGGCGAATAAAACCCCTGTCCAGTAATTCTTGTAACTGGTTGGACAGTTCTTGCATATCAGAAGGCGCAAGTCTATAAGGTGCCTTAGCAATGGGTGCTGCTCCTGGTATCAAGTCAATACGGAATTCTACTTGTCGGGTCGGTGGTAAACCAATCAACTCATCGGGGAATACATCTGAATATTCGTGTACCACTGGGATGTCTTCCATTCGTTTTTCCTCGGGTTCCTTAACTGTTACACTCGCCAAGTATAAAGTACAACCTTGGCGTAAATATCTCAATGCCATAAGTTGAGATATGAGAGGCAGTACCGTACCAGATTTCTCACCTTGAACAATCATAGCTTCATCATTTGAAAGAGATATCCTAATGGTCTTATCCTTACAGACAATTTCAGCTTTATACTTAGATAGCCAGTCCATACCGACTATAACATCGAAACTTCCCAATTCTACTGGAAGTAAATCAATAAGGAATGGGTGGTCGTTTAGGATAAGGGAACAGTTTCGGGCTATTCGGTTAACAAGTATAGACTTACCGTTAGCGAGTTCTATAATATATGGTTTTGTTAGTTCACTAACCGGCATATTTTCTAAAGGTAAGAAATTAACAGATACGAAACTTCTATCGGCGCCCGTATCAAACAAAACTGAAGCATACTGACCCGAAACTAAGAATGTACCTGTCACCACATTCGGATCTTGACGCGCTTCACTCGGTCCTAATACAAACGCGCGTCCCTTAGCTGCGTTGGAGGTTGATGCTTGTGCTTGGTTCTGCCTTCTCACTGCACCCGGGTTCAAATTGGGGCAGTATCTCCGAAAGTGTTCCGTACTGCCACATTCATAGCAGGCACGGAGGTTCGTGGTAGGTGGGGTTTGTTGGTTGAGTTGTGGGCGAGTTGGTTGAGGTCGAGGGAGTTGAGTTGATTGCGGTGGACGGTTAACAGTGTTGGTGGGGGTTCTACAGTTGGGGGCATAGTGTCTCGTTCTTCCACACTTTTGACAAATGACTGGTTTGCAATCACCCACATGATGAAAGTTACATCTTCTGCACTTCGGTAACGTCCCTTTATAGGTCTCTTGTTTAACATTAGAACTGGTCATGACATAACTTCGGGTATTCGGACGAATCCGCTTGTTTTGAGGGTTTCCTTGCATTCTTGTTTCATAATCAGTTCGTTTTAAACTTGTTGTTTCACCTGGCATCCTTATCACTCCACTTCTCATCAGATCAAAAGTAACGACACCTGTTTGAGATACATCACTTTCTAATGTCGGGTGGGCAACTGAATTTACTATACTTCTCACAGCAGGGGTCAGTCCCCAGATATAACGTTCAATTCGCTTTGCTTCCGGTGTAACCAACCACGGAACTAAGCGGGACAGTTCGTTAAAATGATTCGTGTATCCCACGTGATCCGCTCCTTTCATTTCCAGATTCCATAACTCGTGTTCCAACCTCTGAATCTCACTTTTAGGACAAAAATGCTCTAACATGAGGGTTTTTAATTCAGTCCATGACATACGATTAATAGCATCTTGTCCCCTTATTTGGACTACTGTGTTCCACCACATCAGCGCTTGGTCTAGAAACATACTGGTAGCAAATTTGACCACACGGTTCGGTGGACACTCACTGATATTAATTACTGATTCGGTCTTTTCTATCCATTTGACCAGTCCGCTAGGTCCTTCAATACCCTTAAACTCAATCGGTTTACATGATGTAAATTGTTTGTATGAGTACTCCTGACGCGAGGGTTCTCGGTTATTATTATTATTATTAGTTGTGTTAACAACCGGTACAGGGTTCGGGATATTATCAGGGTGCACAACAGGTTCTGGGTTCCCAGTGACATTCATAGTTGGGAGAGTGTTATTATTATTTATGACATTATCAGTATTCACCGGGGTAGTAACACCCGGGGCTACATTAGTGTCCGGCGGAGGTGTATTAACAGTGGCCGTGGTGGTGCTCGTAGGTTGATTAACAGTATTATTAGCACGTATGCCTGCAGTGACTTGGGCTACAATTGTTGGTATCACTGCTTGCAGTTGACGAGCAATCATTGCGGCCACTTCCGCCTCAGACAAGGAATTTGCTTTCTTCGGGGCCATTCTATAGAATAATCAATTATATAATAATCAATATCGTTTCACTATGATCAACACAACTTTACAATATTACACCTTCACAACACATAACTATGCCAAAGAAAACACGTTTGTATTAATTATAATCATTACTGTACATATGCATCCAAAATTAGCGCATAGGCTTAACCTGGTATAGGCCAGCGCTTGTATATGCGTATCAAAAGTTGTCACCAAGTGACATGTAGACTTAACCCGATAAGGGCCAGTGCTTGAAATAGTACTAAACCACAAACAACTCCCAAGTCAGCCCAACATGCTGTAACAAAATGCTGCTTGGGATATCAAAAGACTATACACATAAGATCAGACTACGATGTCCTATCCATTCTTTGCAACATGAAACCACAACCAAACAACAGCAGCCACTAGGGCCGCATTAACCGCTAAACACGACCCCAGTAGTATCATCGCTCGATCCTGACGCCCGTGGCTGTGAGCACTGGATCTTTGTACAATTCTGATTTCCTGTTGCATATACCTCATGTGATCATACATATCATGTCTATGCTGGTTTAGGCTATTTATCGTATGTGAGTGTTCTAAGAGCTGATCAGTTGCTAAACCAAACCATGCTGAATCAGAATGACGAGGTGGCTCGGGTACCGGGGCGGGTAAACCCCAAGTAGGAATAGGTATCTCTGTTACCCGGACACGCGATGTTTCTCCCCTATGGTACGTAGATCGAGGTGGGAAAGAAGTGTGCTCAGGTGGACGCACTGAAATACGAGCGGTCTGACGGTTTCTAATGGTAGGTGGGGGTACAGGTGTGTGCTGTACAGGTGGAGTAGGGGATCTGGGTCCTCTAACAGGTGAACGATAAGCACTAGTAGCTCCCTGTTCTACTACATTCCTAGGGGATTCCCTAGGGGGGTAGGTGTCACAACGATAACCCGATAAGTCGGGTTGGTCTGGGGGTACCTCGCGAGGAATTACCACGTTTGCACCTTCTTCTATCTCCTCTGGTTCCTCCTCAGTTTCTTCTTCTGGATCCTCCTCCTCCTCCTCAGGCCTTGCTGGTAGGGCATTAGGTACACGATCAGTAGATCTTGACATCTTCCTGCACAATGGTTAGTGATAAGAATAATATCCTTCTATATTAATCATAGTAAAATACATGTAGGTATTATATACATAAGCACAAATAATCATTTATATACACAAATATTTATTTATTATTATATTTTATACACATATGTTGCTGTTTTTACCTACTCGATTGTTTATCGACTTCCTCTCGAATTCCCTCGTACAAACAAGTCTGTTATTACGTTCCGGACCATAATAACCCACTTGTCCATTCGCGTTCATCACGAGAATCATTCGTGTATATTATTTAATATTATTTTATTCCCAGAGTTAATCGAGCCTACGGTTATCTTAGGGTATCCTAAGGGACATCCTAATTCTTTATAACCAATGGCTCTGATACCAACTTCTGTCACACCCCGACTAGGTAGTTGCGGAAGCGTAATACGGGAATGTAACAGATAACACTGGTATCAACCACATTGTTTATAAAGAAAATTCAACAACTAATTTACATCATATTACATGGGTAGGTACTATGTTTACAAACTAGGTGAAAAACACATAACCGGTTTACGAGCTTCTTAAACAGTATTATATCAGCGTCTATTCACAGCTATTCAACTTGTCTTTCTAACACCAAGCATGTAAGCAAATCATTCCACTTTTGCTTTACCTGAAAAGCATGTTAAAACGGGTCAACTACGTCTAGTTGGTGAGTTTCAAGTTTCACGAGTTTCAATGAAATCAGTACACGAGTTCGTAAAGTTTACAGTGTGTATGTATATATGTCTGTGTATGATGCATTATACTAAGCCACAAGTGAAACCGAAACGAGCTATACTGCATGGCCTCTCCTGCCCATGCACTCCTGTTGGCATTTAACAGCCAATTTTGCCCCATGTATGTACTATGTCTAACACCACATAGCAGTATGTAAATATATAATGACAATGTGCAACTGGGTTTACATAGGTTCCGGCATACCCCACCGGCTCTGTCAGTTGGGTTTGTCAAACCGATAGTACTATCCACACGTCACCGGCACGAAGTTAATCACTTGTGTTTGTGGGGACTTGTCAAGTGTTAGTACTTTGATAATCCACATCATCACACGTTTTCAAGTATAACAGTTTATGTAAACATGCTTTTCACCCCAAAAGTTCGTAAAACAGTTTAGAAAGTGGGGGTCGTGAAACTCACCTTATTGTAGTTCACACAGAAATTACGTGTCAGTAAATCAATTGCCTCGTTTATAGCCTGATTCCTATAAACGGTATCGTATCGTTAATACCAGTACAGTGTTCAAGCTAAGTCGGGCTGTATAGATAATCTGGGTATAGCTGTTAGGCCCAGAACATGACCATAGTCTTAGATTGTGACGTTGTGTACTTTGAAATATTTAAAACTGGATTTGGCTCAGTTTCACCGTTTTCCGAGCCTAGCTCAGTTGATCGTTTATACGTTTCGGGATTAGGTAAGATCACATAAAACTTAAGTAAATATATTGATTGATAAAATAAGTTGATTTATGAAAGAATTTTAAAGTTTCGGTATCTGGTTTGATTGCAGGGCTCGTTTCCGTTTTCACACGGGTTTGATTATACAAAACGCGCACGATCCACCCGAATTGTCCGGAATTTTCGTAAAAAGTTTGTTTTTATTAATATCATTCAAAAATATGATATTTGACCACTTTTGATATTTTGACATACCAGTCAGTCCGTTAAACACAAAACTGCCGGTTTCGTTAAAACAATTATGATTTAAATCTTTGATAAATCATAACTAAATATGTAATTATATATCAATTATGTAAATTTTTGTAAAAATACATTAAGACATGGAGAATTTTATAAAAATATTTCCAGAAATTTTATGTTTAATTATTTATTTATAAAAATTCATTTAATAGGTTATAATCGTGTAATAAATGGCCCGTTTATATCAAACGACTTCCGAAAAATCCGATAATTTTTACCAACGGCCTTAATGTGATTACATAGCCCCTGCAAAATTTCCAGAACCTAACTCTTTTGACAAAATGCCTTGTTGTGCGTTTTTCGGCTGTTAAAACTCGGTTAAACCATGATTGCACAAACCATACTTAGGCATTTCCAATGATTCCCAAACTTTACCAGTGATCTTACCATCCCATATCAAACTCCAAAACCAAGTTTCATAATTTTTCAATATGTTTAGCTATTTTTCCCAAATAAACGCTCATAAACGGGAATAAATTCACCAAATATTCTCCGTTTATCGAAAAATTACCAAATTTGAACAGGGACTCATTTATATGATCCCTAATGTCCCTGCAAATTTTCACAAGCTAACAACAAGCACGTCACAACCTAATACTAAACAGCCCCTAAACGAGTATTACGGGTTTACCTTGTCGGTTTTCGATAAATTTTGCTAGCTTAAACGACTTTCCGGGTCTCGGGTTGCAAACTCAGTATATCTACATATCATATAACATCAAACCAAGCATAAATCATCCATGTAACAGCCTTGATAATTAGGGTTTCGGTTTTGGGTTCAAACCGAACTTTCTAACCGTAAAAACGTTGTATTCATGTTCTAATCCGCGTTTTTGACCAAAAAAAATATATGTTCCAGGTTTGTAAACATGTTTAACATCAAAACATAATTTTACTTGATTTTTAGGGTTTTTGGATGGTTAAACATGTTTAAAACTAACTAAAACATGTTTATAAGATTATAACTTAGTTAAAGGATGGTTAAACATTCATGTAAATGAGACTTACTTGAGGGTTTTGGGCAAGGGTTTGGAAGGACAGAGCTGGTGTTGCTGTGGACTTGAAAAGTTTGTATGTTAAAATGAATAAAAAGAGCTTAAGGGTGAAGTTATATGAAAAATAATAATGTGATGTTTGGTGGGGCAGATTCCGATCGGAACTCTTGGAAGCCCTTTAATGGGCTGTTTTGGCCCATTACTCCAATCACACAAGCCCAAACATGAAAAGCCCACTACAAGTTTAGTTCGGGTTCGGTTTTTCGCAAGAAAATTAATTCGGGTGTGAGAGATAGCGCAAAAACGCGTGTTTTTCAGCTTATTTTTGTAAAATAAGAAAAACGTACTGACTCGTTGTAAAATTCCAAAATATTTTCACGGATTGCTTAGAACATGTCATATAAGTGTTTTATAAATCTTTTTCGGCTTAACGGATGCTACAATGCTTGTTTTGACATTAACGATTGCGTTTAAGCTTATAGCGTATCGATAAACGAAACCTTTTTCGTTTAAAGAGTTTTAAACGTACTGGAGCCTAAATATCAATATGTTAGCCTCTATAATATATATATAACTCGTATATGACCCCTCAGTATGTATACGGGTCATAATTAGTATCGGTCGGTTACTCGTTTAAGCACTACGAATTAACCGATTTATCGTTTTCTTGTTACGTAAAGAATATAGTGTACCTCGTTTTGCCATGAATGTCACATTTGATTATCATTATGGAAACAGACCTACAGATAGACAACAAAATGAACTATCCAAGCACCTAAAGGCCGAAACTAAGAAAGGTTTTCTTATTTTAAATAAGAAAAGGAACCTGGAGATGTCTGACTATGAAAGGAACAGGAGGACTAAAAGGATGAGAGACATCAGACATGCTGAATTTGAATATGCCTCGAAGACAAAGAACAGAGACCCTCTTGCAAACATGAAAATATGCATCAATATGAGAAGGCAAATGACAAGGCCCAACCATGACGTCCAGAGGAATGGTAGGATTGCACAAACTGACTACAACAACAATGATGATTCCTACATTCTTTGCAATTCAGATAGACTTATATTGGGTATAATCAGAAATGATGAAGATCTAACTTTCCTTCACAATGATGACCTTCAAGGCATAATGAGGTGGATTGTGCCAAGAAACCATCCTCATTACCAAAAACTATTCATATTGAAGGAAAGGGTAGGAGTTGTAAAGCTACATAGAAGACAAGCAACCTCAAGCTCCAGGAGATGACGAAAATTTATTTAGCTTAGGCTTTACTTTGTAATGTCTACGGGCATAATTTGAAATTTGTAATACTTTGATTATGTAATGTAAATTGATTTTGAGATTTGATGTGTATTTTTTCTAAGTGTATGTAACCATAGAGGTGTTTTGGGACAGTTGAGGTGTTCCAATCTAAGGGGAGATTGTTGGGATGAGAAAATTCTTAAAGGAAGATTGGAATCTTCTAAACCACTCAAGGAAAGGAAAAGTATTGACATCGGGCACACTTAGGCCTTCGAGCAAGCTTTTTGCTTATCCTAGAAAGGTATTTTGCCTTTCAGGCAAGGTTATCTTCTTGAAGTCTTCTTAAGTGATAATCCGAGCAGGGTTCACTTTGTCTAGCAGAGATGTTCTTCAAGTCAAGCATAGTTTGCTTACCAGCAAACTCTTGACTAAACCAAGCTGATGAAGCCAAGTATTTAGGAAGATCTAGCAAGGTTTGATTAATAAACAGTAGTCCGAGCATGCTTGAAGAAAGTTAATCAAGAAATATTCTAAGGACTTTCTCTAGCATGGTTCAATTCCTAGCAAGCTACAGTGCTTCCAGCACAAGTCAACCAATGTTACCAGCACACTTTAGTTTGCTTAATAAGTTATTATTTAACAAAGAGTTGAAATGATTCATGAAGAACAGTTTGCTCGTAGGACCATATCGGGAAAAGTTTGCTAAGGTCAAGAAGATTGAAGTCTGTTAGGAGAGTATTTTCCTCTAAGTAAAGTCTACCCTGAGAACTGTTCACCGGCACACTTCAAGGTTACCAGGTCTGCTCGAAGAAGACAAAAGACACAAAGTCTACCCGAAGACCTGTTTTACACTTAGAAACTTTTGTAATATGTTTTCTGAATATGTATTAATGATTATGGTTTCTAGAAGGAATGGCAGCAATATGGGCAGGCCTATAAATAGAATAATTTAGGGCACGCCTATGAGAGATCTGAGACATACGACATATACAATACCTGAATATTGATTGACAACGATTTGACGGCTGATATATTCGCATGGATATTCTGCCTATAATCTAATCATTCCTTTCTTAGAACCCTAATGATTTAGGCTTTGTAATTGATCTTTCTATAAATGGAAATCTTTTGAGTTTAAGAGTGTGTCTGTCTTTATTGTGTCCTTTATAGCAACAATTAGTGTGTTATTGATTCTACCATTTAACACACTATTATTCTTTTCCAATCTAGCCCCGTCGTTAACCTTCTTTTCAACACTATTAGTGTGGGTTGCGACATACAGATCAAGAGATCAAACGGGACCGACACACTATATCGATTTTTTTAATTCTTGTATATAATATAACACTATTGCAAATATAAAATACAAAAACTGCATATATGCTATTCAACACTATTTCACATATCAAAATACACACTATTGCACATATGCATTATTAAAATGTCAACGTGTTGTATATATGCTTTACGACGTGTTATTTTTTTAAATTTTTTTTCATATTTTTATATTTTTTTGCGGTGAAGAATAACAACATATAAGCATGATGAAATTAAAAAAAATTAACAAAATATTTTTTATTAGTTCTCTAGTTCTCTCTTTAAGAGGAGTTCTCTCTTGATCATTTCCATATATATATATATATATATATATATATATATATATATATTCTCATCATAAACTTTAAATATTCGTTAACCAATTCGTTCTTTCAAAATAAAATATACCGTTAACACCAAAATTCCGTAAACAACATAATATTCAAACTTAGTATTAATCTCGTAATATAAATTGGATGTGGCTCAATGGTAAAGCACTCACTTTACCAGTGATAGATAGGGGGTTCAAACCTTATTATCACCAATTTATATGGAAGATATGAGGGATGACTCTGCCTTGCTAGGGTTCGAGTCCTGATCTCACCCGGTTTTACCGGCTCCTCGTTGTCGTGCTGTTTAGCGAGCGTGGGGGTCGGGTTTTATCCAGGGAATCCCTCAACAGGTGGACCGCTAGGGGCACCATCCGTCCGGAATCGTGGCCGGCTCGGGCTGCCTTTAGCCAATGGGGCCGCGTACGGAGTACCCGACGTTGCTTAGTTTGTCGTTTCAAAAAAAATTATTAATCTAGTAATTAAAAGAATACGTAATAAGAAGAAACTGTTGAATTTTCGTTAAAGTTAAATACTAAAATACCTTAAATTAATAAAAGTATATATTTTAATAATGACATATATAAACCATAACACAAACATTATAATCATGTTAATTAGTTAGTAATTCTCGTATTTCTTATATTAGCTTGTGAGATTCGAGCGCGCTTTCGTTTTTTATTTCCAAGTTAGATTCAATTTCAAATGTGAGTTTCTCACACCCCTTTTTACGCATTTACTTTTGGGGGTAGCATACATATACTACTCAAATAGTTAGTTTTACATCGCTTTGTATATTCAAACTACAATTCGTTATCATGGAGTTGTGTGTTTATTTGCTTACTTGCTCAAAGATTACATGCTCATGGTTTCCTCATTAAGTATGATCATACGCCCCCTTTGCACTCAGGACCTCGATCTTATGAGTGGAAAATGGACCCCCTATCCAAGTACATTGGTTGTTACCAATTTGAAAAGACATTGCTTGCGCTATTACTACACTAAGTTGACGTTCGTTTTTATTTCCTTCATTTGTATTTGTTTATTTGATCAACTTGTGTACTTGAGATTTAAATATATTAATGATATTATTGTCACTAAATAGTGTCACATGTGTTTTGAGAAATCTGTATGTTACACTCGGGCATTTCCGCTTAATCCGGAGTGTTGAACCCTAGATACGTGGGACCAGTTGGAATTCTTGCTACAACTGGTCGTGTCGCTTAGAAACTCAAATTTTGGTAGAAACTTAGTAGTATTCATGACACATTTCACGTGACTAATCTGAAAAGGTGTATATCAGATGAAACACACGATATACACGAGGTCTCCATAGATGAAAACCCCATTTCATAGAGAAACGTATAGAGAAGTTCGATAAAAAAAATTAAAAGCGTAGAAGAATGACAAACGATGAATTGATATTTATATACATTTGTATAAATAAGAGTCATGAAACTTACCACCAATGGTTCGTCGAATCATGTTTAGAAAAAAATGACAAATGAAGGGAACAAGTTTAACTAGTTGGGTGAAGCGCGGTCATGAAACACTTTAGTATCGAAAACGAAGCATTATACCTAGATTGTCGTTGCACGTTATAGGGCACTCGTAGGTCGAAAATCAGACTTATAGTCGGCTTAACACGTATTTGAGAACCAGGTCTCCCAACCCCGTTTTTAAGCTATATTGAAACTTGGGGGGGGGGGGGGATGCAAGGAGAAACACATGATCGGAAACGAGTAGATCAAGTTCTCATTTTGTTACATGGGTTGGAAACAATAATGCATCGAAAGTCCGCTAGTATATATGATCATTAACTATTGTAGACGTTGCCAATGTGAACAGTACTATTCGGGAGTAACACGACACACCCGCGGTTAATCGCACCAACTTAGATTGCATGTCTAGCAGGTGATATTTGTCCTAAAGATGACTTCAATGTTTTCGCATTAGAACATCAAAAGGGGCGATCATAGAAACACTGTTAAGTCTTGATCATAGAGCTCATGGTATTTGTCTGAGGAATTGGTCGACTCGTTGTTCAAGAAACACATATTTTTAGATGTCATATAAACCTGTGAAACTCACTAACAATTTTGTTGACGTTTTTATGCATGCATTCTCAGATAATTGAAGCATGCTAATTTCATTTGTATTTTATCCAAACCCTTTATATATTTATATATGAACATTATTATATAATAATATGTCAAAATAATTAAATTATACGTTATTATTATATTAGCTAGGTTATTGCTGATTGACCATGTTACTCTTACTTACTAGTCAAGGGCAAATTCGTATCACTATCTCTGTCTTCGTATAATCGGTTTTCTCAAGAACCTATTATTAACATACATCCTAGAGGGGAACTCGACCAAGCTGACAATCATGTCATCTGAATCATCCTCATTATTCGTGGCTTCTTTTCTCTGTTGTACCATATATGTTATCATTATTATAGGTTTATCATATTATTCATATTTTTAATTACCAAACTGATGAACATTTTACAAGGATAAACATGAATCCATCCTTCATCGGAATCTTAAAAAACCAAGATAAGCTTTAGGTGGGAATACATTTTAATGAGATTGGGGTTCATATCACACACATGTATATATAGGATTGAGTTCAAATAACTATCAAGTAACTAGGAGCCAAATGAACCATAGTTCGGCATTTGATCATGTGTAGCTTCCACACCATCAATTTTTCATGTAAAAAAGGGTTGGAGGGGTAAAATTGGTATAACCTACCATTGTTGAGTTTTTCAAGTTTCTATATGTTTTAAAACATTGATAACTTTTTTATATGCCATTGTTTTGAAAAAATAGCAAAATAATGGCATTAAATCTCTTTAATTTGAGTAGAGCCTTGCTATACTTTTTTTAAATGTCAGCGTACAACAAGAGTAATTATAAAAGTAGGTTGCGTAATTATCATATAAGTTGTGTAATTGTTCATATAAGTTGCGTAATTATGTATATGCGTTGTTAAAAAAATAGGTTGCGTAATAATGTATGGTGTAATTATAAACATTAGTTGCGTAATCATCATACAAGTTGCGTGATTATTAATATAAGTTTCGTAATATATTTATACAAGTTTGCATGATTATTTACATGTCTGTGTAATTATTGTGGACACATACCCTCGCCCACGCGCCACATGCTGATATGCTGGTGGCATTGTATCTTACACAGTTTGCACATAAATTTCCTTTTGTACATCAACTCACCCCTATATGTATGTGTGTGTTTGTCTGTTCCAAGTTCCAAGTATCAGACTTTGATCACATTTTAATGCAGGGAGATTTTTTTCCTGGAAAACTGGAGGTTCTGTTAATGACAACATAATGGTAAAATACCAATTACTTGGATAAATCTTTTTTACGATTTGTTTTATTGAAAGAGATTAAGGTATATATTTTTGAGTTATCTGGTATGAATTTTCTTATTGCAACAAGAATTTATTGGTTGCAGGTCGGTGCTATATCTTGGTTGATAAAATCCAATAGAGTTGGCATATATCTTTGCAACAAAGTATTCAAGTAGACTGCATGGAAAAAGATTATATTGATTTTCTCAGTTTTAATTATATCGATTCATAGAGAAGATCAGATACCGTGCTCAGGTTATTTCTTAACTGTTTTCTAAACAATATCTGAAAAAGAAAAAATAAATAGTTTTATGTTATCGTTATTGCGGCAGTTAGATATGTTATTTTGCCTTGTGCTTATATATGATTTTATATAGATCGAGTTAAGAATTATATTTCTTTGGGGCGGATGTATATTATAGGTACGTGGCACTAGTAAATCATTTTATTTTATGATATTTTATATATGCATAACATTTGAATAACCATATATTTTGGGCAATATAAAGGTAAACAAAAAAGAAAAAAAAATGTAGAGATTTTGAAGTTTGTTTTAGGTTATAACACGAGTTGAGCTGGAACATTGTTAATCTGATTATCATTATGTGTATTTCTTATCCTAAAATATGTATATTATTATATTTATGCTTAATTTTGTCAACCTAACCTAACTCACCGATAAAAAGAGTTAAGTGTCATTTTAGTACCTGTGGTTTGGTCAACTACGCAACTTTAATACTTATTCTTTATTTTGTGCAAATAGCTACCTCAGTTTCAAAAAACTTGCAATTTTAGTACTTTTTTTAACCCTGCCAAATTTCCTCCGTTAAATCAAGGGTATTTGGGTTATTTCATAATATAAATCAGAGGTATTTGAGTAATTCCATTATTTTCTTTTTCTTTTCTCTTTTTCTCTCTCCCAATGGGTGTCCCTTGTAGTTGCTATGTGTTTGTTTATCTACAGCTTCATGAATTGAACTCATCTGGCTTCTCTCTCTTCATTCATCACTCTTCCATTTATGTTGTTTTTTCCTCTAGCTTCACCAGCTATCTCCCATTTGTTTGTTTGAGACAACAGTCACAAGGTATCATCGGCTTAACGACTTTTGCCGTTATCGCAGATGTAAGTCCCAAATCTGAATCACTACAACTATGATGTCAACCCGAACACGATGTTAGTGCGGAATCCTAACACCGTGGTGATTCAAGAACAATATAAATCAAGAACAAGATGAACACGATGTGATACTCCAAATGCACACGATTATATTATTAAACCGTCTCGTACATGAGATTACACAATCTGTATTGCTCTCTAGATGGTGGCTCTGATTTACGTTTTCGCTTACCAAACACTGAACTAGCAACTTCTCTCAATGTGAACAGCCCCTAAACCCTATACAAGTATTCTCTACATATAGGGAAGCTAACAATTTAGCCTAAAGTAAAGCCCAAAGCCCACTGAGATCCATAATGGATCTCGGTTTACATACATAGCCCAACACGAAACCCAATAAACATATAACTAAGTACAAACCACCAAATATGAACCCAACAATCTCCCCCTTGGTTTGTAGTTTCGTTCTTGTTTATTTTACTTCAGACCAGCCTAACCGAAATTCATAGGGATTTCGGTATTACCCCAATGTAGTTCTTCAACTCGTCTTTGTTTACATCACTTTATTCTTGATCATGTCGTGGTCTTTTGATATGCGTCAGTCTAACCAATTTATGACCCAACAATCTCGCCTTTAAACTGATGCTTTCAAGATCTTCAGAATCTTTACTTGAACATGATCAGCAACTTCAATGATCAGCAACTTCAGCATTTGCATCCAATACTCTGCCATGTCCCCCTTTTTGATAGCATCATCCAATTTGAATCTCAGATACTTCATATGCTTCCGTTGCAAGAAATCAGTCCTGAAAGAACAATCAACTTTGATAGAAAGATCAACCACAATATTTTTGAAAACAATTAAATAAAACAAAATAAGATAGACATATTTTTCTAATTTTTATTTTTCTGTTTTATTTTTTATTTTCTTGAAAAGACTTGAAATGAGATCATACCAGCTAAACCAACTATAACACAATAACCGATATCAGATTTCATGAGCTGAAAACTTCAAAACGATTTCTTAACACATTTGTTTCGACAAGAGTAATCAAAATGTAAAAATAAAATAAATAAAATAAAACCAAAAACAACAAATGAAACAAATTTAATCACCCGGTCTTCTTGTAATTTAGCAAAAATTTGGGATAAAATTTCAGTTTTTGATAAAATCGCCGCCTTTTATGAAAAGATCCGAACATGGAATCATATTGTTTAAGGTGTTGTCACAAGGATTCATGTTCAGCGTTATTATGACATGAAGAGACAGGTTGATAGCATGTATAACGAACTTAGCATGATTTTCATTGCATCAGTGATATGAATTAGGTTCAGTTCGACATAAAGTGTATATGGCTTTCCCCAGATCACCCTAATTTGACTCCAATTCCTTAGTGCTTGATCAAAAGATTTTATAGGAAGTAAACGTAGTTTAAGCTTTAAGGTTGAACGTTGGACTTACAAGCTATCCGGACTTACAGGCCTTTCATTCGAGACATGACAGGACTTACTTTTGTGCCCCCATCTCTATAGTTCTAGTTTGACCCTTTAAGCTTTTGAAATACAATTTTTTTATTTTTGCTTCACAATAATCCTTTTTTTATTATATATTTTTCTCTCCTTTTTTTATTATTATTTTATTTTACTTCAGCAAAAAATTTAGAAACATAATATTTTTGGTGATCAAGACACTAACGGGCTCGTGTATGACTGGGTAATTGTTTTTCTGCTTATCATTCGGAGAGATGTATATGGAGACATGCACATTTCTTCAAAATGACTCTCCACAAGTAAGTTCAGCAAGTTTAGTTTATATCACTTCAACTTTTTCACATTATGGAAAGCTACCATACAAATCAATGACTGTTCTAGAGCCTTTTAAGCTTAATAACTTCACCAGTTAGGCACACAAAAACAATTTATCTATCACTTTCCAAAGGTTGGATCAATTTTCATTTGGAAATAATTTGAAGCTTCTAAAAAGTTGTAAACTGAATAATGATTCACTTCCCATAAAATTACAGAAGACACACATGTTAAGAACTCAGTCACCCCGGTCACTCTTCAGTTTTCAGGTAAATGGCTATCCCGTATGACCACTAGTGGTTAACAGGACCAAAACACATATGAGAATACATGTCCCTCCAACCTGGAATTACCGACATAATTTTAAGTGAAAATCAAAATTTTATTATGTTTTTAATAATAATAAACACACACACTTTTTTTGAATTTTTTATTTTCTCCCCCTAAATTTGTGTAAATTTATAAAATATGTACAAATTTAACCTCAAAAAGACTCAATCGTCGAAACGTAGTATTTAACAATAATATATGATGAAGTGTGATAGTCAGCCAACTGATGTACTATCATTTCTCATGTACGTTCAAGTCATTTTCTCATTTTTGGAAACAACATACACTATACTTGAACATTTTTTTGATTTTTTAAAATTTAAAAATTTAAAATCTTTTTGAATGATCAATCTTTCATACCAAAGTGATACGGTTACCTTTTATCTTCAAGACAACATTTTCCCATTTGTGAGAATCTCCCCCTAGGAATAAGCTTGTTTTGAGATTTTGCATCTTTGCGAGTTGAATATCTGGAACAAACCTTTTAATATGCAATGTATTCCCTGATTTGTTCCTACACACTTAAAGAGCATATTAAAAACGTTCTATCACCCTAAAATCCCGTCCAGGCAACAAATAATCCATTTTATGGTTTAAAGATTTAAAAACAATGGATATTTTCCTTGTCATTTACCTAGAACAACCCATTTAATAAACAATAAATTTTTGGTTGTTCCTACACGCATAGCGGGATCAGTTGGACATAGGAACCCAAGTCATAAATGTCTTGGGGTTCCCTTGAGCATCAACATATGTGACCTCTTGCCAACTCATATCATTCCCATCTTTAACAGAATCATTTATTAATACAGATTCTGTTTGCTGAGTTTTAAGTTTCCAAATCTGTCTTGATTTAGTGAAATTTGAAAGAACAGACTTTGGAGTGTAGCAATCCGAATTCGAGTTCGAATTCTTAGAACTCTCAACACTCTTTGATTTGTGAAAATTTATTCTTCTTTTAACAGTTTCTAAATCATTTGAGTGTAAGCCTGTCATATTAGCTTTGAATCCTTGAGAATATGTGACCCGTTGTACAGATACACGTGGTTTTCTAAAATGAGCATTTTGTTTAACCACTGGATTCGGTTGAAACATGTTACCTTTCACTTGAGAAGTGTAACACCCCGTAACCGCAGCGGAAACGTAAACGGGATGCAACAGACACCTCTGATATCAACCACATTGTTTATAAAGAAAACTGAATACATTAATATACTTCAAATTACATTATCTCATATTTCATTACCGTCTAGGTGATACACACATCATACAATACGATACATAATTCTATTTATTATAATGTATCCTAACATCCCGCACGCAAATCTTACACACATCAAGCACTTAGCACGTAAGCAATCACTTCATCTTAATTGTACCTGAAAAGCATGTGAGAAAACGGGTCAACTACGAATAGTTGGTGAGTTTCACAATTCGAGTAAACCATGATGAATCAATATCAAAATATAATATTATCGATGTAATTATACTGAGCCCACAAGTGAAACCTCTGACTATCCACACACAACCCCGTGGCATACTCCGCCCACGAACCTGCCCCAAACCGCTATGCCTAACATTGCATAGCAAAAATATATATCAACAACAAAATAGACATGTGCAACTGGCTGGGAAACATCAGCAAATCCATGCCGGACCAGTTGGGTTTGTCAGACCAATAGTACTATCCACACTCTACCGGCTTTCAGTTAATCACTCATGTTCCGGGGCCTTAGAATGTTAGCAACTCAGAAAATTACCATCTTAGTACATTTCCATACGATTCCCGTACAATAAAATATATAAATCCAGGCAAATCCATGCGTTCAGTATGTACTTAAACATTTCAGTAGTAACATGCTTCCGCCCCAAGAAAATATTTAAAAACAATTCAGAAAAAGGGGCTCGTGAAACTCACCTTAGCACATGCAAGCAGGTAACAACAATCATTATCAGTTAACACGTCCAATCTGTATTATGATCCCTACGATCGTTATTATACAATTATTGATTATATAATCTTTAACCGTATCAACCGGTACATCTGGGGACACTGTTAACCCAGTACTGTACCATTCCGGGGGCAATGTTAACCCAGAAACACTTCTCCGGACTCAGATTGTGATATCGTTTAGAGTTCAGTGGTCAAAATTACAATTAGTTTGTTTTTTCCCGTTTTGTGTGCCTAGCACGGTTATCCGTTTTTACGTTTCAAAAGTGAGTTTGGTCACACACGACCTGAAAAATAGTGGTTGACTGATAATTTAATTTAAGTTGTGAAATTAGAGCTCGGTTTAGACGCCCCGATTGGCCACGGGACCCGTTTCCGTCTTTAGTGCACCGGAAACTGTTTTACCGGACAAAATTACCCAAATCATCCGAATTATTTTCCGATGATTTATTTTTACTTGTTTAACTCAGTTATATGAAAATAGTTCATTTTTAGGGTTTTTATACACCGGTCAGCTCGTTTAGGCGAACCTTACCGGTTTACGCGTTTTAAACTTTAAAAGTTTGTTTTTGCACAAATAATTATCCGTTTAATCCCGGATCTTGAAATTTTGCACAAATCACTTTTTGACAGTGGGAAATTTTAAAAAAATATTTCCAGAATTAATTTTTATATTTAAAATATATTTATCTATTTTTAAACACCATTTAAACACTAAATATGTCGTAAATATCAAACGAACTTAGAAAAATCCCAAATTTTTCCTGGATGTCTCCTACCATCCACATAGTCCCCTGTAATTTTTCCAGAACTAAAATCTTTTTTTACATGCCATTTTCACTAAAACCGAGCTAGAAAACCCTAGAACTCGTTTAACCGAAAAGCCTACTTAGACTTCTCCAACTGACATAAAATTTTGTGTGTGACTTTTACATGATATAAAAAGCTTATCTGCAATTTTCCAGAATTTTTCATGATATTTAACTATTTTTCACCATTTTTAGCCAAAACAGAGCATTAAATTCACCAAATATTCATCCTTTGTCCAAAAATTACCAAACATTCACAGAACTCATATTCTCATGTATTTAACACCTCTGTAAAATTTCATGACCTAACTTTAAACCATCCACAATCTGTCCAAATATCCATAACCGAACATAAACCGAATATACCTTTCGTTTTCCGCCACTACAAGCTACAAACTCGTCTTTCCGCCTTATCTACCACTACATACAGAGCCTACAATCAACATACCACAATACCATGCAAGTTACACTCACAATCAAGCCTCTTACACTATAGTTTCGGTTATTGTTTCAAAACTAAAGTTTAAACCGTAAAAATTCGTTTTTGGTTCGTTTAACTCCTTTCTTGGACCAAGATCCCTTGTATAACCCGTATACATCACTTGATCATGCAAGAATCGGTTTTCATCTTTGAAACCTCATTTTCTTGCAAACAAACTCAAGAAACGAAGATGGAAACGTAAATAACTCGACTTTTTACCTCGGTTTTCTTACTAAAATCTCGGGTTTATGGATCATAAAATGGAGAGAATTCTTGAATGTTCATATGTTTGATGTAAAAAAGGAAAATGAGAGCATGGGGATAACCCCATTTCCGATCGGAATATGAGGGGGGTGGGGTGGGACCCACCTCTCCATTCCTAGCCACATGTTTGGATTTCGGATATTCGGATAATGTTTTGGATAATCTGGTTCAGTTCGTTTTTCGGTTAAATGTTTAATGCGGCTTAAAACGAGGCTAAAACGGTCGTTTTCGGCTTAAAAATGAAATTTATATAAAACCACTTTTAAAAACTTTAAAAACTTAAACCATGACATTTATTAACTTAAAACATCATATTATTAATAATTGCGCATCTTTTTCGGCTTGATCGATCGTCTCTTGCTCGGTTTGGTATTGAAGGTTTCGTTTAATGTACCGACGTACCATTAAATCGAAAATTCTTTTTCTGTGCTTTAATTCACTTATCCCGAAGCTTTAATACTTCGTAAACATCACTAAATACCATCAATATCGTCTATAATTGAACCCTCGATTCGTTCGGGTTTCAATAACTATCGATCGATTAATCGCATGTTCAATACGATGAATTATATATTCACGTGCAATCAATACAGTGAACCATGTATTCTCGTATAATTACTATGGTAATTCATGTACCCGACATTAAATATAACGTGACTATTGTCTACCGATTAGGGTCTACCTGGTTTCGTCGGAATCGTTACATTCTCCCCCCCGTTAAGAAATTTCGTCCTCGAAATTTTACACGCCCACTATTCCATTCCGAGAGAAAGGTGGGGGTTTTTCCTTCAGAATTCACCCTCCCGTCTACTATCTCTACGGAATTATTTATGATATCAAACATGTATTCTATGAGTACCTCCATTACTAGTACTCTCGTTGCCTCATCGCTTAGGTACTTTTCAATTCGTATACATGGCAAAACATTACGTATAGTACTTAGCCCCTGGAGTACTTTAATCGATAAACTAAATGACCAATCATGGAGATAGTCTCATGAGGTTCAATATATTAAGGAGCTATTTTCGGTTTTGCCAAACCTCATATCACCTCTCTAAGGTGATGCCTTAAAAATGCCTTGTCACCTCTTTCCAGTGACAATGGTTTCCTTTGAATGTTGGCATAAATCCTTTGCCAATCTCGCGCTGCTTTCAACTCATCTTAAATATTATAAATCCGATTGGTTGTTTCTCGAATCAATTCAAATCTTATGGCTTGAGTGACGCCCATTTTCAATTTAACAATTTGGTGATAATTACTTCACCCATAGAAAGCTTCAAGCTCTCGATGCTTCCTTCCCCGCCTTCCAATAATGGAAGTAGGATGACTATTTCGATCTGAGATAATTGAAAATGGTTACCATTTCACCATCATGAATTTGGCGAGAATTCATTGTGGTAATCGTCATGGATTGGGATGAAATGCGATGATTGGTTAATCGATCCGCGATTACCCAATTTACAACATGCCTTTGATATATCTTGGGAATTTGCGTCCCGAAATCCATTGTAATCTATTCCCACTATCATTGGCGAATTTTCTGTCGTTGTGGCGTTCCCTAGGATTTTCGGTGTGCAGCCTTATTTCTTGCATAACTTAAATATTCACCAACATACGTAACCATATCTTTCTCCAAACTCGGCCATTAATAAAATCCTTTCAGATATTCGTATCATCAATAGTCTATTCCGATCCCGGATGTATGGAATATTTCGATCTATGCGCTTCGTCCATGATTAATTCACGAAGGTCATGGAGGGTCGGGATCCAAATCCGATTTCTGAAATAAGGAATTTCGTCCACGCGCTGTTCGAAATTCTTCTCATTGCCGTAAAGTCCCTCCTTTTCCAATTGTTCCTCTTTCAACGCCTCACGTTGAGCGACTCGAATCAGGTCCGAAAAGTTCGACTGGACTATCATCCCCAGCGCTCGCACTCGCGATGGCTTAACCCGATCTTTCCTACTCAAGGCATCGGCTACGACGTTAGCCTTGCCGGGGTGATAACGGATGTCACAGTCATAATCGCTTAACAACTCGACCCATCTTCGATGAATATGAGACTGCGGTCTCTTATCATCTATAAAATTTATACATTTGCGTCGTACAAAGGATTATGAGTTGGGTAATGCTAAAAATTCTTCAATAAACCGCTGATAGTCTCCGGCTAGTCCTAAAAATTGGTGCATTTCCTTTGTCGCCTTGGGTGACTGCCAATTTTAATGGTTTCTATCTTATTTGGATCTACGTGAAATCCTTGTTGCTTTACAACATGACCAAGGGATTATGCTTTCTGTATTCAAAATCACATCTCGAAAACTTCGCGTACAACTCCTCTTGCTTTAACACTTCCACAATTTTCCTTAACCGTCGTTCGTGCTCTTCTTTACGTTGCAAATATATCAAAATATCATCAATGAATGCTATGACAAATTTGTCAAAATAAGGTTTACAGACTCGGTTCATGAGTTCCATGAACACTGCCTGCGCATTTGTTAGTCCGAAAGGCATAACTAAGAACTCGTAATGGCCGTAGCGAGTCCGAAATGCTGTTGTTGCAACGTCTTCCTCATGGATTTTTCATTTGGTGATAACTATATCTAAGATCAATTTTCTAAAAATAAATCGCCCCTTGCAGTTGGTTAAATAGATCATTTACTTCGAAGAAGTGAATACCCATTCTTGTTCGTCACTTTATTCAATTCTCCCTAATCAATACATATCCTAACACTTCCGTCCTTCATTTCCCAAATAACACTGGTGCACCCCATGGTGACTAATTAGGTCGTATAAAACCTTATTCAATAATTCTTGCATTTCAGTTGGTGCAAGTCGGTAGGGTGCTTTAGCAACAGGGCCAGCTTGAGGCATTAAATCGATTCTGAATTCGACCCGTCGGGTTGGCGGTAATCCAGGATGTTCTTCTGGGAAAACTTGTGGAAATTCGCGTACCACCGGGATATCTTCTATATGTTTTCTTTTAAATCGTACACTTTTCTCTGTATCTAATCGCTTCATCGTCCGAAAGAGAGCTTCTAATCATCTTTTTTTCATATTTGATTTCAGCTTCATGTTGAGTTAGCCAATCCATGTTAACTATTACGTCAAAACTTCTTAACTTTACTGGTCGTAGGTTAATAAGGAAATGTTAGTCGTTCAGAATAATAGGACAATTCCGAACAATTTAGTTAACCATTAGGGATTTACCTTTAGCGATTCTACAGTATAGGGTTCTATAGTTTCACTAATCGGTATCTTTCCAAATGGTAGGAGGTTAACAGGAACTAACTTCTATCGGCGACCGTAAAAATATCACTGAAGCCTATTGATTTAAGACTACAACATACTTAATACCACCTTTGGATCATGACGTGTTTTATTCGAATTACTCACAAAAGCATGGCTCCTTGCTTGATCAGAGGTTGATGCTTGTCATGAGGTTCGTCTTCTAAGGACACCTTGGTTCAACTTTGGGCAATTTCTCTTGAAACGTTCTGTACTGCCACCTTCATAGCAAGTACAATTGTTTGGCATAATTTGGTTTCTTTGGATGGATGGTTATTGAAGCTGTTGGGTTCGGAGTGGTTGTACACGAATGGGTGGGGTCGCCGGTTCACATGGCTTCAATTGGTTCTACAATTGGGGCATTACGCCCATCTTTACCACACCTGTGGCCTACTATCACTCGACATTCTTCTTCCTGCCGATAACTATATTTTCCACATTTAGGGAAGGACCCTTCATGCGGTTCATGTTTTCACACCAGAACTAGTCTTAGTATAATTCTAGGTTGTAGGACATACCTACTTATTCAAAAGCCTATCTTGCACTATACCTTTATCATTTCTCTTCTTTAACACTCGACGTCTCACCTAACGTCCTTCCAGTCCGCTTCCCATAGAGTCAAATATATCAATGCTGGCTTGTGACACAACCCTTCCAAAGGTTGTATATTTTACAGGATTGACTATACTCCTTATCGATGGAGTTAGTCCCCAATATAGCGCTCACTTCGCTTAGTTTCAGGAGTAATTAGCCATGTTACCAGACATGACAATTCCTTCAAACGATTAGTGTATTCTAAGTGATCAGCACACAACATTTCTATCTTCCATAGCTCAGTTTCCAATCTTTGAACTTAATTACTCGAATAAAAGTGCTCTAGCCCAAGAATTTTAAATTCCGACCATATCATCTGAGTAATAATTTTCTAACTATAATTTTGTACCATCGTTTTCCATCACGATACAACATAATCTACCAACATATCTGTAGCATATTTCACTACACAATGTTCTAGACTCTTACCAATATCCTTAACCATTTCGATCTTTGCTATCCACTCACTAATCTATCCCTCCCTTTACCATCAGTAAACTATTAATGATTTCCTTAACACAACCAACAAACATATCTTCATACCGAATCTAATTCATTACGACAACTATTCATGTTTAGTTTATAACTAATACTTGTAGTCATAATAGTATTCGGTGAGATATTATCACTCTTAGTAATAACACTAAGAACTGAAATATTCATATTCATGTGATTGCTCGATCTATAATTCTGCGATCACATTTGCATCAACACTAGCAGTGATCTGTGATACGACATTCGGTATCATCATCTGCTATCTTTGAGCAATCAACTGAATCATATCAATCTCCATCATTGGAGTTACTCTTTTTATGTCATTCTGCCGTACCCATCCCGTACGAAGTAATCAATACTAATCTCACCGTATAACTCGTTACCAGCTCAATCATAATAGCAGGTACACATACACACCAAATATTATCATACGTATTACACATACCAGTATCTAGTATATATGTCCGACAAATATAATAACATATGGACTTAACCTGACGTCGGTTAACGTTTAAATATGTTTCATAACCCTTGTCACCAACTGACATATAGATCTTTCTCGACAAAGATTAATGTTTAATATGCTTGATTTCAATATCCTTCTGCATGTCAGTATAACCGATACATGCTCACCGTGAGCACCAAACGATTACGTACCACGGAGTTATAATATCCGTGTCTATTCGTATATCCGGCATACACGGTATACCACCTACGAACGAACAACCAACTATGCTATAATGATTCCAACACCTCTTTGTGTACGGGTAATCATTCTATTCGAGTATACATGGGTATAGGCATCTAACGGATGTAAGGATAACATAGGGAGCTGCAAGGTTCAAGGTAATCGTGCAACCCATGTTGCTCTCAAATATTATCAATTACTATTATGGGAAACTCTATTACTTGCTCAGTCAATGTCCTCAGGCGTTCTAGGTTCGCTAAAGTCGGTAATTCTCGATCTGGAGGTGGTATGTCTCATAGGTTTGAGAGTGAGAAATACACATATATATTTCTATATATTATTTTTATCTGCTCATTTATTATCAAATTTATTATTATTGTTATTATTATTATTATTAATTTTTTTTTTACCTTAATGGAATAAGAATGGGTTCAGGTCAGGTCCGTCCGTACGTGAGGGTCGGCGGTTCTGGTGATCATAGGGGGTTATTAGAATATACGGTATCGGTGTTGGTAGGGTAAGGGATTCATCAATTTTGGTTGGGAGTGACGGTTACTAGATATTTCTGGTTAATGTCAAACGGGAGATCTAACTTGGTACTATCATAACTATGGCCCGATAAGTCAGACTTATCATCAACCGATGCTCTAGAAATTTTCAGCATCCTGAGTACTTTTATTATTTCATCCCCCGGTTCCTTATCCGGGTCCTATTTCTCAATACATGTACCCACAAGATATGTACATATATATATACACATTAGCACGTATAAATAATATTATATACTTTACACATATGTTGCCATTTTTACCTATTAATGTACCCAGTGACTTCCCCTGTATTCCCTCGTGCGGACAAGTCTGTTATTATGTTCCGGACCATAATAACTCACTTGTCCATCCAAGTTCATCCAGATCCCGTCACTATATATTATTAGTTGATATTCAGATCCTATAATACTTGAGCTACTGGTAATATTTTAGGTATCTTTTAAAGACATCCTAAATCTTTATAACCAATGGCTCTGATACCAACTTCTGTAACACCCCGTAACCGCAGCGGAAACGTAAACGGGATGCAACAGACACCTCTGATATCAACCACATTGTTTATAAAGAAAACTGAATACATTAATATACTTCAAATTACATTATCTCATATTTTCATTACCGTCTAGGTGATACACACATCATACAATACGATACATAATTCTATTTATTATAATGTATCCTAACATCCCGCACGCAAATCTTACACACATCAAGCACTTAGCACGTAAGCAATCACTTCATCTTAATTGTACCTGAAAAGCATGTGAGAAAACGGGTCAACTACGAATAGTTGGTGAGTTTCACAATTCAAGTAAACCATGATGAATCAATATCAAAATATAATATTATCGATGTAATTATGCTGAGCCACAAGTGAAACCTCTGACTATCCACACACAACCCCGTGGCATACTCCGCCCACGAACCTGCCCAAACCGCTATGCCTAACATTGTATAGCAAAAATATATATCAACAACAAAATAGACATGTGCAACTGGCTGGGAAACATCAGCAAATCCATGCCGGACCAGTTGGGTTTGTCAGACCAATAGTACTATCCACACTCTACCGGCTTTCAGTTAATCACTCGTGTTCCGGGGCCTTAGAATGTTAGCAACTCAGACAATTACCATCTTAGTACATTTCCGTACGATTCCCGTACAATAAAATATATAAATCCACGCAAATCCATGCGTTCAGTATGTACTTAAACATTTCAGAAGTAACATGCTTCCGCCCCGAGAAAATATTTAAAAACAATTCAGAAAAAGGGGCTCGTGAAACTCACCTTAGCACATGCAAGCAGGTAACAACAATCATTATCAGTTAACACGTCCAATCTGTATTTTGATCCCTACGATCGTTATTATACAATTATTGATTATATAATCTTTAACCGTATCAACCGGTACATCTGGGGACACTGTTAACCCAGTACTGTACCATTCCGGGGGCAATGTTAACCCAGAAACACTTCTCCGGACTCAGATTGTGATATCGTTTAGAGTTCAGTGGTCAAAATTACTATTAGTTTGTTTTTCCCCGTTTTGCGTGCCTAGCACGGTTATCCGTTTTTACGTTTCAAAAATGAGTTTGGTCACACACGACCTGAAAATAGTGGTTGACTGATAATTTAATTAAAGTTGTGAAATTAGAGCTCGGTTTAGACGCCCCGATTGGCCGCGGGACCCGTTTCCGTCTTTAGTGCACCAGAAACTGTTTTATCGGACAAAATTACCCAAATCATCCGAATTATTTTCGGATGATTTATTTTTACTTGTTTAATTCAGTTATATGAAAATAGTTCATTTTTAGGGTTTTTATACACCGGTCAGCTCGTTTAGGCGAACTTTACCGGTTTACGCGTTTTAAACTTTAAAAGTTTGTTTTTGCACAAATAATTATCCGTTTAATCCCGGATCTTGAAACTTTGCACAAATCACTTTTTGACAGTGGGGAATTTTATAAAAATATTTCCAGAATTAATTTTTATATTTAAAATATATTTATCTATTTTTAAACACCATTTAAACACTAAATATATCGTAAATACCAAAAGAACTTAGAAAAATCCCAAATTTTTCCTGGATGTCCCCTGCCATCCACATAGTCCCCTGTAATTTTTCCAGAACCAAAATCTCTTTTTACATGCCACTTTCACTAAAACCGAGCTAGAAAACCCTAGAACTCGTTTAACCGAAAAGCCTACTTAGACTTCTCCAACTGACATAAAATTTTGTGTGTGACTTTTACATGATATAAAAAGTTTATCTGAAATTTTCCAGAATTTTTCATGATATTTAACTATTTTTCACCATTTTTAGCCAAAACAGAGCATTAAATTAACCAAATATTCATCATTTGTCCAAAAATTACCAAAAATTCACAGAACTCATATTCTCATGTATTTAACACCTCTGTAAAATTTCATGACCTTACTCTAAACCATCTACAATCTGTCCAAAAATCCATAACCGAACATAAACCGAATATACCTTTCGTTTTCCGCCACTACAAGCTACAAACTCGTCTTTCCGCCTTATCTACCACTACATACAAAGCCTACAACCAACATACCACGATACCAAGCAAGTTACACTCACAATCAAGCCTCTTACACTATAGTTTCGGTTATTGTTTCAAAACTAAAGTTTAAACCGTAAAAATTCGTTTTTGGTTCGTTTAACTCCTTTCTTGGACCAAGATCCCTTGTATAACCCGTATACATCACTTGATCATGCAAGAATCGGTTTTCATCTTTGAAACCTCATTTTCTTGCAAACAAACTCAAGAAACGAAGATGGAAACGTAAATAACTCGACTTTTTACCTCGGTTTTCTTGCTAAAATCTTGGGTTTATGGATCATAAAATGGAGAGAATTCTTGAATGTTCATATGTTTGATGTAAAAAAGAAAAATGAGAGCATGGGGATAACCCCATTTCCGATCGGAATATGAGGGGGGTGGGGTGGGACCCACCTCTCCATTCCTAGCCACATGTTTGGATTTCGGATATCCGGATAATGTTTTGGATAATCTGGTTTAGTTCGTTTTTCGGTTAAATGTTTAATTCGGCTTAAAACGAGGCTAAAACGGTCGTTTTCGGCTTAAAAATGAAATTTATATAAAACCACTTTTAAAAACTTTAAAAACTTAAACCATGACATTTATTAACTTAAAACATCATATTATTAATAATTGCGCATCTTTTTCGGCTTGATCGATCGTCTCTTGCTCGGTTTGGTATTGAAGGTTTTGTTTAATGTACCGACGTACCATTAAATCGAAAATTCTTTTTCTGTGCTTTAATTCACTTATCTCGAAGCTTTAATACTTCGTAAACATCACTAAATACCATAGATATCGTCTATAATTGAACCCTCGATTCGTTCGGGTTTCAATAACTATCGATCGATTAATCGCATGTTCAATACGATGAATTATATATTCACGTGCAATCAATACAGTGAACCATGTATTCTCGTATAATTACTATGGTAATTCATGTACCCGACATTAAATATAATGTAACTATTGTCTACCGATTAGGGTCTACCTGGTTTCGTCGGAATCGTTACAAGAAGCTTGTCTATTAATAGTACGGTAGTGACACTCCTTTGCCAAATGCCAGCTGTTCCCGCAGACGAAACACGCCTTCATCCTTCTTCTAATGTCAACGGAAGCACTTGCTTCATGTTGGAATTCCTTCTTAGGAAAGGTTTTTCCGTTCTTCTTGCCCCTTGGCACAGCCTTCTGATTTTGCTTGTAATAGGGAACATATAGACGATGAACACATTTTCTGGCTATATGTCCTGGCGTGCCACAGTGGTAACATGTTTGCCTCTTGATATTAAAAGCATCCAATGATTTATCAACACATGGACATCCGGAGGATCTATGAGAACGAGACTGTCCTTGTTGTGTTGATTTATTATGTGTCTTCCCTTTGTTGCCACAACTCTGTTTATTTTTATTTGTATATTTTTGTGTTGTGGTGTCATCTGAGTTTGATGACACGCTAGAATGAGATTCATTTTCACTAGCTTGAACCCCTTTACTATCAGAAGCAACATCATTTACTATATCTGCACATGAAGTAGAAGCATCAAAATTGTTCACACATTTAAAAATAGGCTTGATTTCCTCTAGGGATCCTGATCAAACAGTTTCAGATTGAACCTGTTTACCATACTTCATATCTTTAACCTTTTCATCCTGTCCTTTGGTGACAGGGGTAGAGACATAATTCTGGTTGTAAGGTGGGGGAACTTGACTGTATCCTATTCCCTCACCTTCATTTTCCTTCCACCACAATTGGCTTTCTATCATTGAGTTAACTACTTTACTAGAACCATCGAATTTTTTAAAATCAAGTTCAGCCTTTTCAAACATACTAGTTAGATTCAAGATCTCTAACTTGGAGGCTTCCAGTTTAACAGTTAACTCAACAATTTCTTGATTGGCATCTAGGTAATGACAGCTCTTTATACTAAAATCAGATTTGAGCTTTGAAATGTCCTTCTTCTGTGCTTCTGTTTTGTCTAGAAAGCTCTTTTCATTTTTCTTAAGTTTAAAATTTTCAGATTTTACTCTTTCCATGTCTCTAATTAAGTTATCATTATGGAACTTATACAACTCTATCTTATTAACACAATCTAGAGAACATGGTTGAAAACTTACCTCAGACGAACTCTGAGATATTACTTGTGAGGGAGCAGACTGATATAGAGGCTTTCCAAATATTGAGACGAGTTGTGGAGAATCCATTGAGTAATTAAAGAAAATAGTCTGATTTCCCGCCAAGTTTTTTTTAAAAAAATATGATCGCCAAAATTCTCCAGAAGATGTACCACTGAAAAGAATGACTAGGAAAATTTTAGTTCAAGACAAATTTTTTGATTTTCCCGCCAAAAATTCGCCGAAAATCACCCGAAAAAAAATGTTTTCGCCAAAATTTTCACAAATGAGTTTAAACTTATGAGGAGAATTCTGGAAGAATTTCGTTCAAGAAAAATTTTCCTGCCAAAAAACTCAATGGATTACTTTGGGCTAGATTTTTTTTTATCAATACTCCTTAACCGAGAACTCCTTTGACCGAGAACTAAGTGTGGCCGAAAACAGATGTTGACCGAGAACATGTGTTGACCGTGAACAGATGTTGACCGAGAATAGGTGTTGTCCGAAAACACTTGATTACCGAGAACCCTTGCTGACCGAAAACACTTGATTACCGAGAACCCTTGCTGACCGAAAACACTTGATTACTGAAAACTCTTAAGAATGGCCGAAAACCCTTTACAGTTGACCGAAAACCCTTCTTTCTTGGTAGAGAACAATTGTTCTTGGCAGAGAACACTTGTTTGATCAGCTGATTTTGGTAACAAAATAAAATCCGAAATCTATAGGATTTGAATTTAAATCCAAAATCAATTCAAATTCTTTCCCAAGTTATCTGATCTACAGCAAAAAATAATACTCCTTCTCCGATCAATACTTCGCCGGAAATCAATTTAAAACCATCAAAATACCCAAGATCTTGAATCTGTTAATATATAACAGAGCCTTGAAAGGTTCAAAAGGCTCTGATACCAATTATAAGTCCCGAATCTGGATCACTACGACTATGATATCAACCCGAACATGATGTTAGTGCGAAGTCCTAACACCGTGGTGATTCAAGAACAATATAAATGAAGAACAAGATGAACAAGATGTGATACTCCAAATGCACATGATTATATTATTAAACCGTCTGGTACATGAGATTACACAATCTGTATTGCTCTCTATATGGTGGCTCTTATTTACGTTTCTGCTCACCAAACACTGAACTAGCAACTTCTCTCAATGTGAACAGCCCCTGAACCCTATACAAGTACTCTCTACATATAGGGAAGTTAACAATCTAGCCCAAAGTAAAGCCTAAAGCCCACCGAGATCCCTAATGGATCTCGTTTTACATACATAGCCCAACACGAAACCCAATAAACATATAACTACGTACTAACCACCAAATATGGACCCAACAGCAGACCAAACCACCACAAACCTCTAGGCAACCATTGTTTCCCTGTCGCCGGTTGTTGCCGTATGTGGCGGAGCCGGTGATGTTGTACGCCGATGGTGACTGTAACACCCCGGCCCCTCGCACCACCAATATTGTCCGCTCTGTTCACGAAGAGCTCATGGATTTGTTTTTGGTTGCCCAAAATGCGTTGGTGATTGAAGAGGCAGGACATTTACTTATGAACCAAGGATCTCTCTTGTCCACGACCGATGTGGGATAGCCTAAGAGTGGGATGATGCTGTGTTTGCCAAGGGTGTTACAGTGACGGTGGTCTGGTAGGGTGATGCTTTTGACGGGTTCCATTTAGTAACCTAGGCGACGGCGGTTGTCACAGTGGCGGATGTATGATTGGTAGGGGGATCTGAACGACTAGATTGGCGGGGTTCCATTTATGGTTTTTATCGAAGGACCAGATTGCTCTTGTTTCTTAGTTTCTTGAAGGACCAGATTGTTTGGTAGGGGGAACTTGAAGAAGAATGTGTTAGGGAATTTAGGGTTTTATCAATTAAAAAGGGGAAATAATGTTAAAATAAAAGAGAAAAAAATATAATAAATGAAGTTGCCTTTTTAACCATGACTTAACGGAGGAAAATTAACGGGTTTAAAAAAGGTACTTAAATTGCATGTTTTTTGAAACTGAGGTAGCCATTTACACAAAATAAAGAATAGGTACTAAAGTTGCGTAGTTAATCAAACAACAAGTATTAAAACGAAACTTAACTCCCGATAAATATATATACATAATCGACCATTGACCATGGTGATCTGTCTTATGACATTTTAATCTATAATATCAAAGTTCTTTTATTTGCTAGAATCAGTAGTTGTCAATTGTCATACTCTTAGGATTTGTTAGGATTAGAAAATAAGTAAACTATAAATGTTTTGTTTTCGTCTACGCGAATCCATTTTTTTTTCACGAAATCGATCCATGAAATTACATCCAGACATCTTGGAATCGTCAATACATATCCGATTGATCATTGGTTCACCGAAAAAACCGTTATGGATGGTTAATCGATCAATTTTTTACTTTTTTCACGTAAACCGTTTTGAGTGTTTTAGGTTTTTGGATGAGCGTTTAGGGTTTGGTTGAGCGTTTAGTACTTTTGCCTACGGTTTTTACATTTGAGCGTCTCGCGTACCTATCGTACGTTAAGGCATTGGCGTAACATTTATTCCCCGATTTTTCTTTGTATAAAAGTTCACTCGTTTGGAATTAAATAACAACTAGTATTTCGACCCCCCGTGTTGCTGGGGGTTGTGGAACCATAGACAACACTTAGATCTCAGTGATCGAGTCAATCGAGTTTTCTCAATTTTGATCACGGTTTTGGAAAATGACAAACTAATTCAAAGTTCAGTTTCAACTCATCATCATAGCTCAAAATGAAATAAAATAAATCAACTGTACAAAACATAGGCTCACATCTCCGATATGGTTTCAACATATGTTATTGTTTCAAATAAAAAGCGTCATCACATCGAAACGCGATGTGCAAACAAATAGCCAAGCCTGCCCTTTGATAGAATGTCCAAATATGCGGTGATTTTCAACCTGTTAGTTGTAAAACTTACAATAGTTTTAATCTAATCTCAAACTTGAACCATTGAACCTTGACTTTGGGAATGATTAATTGAATTTTCAATACTCACTTCATAATTCACTTTTAAGATTATTATTCACTTTGAATTAATCATCAACCAAAAGCAAAAAAAAAAAGAATAATAATAATAATAATAACAACAGAAAGAACATGAAAAATTGCAGCAAAAATAAGAAAAGTGAGTTAAAAAATACACCTAACAATAGAAGGAGAAAAACAACACAAACACAAACATGTTAATGAATATTGTGGTTCAGATACAAACAATTGTTTCTTACACATAACCAGCAAGATTGCCGTGCCAAGATGTAGATAATCAATACTTTTACTTTAATCCATTCGGCACATGTAAGTTGATCATCACGACCATTTTAGATGGAATGTAACCTCAAAAACACAAAGCAGACAACTCTACGTCTTGTCAAAAAAGCAATCATAACATTTCCTTATAATTGCATTCAAGTCTTCATAATTACAGTAAAAAAATAAAATCAATCTTTAAACGAATAAGAAAACAAACCATCATAGGCTCAAATACATGATCATCGTAGCCGTTATCAGTGAAACCATGTCAACATAAGTTGTAAAGGCGTAAAGCCAGCGACAAAACATTGAATCACAGTCGGAAAATGCCAAATTGGCTCAATTGCCACAAGGGTTACGAATCAGAGCCTGGTAACGATAGACGATCATCATCATAGGCTCAAATACATGATCATCATAGCCTTTGTCAACCAAGTTGCGCCAAAGTAAGACATAGGTAAAACAACCATCTAGAGGCTGCTGATACAACCTACAAAACCAACCATTACGATTTCCTAACTCGACAATGGGTAAAATAGTCACCGCGAATCACAAACAATTGACAAGCACAAAGCCGTTGCTTCGGCAACACACTACCACGCAACCACTACCTAGAGTTAGGAAAATGACGACAAAAGTGGGGGCGAATTGTCACCTACGGTTCCAAAAAGGAACCTGGCAACAATCATGAGACCCGTGATAACCATATTTGTCCAACCTATGGTATAAATTTACTCAACAAATTGTCAAACAAATCTAAGAAAACCAACCTTTCTTTTTGAATACTATAGTATGTTGAACAACAAAGATGAGTACCTTCCTTCATTAGTGGGAACAGAACCACCAACCAGATGAGAAAGAGGAAACCCCAATTTCAACATGATTGATGAAAAACATAAACTGTATCAGCATATTCTTCAATCCACGAACAAATACACAACCAATGAGTCAAAGATATTAACTTTCAATTTAAGTGGTTAAATCAAATCAAGCTTTGAAGGTTAGAAAGTAGGTAATTACCTTAAATCAAGCTTACCCGCAACCATGACCATAATTAAAAGTCGAAGGTCCGCCACCACCATAGACGTCGTTTAAGACTCCGAAAATGGAACCCCACAACGGTCAAACATCACTGTCTTACTTCCACCATCGCCGCCTTCAAGGATTCCATAATGAAATCCGGCAACAGCCACCATGGCAACCAGAAACGACATAAAATTGTTGTCGGAAATGATAGTTAACTACCACCCACACACCCTATCGTGGCGCCGCCTAGCTTTTCCAAAATGGAACCCGGCAACACATAGACTATCGGATGTGGATATGTAATCTCTCAGCCTGGAAAGAGAGAAGGAAGCATACAAAAGAAAAGAAAAGAAATAAAGAAAGAGAAGGAAAAAGGAAAAGAACATGCAGAAGACAGACATGCTTGATGTGGGGAAGACACATGTAATCTAACGTGGTGACTTCAAAACCGATGACAACATATACAATACACTGAGTCAAATTTACAATGAGTAAAACACCATGTATAACAAAATAAACCAACTGTGCAACCTGTAAAGCACAAATTTGGTTAAGTATGTTGTCTTTTAATATCTATAATATATATAAACGAAAGCTCAAAAATCATACGTGTCGCGATGTGGTCGCTCCCCTCTTTTATGGAAGCCACCAGATTGCTTGATTTTTAAATGGAGGCTTCTCATGCATTTGACCCGAATTCACGGGTATGGGTTTACCAAACCTAGACATTCCTTAAACGGGTTATAACATCTTATTAAATTAAATATTAATGTCACGAAATATTTGATATGAAAATCCTATAAATTAGGGATATACTAAGAATTAATATTTATTATTTTTTTAAAAGATATGATTTATAATTAAGAAACAATTTTTATATTAAAAAAAGAGTGGGTCATGGGTTATAACATATAATTTATTTGTGAAATAATTGTCATCACAAAATCCTAAGTATATAATTATTAACTTCCTTACAATATATAAAATTCAAATTATATATATATATATAATTATATTAGAAACGAGTAATATAAAATAACCCCGTAATACGAACAAAACCTTTAATATCCTACGAGTCGCACTCTGGTCACTCCCTGCCCCCTCTCAAGCCACGAGATTGCTTCATTTGTGGATGGTTTCTTTTTATGCGTTTGAACCACTTTGACGGGTTTGGGGCTTCTAATGAATCCTGGATAGCCTACGAGTCATAACAATTCATCTTAACATTTCCCCCTTTCATCGTCTGCGAGACCTTGGTCAAACCACCTTATCGCTGGTGTGGATTAAAACATGGAGAAGACTAAGTGAAGGTCATGGTGGATTGAAAGTCTTTTTGTATCTTCACAATTGCAAAACCTTAACATTCAATCAATGATTCCATGGTGCGATTTCATCGCTTCAGCAACACATTAATTGCGCACTAATTTTGAATCCTTTTTTTTGCAGGCGTAATTTTCTTATTATGCTAATTTCAAATCAAATTCAATAAGTAAGTTATATCATTGCCCCTAATCTATATGTATACCTAAAATTGATTGGCTTTTGTTCTATATTTAAGATCAGCCTTTGTTAACTATTAAAGATTCATAGTTCTTTATTAATTAGGTTTTTTCGTTAACTTTTTTAAGGTTTTATAATATATATGATTATTGTTGTATTCAATTTCAAAAGGTTATTTCCGTTAGTGTTCTGATTAGGGTTATTTTTCGTTATGCTTTTGTTAGTTATTGAATATCATTTGAGGTTTATAATCCCAATAACAAAATCATGACTGAATAAGCTGCTGGAACTTTACACCCTTCTAAATCGTGTATATTATTATTATTATTATTATTTTGTTTATATTTGGAGCAGTTTGTTACAATGGAACACTAATTGATCTAGAAGAAAGTCATCGTTGCTATTCATCGACATTAAAAGATCTAATTGCTACAAGTACTATGTTTTACAACTATTAATCTTTGTTTCTTTATGTTTGACCACACCCAGATTCGTCTTGATTATAAGTTAGATGCTTTAACGATAAACTCCAAAATTGTGATCTACAAAATTATGTTTAATTTAAATTAGAGGCTTTAAGCTGAAGTGAATTAGGTGTTGTTTACATTCAAAGTTAAAGTATCAGATTATTAAATATGGTAGTTTTAATGTTTTGGGCTAAACACCTCAGTAGGGTCTTCTGGTGGAGTTTGACTTTAATAATCAAACAAATATATTTTAAATTTAATTCATGCTGATTGGTTTTAATCTACTTAAATACATCAGTGGGGTATTTCAATAAACTTTGGGTGTGATAACTCGGACATTTCGAAATGTATATTTTTATTAAAACCCGACCCATTTGATGTTCGAGAAATTTTAACACGTTTATCAAGTGTAATTAATTATCATACTATTATTGTTAATTATTTATTTATATATAATTAAAACTTTCAAGGTTTAGCAAATATAACCCCAAACTAAAACTTTAACCCAAATATGTTTCCATCTTCTTAATCCAGGGACTAAAGTGCAAGTTTTCTTATAATAATCCGTTTACCCAGCCAGAATCGTATTTCCAACCCGATTACAATATAGTATGTCTTGGACTTCAAGTCTCGAAGATTTTATGGAAATTGAATATGTGTACATGTTAAACTTGCCTTATGCGACCTGCCGACACTTGTTAATTTGTTAATCAATCAATTGGTGATTCGTATTGCTTAAATTATGGTGATTCGTATTGCTTAAATTATTGGCCGACATGGACCTGGTAATGAATATACATTATATAAACCTCCATAACTCAATTAAACCTCCAGACTCAACCTCTTGTACCTCGTCAACAATAACCCCATAACCAATTTGATTATAACGATATTCGGAATCGCGTTCTTGATCCTCCTAGGGCCGATATTACTTCGAACAAATTAACCATCAAAGGAATGACCTCTAAGGTAATTAATTGTATGGTTTGTTTCGTCTTGAAGTCATCGTCATTAGCCTTGACAAAATTGAACGACCATCAATCGGATAAACCAATTGATGTTGTTAGGGTTTATAAGGTCTTCTGGTTGTTATCTGTAATGCTTTTATATTTTGTTTTCTGAATCATAACACAAGTTAGACACCAGCCTGATTGGCTGGTGCACTTGGTTTATATCTTAGGGGCAACTGGGGGCGCGTGTTCGAAAACCCTAAGCCCAGGTTTTGTTTCGTTTTTCTTTTTATTATTATTAATTCCTTTAATACTTATAATTAATATATTTAATCAATTAATCCATATTATAAATATCATTAGTATATTAATTAATCGGTAATTTATAAAAATCGACATTTTAACTCATTGTTTTTCCGAATCTTGGTTAGCACTGTATATATATATATATATATATATATATATATATATATATATATATATATATATATATATATATATATATATATATATATAGTATGCTAACTGTATTCTGACAAACTAATAAAGAATAACTAACGAATCAGTATAATGATATGTGTTGCGCGTAACTTGTAAAATATAATGGATGGGATGATTTAAACGTTTGCACAAGACCGTGTTTTAAATTTATAAAAGTGATTTCTAGAAAAACTAAACACACACAAAATAGGCAAGTGTACCTATCGTATATGTAGAATAGTATTGGTAAGAACCAAGTATCGATCCGTGGACACAAATGTTTCTAATAATGAATCTTCGTTTTACTTTAATCGAAGGTTTTAATCATTTTGGGGTTGATTTTTGAACTTTTTATAAAATAAAAATACTTATATATAGTATATAGGTGACCAAGACAAGAAATTCTAAATAAGTAGTTCAGTTATATGAAGGGTACCATCTAAGATCAAGAATCCACTCCATTAATCCTTGATGATTATAAAGTAAACATGTGATAAACTTGCTATAATAATATATGGTAGAGTATCCCCTCATTTCTAAGTGAGCATATCCTATGACATAAAAGAAAGTAGCATGCACATTTTAAAGTCAGCCATTTCCTAACGTCATGCTACCACGAGAATTTCCTAACGTCATGCTACCACGAGAATGTCAATTTGAGTTGACAAGTAGTTTAGAAAAGTAGAAAGATTAGGATTCACTTCGATTTCTCAAATACCAATTTTAACAAATTCAGGTGGTTATAGTTTAGTCACACAATCTTCCCTTGGTTGATTTAAGTATGTTATAATTACACATTCCTTTAACATATGATTTCTTTAACTAGCATGATATCCCAAGCAATCGCGTTAGCGATCTTATTTCGGAATTACCAAACTAGAGAAATAGATCATAACTTATATCTCATCATTTCGAAGTATAATATAAGGATCCATGTGTCGATAAGTTATCAAAGTATTTGTATCTTTCAAGAACATGAATCGATCATGAACAATTGTTAATATAATTGACAATCACCAACTTTGAATTGTTGAATTAAGATGGTGAAACATTTCTCATTAAAAGATAATTGCAACATAACCATGTACTTTACTAAACTAAACCACATGTTTTATATAATCATCAAGTAAAACAAAGCTTCTTCATATATTTTAGATGGTAAATGGAGTTTAGCTCATAATGAGCATGGTTGTGAACATTAGACTGAATGATGATAACAAACACATGATTAAACAAGAACAATCTAACCAATTGTGGATGAATCTTCCTTCTTAATGATGTTGGTGGATGGATGATGATGATGACCTCCAAGCCTTCAAACTCTTCACTAGATCTTCAATATGAGTTTTAGTGGGTGTTTTTATAATTGAAAACCGTATAGAATTCTCTTCAAGGCACACTTGATCAATGAAACATGAGCCACTATTTATAGGCAGTCTAGAGGGTGAAGCACGACCCCGTGCTTAGGTAGGCACGCCCATGTGCTTTTATTGACATGTGCCATAATTATTTTGTCTTTTTGCTGAGGGTGACCACGGCCCCATGGTCAGGAGGCACGGTCCCGTGCTTTTGTTCATAGTTTTTGTCTTTTCTTGTAGATTTATGTCTTCTCTTGTGTTCAGAAGCATGGGGGCATGTTTCTTTCTTTTCTTGTGTTTTCTTCCGTTTTTCTTCGTCTTTTCGCTTGTTTCTACGTTTGAGGCTTGAGTTTACCTGAAATTGTATTTTATTATGATAAGTAGCCTTCTGTGGTATGTTATTTGATAAAACTTGCAGTTTTTAGAGATTATTTGATGCTAAAAAGATGTATAATTTTATGTACATCATATAACGACTCAATGACGAATCGTTGACGAATTAAGATGATGAATCAAGTATGAATAAGTAACGAATCACTGTACGAATTAAATAACGAATTGATAATGAATCATTGACGACAAAGTGACGAAGAAATGAACATGAATTGGCTACATTAATCATGAATCAGCTACTGTATATATAACGGAGTTACTACAGTGAATAAAGAACGAAGTTGTTATTCAGTTGTAACAAACTCGCCACGTGGCACAAATCTATTAAGAAACTGATAACGAATCAGGGTACGTGTGTAACGAATTGTTCATAATGAATCAATGCACTATTTGAACCTTCAAATCTTCAAGCAAATTTCTAGAAGCCTGGAAAGTTTTTCAGATTCAATACCAATCAATCCGCGTGTAATACAACCTCAAATCGGCACCAAATTGGCCAAATCAAAGCTCAAACTTCTCGTAATCAATCCGCATAACCATACTTATCCTGTATACATCAAACACACAACCAATTACCAATTTTTACCAAAATGATCCCCTATTCCGTACACTTACAAATCCACTACAAAATCAGTCCAATCAATCTCAATTCACAATCCAATTCCCACTATCCTTTCCTCAAACCTTACCAAACACAATCCGAACCAAATTCAATCCATAATCGCCAAATTCAAACGAAAATTCAAACAAAATCTTTATAAAATATAAACGAACCAGAAACTCAATCGATAATTAGAGCAATCTAACGTCCTATAGCTCTGATATCACTTTTAAATACGTAATAATCGTACAGATATAATCAATATAGGTTATCTGATTAGGTCTAATACCTTAGGATCTAGTGTGTGATATGTTCTTAATTATATATATATTGTATAATAGTAATTATAATATGTATATTAGTAATATGTTAACGAAGAATTGAGTGAGAGAATTCAGGCAGAGGTTCAATATATTAACTCAAAACTTAAATTATGAGGGCATTAGCAACCCTTAAATAGACGATGGAGACCAATTTATTACACATCCCGTAACGAATTGGCTCAAGTTCGTTAACTACCTAATATATTAGGAAAGCATAATGAATCAGCTGATTCGTTATACCCCCATTCATGAACATTTTATGGCGAATGGGAACATACATAACGAATTATAGTCCATTCGTTAAACATTCTTAATGAATGGACTTTACATATAACGAACTGGCTAATTCATTAAACAACCTTAACAAATTAGCCGATACATAATGAACTAGTGGGTTTTACATAAATACCCTTTTCATTATAATAATAATAAATTACAACCGATAAGTTACTAAGACTCTTGACGACAAAACCGTGTACTAACAAACACCCCCTCGTCTTGAGCTCTTTGTCTTTAATTACTTGAAGAGCTTTGTCTGCCAAATACAACAACTATGAATCCCGTACCCGTGACATACGCGTACGACATGCTGGAACTGCATAGCTCGGTTGTAGTCTTCTTGGCGCTCTATCAAAATCTTGTTTACAGACAGCAAGCCATTGTCTGTTTCGGATAAGTTAACGAGCCACATCGGGTCGATAACTCTAATAAAATTAGTCTTCAAGCCTTTGCCCAACACAGTAACGGCCTCACTGGTATGATTATCATAGTACCATCGATTAAACGATAGGTGAAGATTCTGTGGGACTGTCTTCACCGGTACAAGTTTCATCGTCTTTGGTGGTTTTACCTTAAGCATGAGTTTCCTCCAACCCGTACGAGGATCAATCTCGTCAATACATTTATGGACTGGAACTTATGGCTTAAATAACGCGAAACCACGGTTTACCTCGAAGAGCAAATGTTGATGAAACCATTCTGCTCGATGATTTCCACCGCGATTAATAAAAGGTCGACTCGCGAGGGTACGAACATCCCAACGCGGTAGTGAGAGAACTTCAGTATTGTTTTGATAATACTACACGCCGTTCTCCCACTTTACAATGCAGACCTTTAAATAAGAATCATATAACAAAGACATAATGTCACCTTTCATTGTCGACACGACTTTGAATGTGGTCTTTTTATTAGCTTTGTCACATGCAATAGCGTCCAGTTCCTGTTCTCGATCAACATACATTTATGCCTCAATAATCTTACTTGATTTCTTATTCTTGTACGCAAACCAACCCTGAATATAAGCTACTGATGGATCAAGATTCCAATCAAACGACTTGCCTTTATTCTTTAATATCTTTTCCAAATGGTCTTCAGCAGCTTTGACGTTTTCTTCTGTAAAAGTAGGAACACCCTGATCAACATTTGAACATTGATATAGATCGGGGTATTCCTCCACTGTCACATCTTCAACCTCGATCTCTTCATCCTCATAAATAAATGACGTATTCATATGAGGAATTGTCGTATCCTGTAAGACTACCTCGTCGTTCACTATCTCCACATTATCCTCGGCTTCCAAAGCATAGAGTTCTTCATCATTCAGTCCCAGCAGTAACGAAATCTTCTCACATGTTAGGGACCGATCAACAAACTGACCTACTTCAATTTAATCGGAACTGACCATACTTCGTACCACCATCTCTTTATCCATAAATAACACAGTGTTGGCCTTGATCGACTCGACTGGTTGTGCATTCATCGAGTTATGAAAAATAACCAATTGTTTATCCACGTCACCACCACCGCTCGTTCCAGCACCAGAGGATGAACCATGAGCTTGTTTCGGCTCACTACCTCCAGCAGCCGAAGCATCAGGATCTTCATCATCGTTCTTCAGCTTTCTCAATTCATTATCTTTGCTAGTGAGCTAAAGAATGAGATACTCCTGTTCTTTAATCTTCACCCCCTGAGCCGTGACAATCTCACGCAGATATTTAGTCTCCTTTTGGCAATAAGATACATAGCCCATCCGACGGCGTTGATTCCGCATGAGCTGCTCTTGAGCTTGACGATCAACTGCCATTTGATTCTCATAAAAATGAATCAAACTCAAGAGCATGTTCATCTGATTTTTTGGGGGCAAAGAATGAAATGACTGAGGTACCAGCTGCATGGGACCTTGAGGACAAATAATTCTCATAAATGAAATGTCCATAGGAAGAGTCGACATCATGGCTGGTATTGGAGGAGTCACAGAAGCAGCAGCTATAGGTCTTGGTATCGAAGATAAAACAGATTGAGGAATCATACAAAGCCTAGGATCTGATGTCAGCATAGTCGTCAAAGTTAATTCCAGGGTTCTAGTAGTAAGTGGCACCGCCGGTCTTTGAGGAGTAGACGAACTTGGAGCTTGAGGTCCAAATGACACACCCGATCCTTGAGATATACGACGTTTGGGTGGTTCGTCATGAGCCACCGCTTTCCCCTTACGCTTCCGTTGAGCAGCATGAAAACTTGCTGCCTCAACTTTTGCATGTCGTTGATCACCACCACCATCATTATCACCATCATCTCCATCATCACTACCTTCCTTCCCACCTGGACCCTCTTCACGTTCTGATTCTGAATAATCATGGATCCAACGATCATCAGAAGGACATTCATACCCCGAATTAGACAGATGGTCAATCAAACGTTTAGTCCTCGGTGTTTGATCCTGCCTATAGGATTTCATCTACTTTACCGTATCAACAGTCATATGCTCCATCTTCAGCAGGTCATTCTCCAATGTTTGATCAATCACCAAATCAGGAATAAGATCCTGAATGATCTGCCGTATGAACCGTGGATACATAAAGAATTTGCCTCTTCAATTCTTGACTAGGCAATTTTCCTTAAGATGAAAGAAGATCATCTCAGAGAAATTGAACAGTTTGTTCAAAATCAAAGCGACAAATGTCGATTGTAGCTTGCTTCGGCACTCGTCATATCCTCCCTTACGTCAACCAAGGCAGTGAATGAGAACGTGGAATAGATACTTGTACGTGGGGCACAAGTTCGCCTTGTTATACATGGAACGGTCAAGGTCACCAGAATAAAATACACGATGAAATAAACCTCGGATCAACCCCTTATCGAACTCACACGGTTTTCCATGTTATCGTCAAACCGAAGCACCCGTCGGATGACCTCGGTTGTAAGGATGAGTGGTTTCCTGTTGATCTCAGCAATGATATGGTTTTCGGACTTAGCAAAACGAGCCGAATTTCAAAACTACGTACAATGCTGAAATGGACCGTCGAGTTAACAGTAACGGCATTGCCAATACGTTATCGACGGATAAAGGCTAGCATATCCCCAAAGGTATCTTCATCAGCAAAATTGGTCATGACAAATGCACATATATTATGTTTGTTGTTTAACGATAATAACGGAGATGCGGGCTGTTGAAGCTGCTATACTGGTTATTGTTCAACCACGGGAACTTCTTGGACAACTTCGTTAGCCGTAACTGAGAATACATAGATTTAGTAAAACGAATAGCCAAATAATATAATATAAAATATTTAAAAGATTAATTTTGAATTTTCAAAATAATTCTAAGTGTGATTCGTTAACAAATCTTGACAGATTCGTTATAACGAATTGCTTAATGCGTTATCTAAACAAGAACACGAATTAGGCATAACGAATCACCCCAACAAGAATAAAAAATTAAAGAACGAGTGAGACGTAATTCGTTATTAAAATCACGAAGAAGGTGATTCGTTAAATACTTCATAACGAATTGGACATGAATGAGTGTCCATTTGTTATCAATTAACGAATCGACACCAATAATTAACGATTTTGACTATACGGAGTCCAAGTCAAAATTGGTATGAACTAAGAAAGTTAAACATGCAAAATCAGATCCAGCTTCACTATATTGGACGATGAAATGGACTGGAAAGACTACAAATCAACTCGGAAACACCACAATAGTAAACAGATAGTGCCCATTGTGGTTAAATATGAGTATACTTTAGGTTTATTAAGGTTTATAGTTAAAGCCGGCCACAAAATCAATCCAAGGACCCTCGAAGTGGCCATGGATTTCAACGAAAATTAGTACGTTTTGATCGTCAATACCTTATATATTTTAATTGACGATCAAAATATGGTTTAGTGAGGCTCGAGATTTCTGAAAAATGTTGGCAGAGGTTTGCTTAAGGAAGAATAAAAGATGATTGAACGAATGAGATGATTCGTTTAAAACTGTTCATCATGTAGGACGAATTAGCACACATCCCAAGACGACGAATAGGCTGATTCGTTAATTCCAAATAAACGAATTAGCTAATTCGTTATCTTATTCATAATATGTGGTAAATAATGAGTAATTCGCTAAAACTTATCACAAATTAATGACGAACTAGTAATACTTCGTGCTTCATTCGTTATATGTCGAATGACGAATGAGGTCATTCGTGACAGAGTGATAGAAGCGAATTAAATATAACGAATTAGAGTAATTCGTTCCTCATGATCCTCATTCGTTATCCAGACAGATAACGAATAGACATTAAATTAAAATTTAAAACATTTTCAATTTAATTTTAAAAGAATTAAATAATCAATTAAATAAGAAATTAAATAAATTAAATAATAAAGAATTAAATAAATGTATCGAAACCCGTGTCTCAATAAATTGTACCTTATCAATCTTACCCAACATGGTAAGTTGAAATATCTTAACGTGTCTTAATCTCAAAGACACATAATTTAAAATAACTTAAATGGAATTTAATACTATGTAAAAAGTAAGAAAATCATTTTGGTATTTTTCATAAACTATTCTAGTATTTACATTTAAATCCGAATAGTAAACTAAACTAGAAAACAAAATATTTTTGTATTTTTGAGTGTTTTACGAAAGAAGTACATGTTTTTGTGAGTTTAAGCAGAGAATCATATTGACTAAATTTCCCTTCCATTGCATTTTTATATTTCAGCTTTATTATGACTGGCGTTAAATCGGTCATTGATATTGTTGTCCACTTAAATCTTATAACAAACTTTCAAGCATTTTTGTGATATGATTAAATGTTCAATTAGAGCACATAATATCAGAAACTATTAGCCTCTAATCTCGGTTCAAGCTTAATTTGATTCTTACCGTATCACCCCAACTTGACTTAAACCATTATATTGTCGATCAAAATTTAGAATTTTGTGGATATTTTTGAGCAATGCACCAAGTTTCCTTTACTGTGAGTGAGTATGCACGAGTCCATCTGTAGGCTTGCATACATTGTATCCTCTGGGGTCCGGGGTCCGTTTCTTACTAGTATTGAGACGCGCACAATGGAGGAACAAATGCATGACTAACAGCGGATTTTGATCAAGTCACCAGTTCAATTTTTACGATGTACAGCAGTGATCAAGTTTAATGACTTTGAGTTTGCTCTAAAAGCGTTTGAAATATTCATGCATATGAATACCCAGATTAAGCCGCATAAAGACTCACAATGTCCAGAATCCGATTGCTTGTTAATTATTTTATTTTTATTTTTGTTGATCAGACAAATATAAGGCTTGTGTATGGTAGTCTATTACATTTCTGCCATCACTACCGAGATTTTTGGTAGAGACTAACACCTCTTTCAATTTGGCGTTTCTTTATGTTTATATCACATACTTTACTCTAACGGCTTGTTTAAGTTCTATCAACCTCTTTTTGCTTCAAAACTCATTTTTGAGGGGCATAAAAGTAAATTCAATCGCCCCAGTCACTTTCAGTTTATAGATTAATGGCTATCCTATCAATCTACAAGAAGATAACAGGACCAAAACATGCAAGCATATACCACAAACTTAAATAACCGACATAATTTTCAGCAAGAGAATTAAATAAAACACATAACAGTCGCCCTAATTACTTTCCATTGTCAGGTAAATGGCTATCCCGAACATTTACAAGTAAATATCAGGACCAAACATATACACGTATATGTCCTTCAAATATGAGTGATTGACATAATTTTAAGCGAAAGTATGCAAAAATCTTTTTGGATTTTCTATGTACATACTTAAAAACAAAATATTTTTGTCTTTTCGGATTTTTTCTATACAAACGAAGTCACAATCTTTTTGCTTTTTCAAATTTTCAAAATATTTTAAACAAAAATCACAATATTTTTGTATTTTCAAAAGTTTTAATGTTTTTGGGTTTTCTCAATAAAAAAAAGCGCAATATTTTCGTATTTTTTTATTTTTCACCCCTAAAACCCAAAACATAAAAATAAATGAAATAAATTAAAGATAATTATCCTTGTATAAGGAACAAGTGTTTTAAGACCGTTTAGACAAAGCAAAAAGTTAAAACGTGTTTTGTCAAATGCCTTGGTAAACAAGTCAGCGCGTTGAAAATCCGTGTGCACCTTTTCAATATCAATTAATTTCTTTTCAAAGCAGTCTCGAATTAAATGATATCGAATCTCAATATGTTTTATTTTCGAATGCTGCACAAGATTTTTGGTGAAACTTATAGCAGGAGAGTTATTAATTAAAATCGGAGTAGTAAGAAACTTCAAACCGTAGTCGCGCAGATGTTGTTGGATCCATAGAACCTGTGAACAGCAACTTGAGGTTGCCACGTATTATGCTGTAAAAATTGACAAGCCGGCTTCCTAAAAATTGACAACCTGCTGTAGTTGATTTGAAATTGATTTTATAGTCTCCATAATCAGAATCGGATAACGCAGTGAGTTCTAAGCTATCGTCCTTTGGATACCATAACCCGATGTGAGGATTACCCCTCTGATAGTGAAGTATATGTTTAACCGCCGCCAGGTGAGTCACTTGGGGACTTGATTGGTACCTAGCAAACAAACAAACTGCAAACATTATGTCAGGTTGAGAAACAGTTAAATACATTGCTGGGTAAATGGGAGGATCTACGGTATCCTCCAATTCATCCGGTGATAAATTGTGACCCAAGGGAAAAGGTGTCGAATGGATTTTTCCGGTAGTTATCTTGAATTGGCTCAAGACATCGTTCACGTATTTCGTCTGATGAATGAAGATTACCTTATTAGACTGATGAACCTGCAACCCTAAGAAGAAATTCATCTGCCCCATCGAGCTCATTTCAATCTTCATCTGCATCGACTTCTCAAAATCCTTACAAAGCTTGTCGTTTGTTGAACCAAATATAATGTCATCAACATATATTTGTACAAGGAGCAAATCATCACCGATGCTCTTATAAAATAGAGTGGAGTCCATCGTTTCTCGCTTGAAGCTATTATCAGTAAGATGGTCAGCAAGTGTGTCGTACCAAGCTCTCGGGGCTTGGTGTAGACAATACAGGGCCTTGTTCAATCGGTAAACATGGTCCAGATAATCTGGATCTTCAAAACCAGGGAGTTGCAGAACAAACACTTCTTCATGTAATTCCCCACTTACAACGCGCTTTTGACATCCATTTGATAAACCTTAATGTTTTTGAAAGCAGCATAGGCCAAGAATATTCGTATAGCCTCCAAGTGAGCAACTGGAGCATATACTTCCGTGTAATATATGCCTTCTTGTTGATGAAAACCTTGAACAACCAATTGTTCTTTGTTTCTTACGATCACTCCTCGATCGTCCTTCTTGCACTTAAATACCCACTTTGTCAGAATTGGTTTCTTAACTCTAACCGGTTTATCATGAGATCCCAAACACCCAGTCGATTAAACTGTTGCAATTCTTCTTGCATCACTTCTAACCAATATGGATCAGCAAGAGCCATACGAACATTTGTCGGTTCTACTTGAGATAAGAAGCAAGTGTATTTCGCGAGATTCATGATCCCCGAGGAATGCATATCGGCATACGCACACAATATGTTAGAATCATTAGAATTAGCAACTTGATGACGTGTTTGCACACCTACATCAAGATCACCAATGATGTTGTTCTGTGAATGATATGAATGAATCCACAGAATTGGATTCTCAGGTAAAACAACATTTTCAGATAAAATAGTTGAATTTTCCTCAGCATCATGAGACGATTCACCAATCTCATGTGTTTCAGGAAATGGAGCCAATGAAGAATCAACAAAATGACTATCATCAGATGAGATTGAAATCACATCAAAAGCATCATGAAGATCATCTTGTGATGCATCATGATAATTTGAATCAGAAGATCTTGGAGGTAAGAATTTACCTTCACAATAAGCGTGCATTATGTCTTCATCTAGTTTGTCGACTATTTTAGTGAATGAGTTAAATAAACTCTTATAATCGAACATCCAATCGGGTCCTTTACCTTGGGGAGGCGTGGTATATTTTTGACAATCAACATGGTACCACTCCTCAACACAGCCAGAAGTAAAGTTAAATAGACGTTTCTTAGGTGATGCGTAACCTAAGAAATAACCTTCAATTGTTTTTTTCTTCAAATTTTCCCGCATCTTTCTTCAACATAGTACAAGGACACTTGAATGGTTCCAAAATACTTCAAATTAGGCTTTCTCTTGTTCAAATGTTCATAACTCGTCTGTTGAAGCTTCTTCGCAGTCAAAGCACGATTAAACGTGTAGCAGGCAGTATTCACAGCCTCGTTCCAGAACTGAACAGGAAGCTTAGAATCTGCAAGCATTGTTCGAGCCGCTTCAATCAATGTTCTATTCTTTCTTTCTGCCACACCATTCTGTTGAGGTATATAAGGAGAACTGTATTCTTGATGAATTCCTTTCTAAATACAAAAGAAATCCAATACATTGTTCTTAAACTTCGCACCATTATCACTTTGAATACGTCTCACTTTCAGTTTATATAGTGATTCGATCTTCGTGATTAAATTTTGAACCAGAATGGGTGTTTAATCTTTTGAACTCATAAATAAAACCCAAGAATATCTTTAATAGTCATCAGTGACAACTAGACAGTACCAATCACCAGCGATACTCGCACGATTCATAGGACTGAACTAATCCATATTAAGTCATTCCAGTGGAGTATCAATGGTAGTGATTAATTTAGATGGGTGCGACTTCTTCTGTTTTCCTTTTTTACAAGCAACACAATGGTCAGTTAATTTAAAATGTTTCAAGGAAACACCATCAACCAGATCATTGGCCATTAAATAGTTCATTTTTCTAACATAAATATGACCCACCCTTCTATGCCACATAATCGTGTCCTTTTTTGTTGCCTTAAAAACAAAGCACGTTTCGACAGAAGTAGATACCTTAGAATTCATGTTTAACACATAAATATCGTTTGATCGAGGAGATCGCATAACTACCATATCCTATAGAATGACATATCCTGGTTTCAGTATTATGCACTCCTTATCATTAAATACACTTGTATTTCTTATCACAAATTTCTGATACACTCAACGAATTATGATCAACTTTGTCACAATAATTAACTTTCTCAAATGTGATACTTCCATTTGACACATCTCCTTCTTTTGTGATCAATCCACCCGAATTACCCGCAAACGCTACATACCCTCCTTGTATATTCCTGACATTTGTTAAGAGGTTAATGTTGTCGATAATAAGACGAGATCATCAACTATCCATTATCCAGATTTCACCAGAAACAGTCTTGGATGAACTCTGCACATGAATGAAAAATGATCAGTTCAAAAAGGCAGCCTGTGCCTCAGTCTTGTGAACCTCTTGAGTTTCACTTGAAGTTTTAACGTTTAGTGAATTTAAATGTGGTTTAGCTGCTTGTGAATAAGTTTTAACGTCTTAAGTATGCAGGTTGAACTACATTTGTATTCACATTTTTGCAAATAGGTTCCATTGGAATGAATTTGGGCTTTAAACTACTTGAATTTTCATTAACATGAACAACTTTTCGAGGATTCACATCAAAAAACATTATATGGGTTTCATCATCAAAACACATCGGTCTTTTCAAAATATCCTTAATCACGAGAATGGATTTAGATTGTTCCTTGATAAATGGGTGAAGATTTTGTGATTTCTTTGGTCCACAACTCCTGACTACATGACCTTGTTCACCACAGAGAAAACACATTCTCATGTCAACACGCTCACCTTGTGGTTTAGCAGGAACTTGAGCAACCGAAGGTTGATGAAAAACACCAGCAATGGGACCTTTGTCCAAATCATCAAATGTCACAAATTTCCTTTTCATGTAGAAAACAAGATTCGAACAGTTTGAAAAGCTCTCTAATGTGTTAGTTCCATTTGATTTAACAAGTTGCACATTCTTAGCAGCTTTTAACAATTGTTTAGCTTTTATCAAAGGATCTGTTACATTTGACATTTTGGAGTTCACTAACTTATGTTCAATATCTAGTATCTTAGAAGTTTCATTTTGAAAGACGCTTTCAATCAATTAGGCTTGATTAGGCTAAGTGCAATGTCTTTCTCAGTGAAAACTTTGCTACTCCCTTTCAACTTAAACACTCGACCAGTAGATGGTTTAGAAGCAACGGGATTGATGAATCGCATCAAGTCCTTATCAGAAATCTTTGGTTTTTCTGATTTTTTGGCTTTAACCTTAACTGGTTTCTCCCTTTTCACTTGAGATACATTCGAACCATACATATCATCCTCAGATTCATGATGTTCACATAAAATATGATTTAAACGTGGAATGTCCTGGTTTTTGTGTTCAACATCAGGTTCAAATGCATCCTCAATGATTACCTTCTCAACATTTTCAACAAACACTTTGTTGCTTTGAATATGAGGTTTTTGTGATGAAGATTGGGTATTCAAATTATCGTTTTTATTCACTTTAGGTTTTGTCTCAACAACAGGTTCATTAACAACAATTTCCTCTTTTTCCCGCAAAAGGATTTGCAGTATAATCATTATGAAATGGTGGTGGTACTTCAACAAAACCTACACCTTTCTTGGAATCTTTTTGCTTACCAGTCACTTCGATAATTTCATTTAACAAAAATGATGAATTTACAAATTTTCCCAATTTTCTTTTCAAATCAAGAACCTCATTTTCTTGTTCGGTAATCTTAGTTCGATGTTTCAAAATCTCTTGAAATTGTTGATCATTAATTGTCATTTTGACAGACAATTCAAATTTTAAGTCATGGTTACTAACAGACAATGCTTCTATTTTCTCCCTAGATCTCATTTGTGATTCTAATGATTGTTTATATGCATCCTTAATTGAAGCAAGTTCTTTTACCAATATGTCATTATGCTCTTTTAGCGATTCTAACCTAGGCTTAATACTGTCACAATCAACCTAAGGCATAGTTGCATATAATTTAACAGAAGAAGAGGAAGAAGAACTAACCTTGTCAATCTTTGCCATGCAAGCGAAAGAAGTTGATTGCATATGACACGAATCATAAGAATCTGATTCCGTTTCATTTTCAGATGACAAATCATTCCTATTTGTATCTTGAAATCCTTCATTCATCTCGAACATTGCCAAGTTAGCTTGATTATTGTTGCACAACAATTTTTGAGTCCAATCAGTCCCATCTGCAGCAGAAAGAAATGCTTGTCAATCCGAAGCAGAAGGTTTACCGCTAGAAGGTTTGTCAGAATCATTACCCTTTCTCACAGTACTTCTATAATGACTTCGCGGTCCATTATACTCTTTATTTGGCTTATCACACTCTTTTGTAAAATGACCAAATTCTTGACAGATAAAGCACTTGACTTTCAACTTATCTAACCGAACTTTCTTGTTCAAAGGTGGTAAATCTTTACCAGTTCTTTGCATGAATTTCTTCACTTTTCTCACAATCATTGCCATGTTCCATTTAAGATCCATAAGTTCCAAATCATCAGGATCTATTTGATCATAATATTCATCAGTTAACTCACTCGTGGCAATCTTGCTACCCACCAGATTCTCATATAATGTCATAAAAGCACACAGAAACGAGAAATTTTGCTCAGCTTCTTTCATATTTACGTTTGGTGGTGGAGTGAAGTTGTTTGTAGAAGAAGATCCACCAGATTTATCAGTGTATCCAGATTCCATAAAGCATACATTTGGATCAATATAAGTTGTTGATCCCACATTAGCATTTTGAGTGAGTAATGCAGTGATCGGAGCTGTAGTACTACTTAAAGGCATACATCCACCATAAAAGGATAGATATTGAATTTCTTTCGACGACTTCTGACACTTCAAATCATATTCTCTAGCTTCTACTTTTTGCATAAATTCTGAAGCAGTTAGATCTTCATTCTTGAAATAGTTGTTTTCTTTCAAGATCATGAGAAATGTTGAATAGGAACTAGGTAAAGCATTCTTCACTATATCAATTTTATTAGATTCAGTGGGTTCCATCTTCAATTTGAACATTTCAGCTATCAAATGGTTAAAACGAGTAAGCATCTCTTCAACAGTTTCACCTTTTAATAAGTTAAAGTTTCGAAATTGAAACTTTAACATCACTTTCTTGCTTTCTTCTGTATGTCCCATACTTCTCATATTTATATGTCGGAACAATGAAGCACATATCTTAATACTTCCAACTTGATGAAATATGTTATCAGGTAATGCCTTTGTCAGAGTAGAGTAAGCTTTGGTCTCAATCTCTAACGCTTTATTTTCCTCTTGTGAGTATTGAGAAAAAGCCTTTGGAGTAAAGCCTGTTGTTTCACTACCAAGCATCGGAACTGTATAAACTTCATCAAGACAATGAGAACAGTCAGGATGAACAGAACCAAGATATGCTCGAAAACGTGGTTCCCATTTGGCAATTGGCATAAGCACTGAATTTCATCAGTCTTGGACATTTCGAATGAGATCCAATTTCCGCATTGAGGTGTAACATTTGTTGCGTAAGTACATTTTGAGATGCCAATGCATAAAAACTAGCCATTGTAAATGAAAAGTTTATATTTGATAAAAATCCAAACTGGAGGGTTAAAGCTCAACTTAAGTAACGAATCAAGAACATTAAACTTAACGAATTGAGTAAAATAAGGATAACGAATTGGGAATAGTAACTTACCGAACTAAGTGAGGTTTGAGTAACGAATCAGGAACAGTATTCTGATGAACCGGTAACGAATTAAGTTTAACGAACCAGTAACGAATTAAAGATATGTCACCAAAGAATCACTGACGAATCAGTATAACGACTCAATGACGAATTAAGATGAAGAATCAAGGACGAATAAGTAACGAATCACTGAACGAATCAATAGACGAATTGATAATGAATAAGTGATGACAAAGTGATGAAGCAGTGAACACAAATTGGCTACAGTAAGCACGAATCAGCTATTGTATATAACGAAGTTACTACAGTGAATAACGAAGGAAGTTGTTATTCAGTTGTAACAAACTCGCCACGTGGCACGAATCTATTGAAAAACTGATAACGAATCAGGGTACGTGTGTAACGAATTATTCATAACGGATCAATGCACTATTCAAACCTTCAAATCTTAAACAGATTTCCAGAAATTTGGAAATTTTTCAGATTCAATACCAATCAACACCCAAACAATAATCATGTAATACAACCTCAAATCGGCACCAAATTGGCCAAATTAAAGCTCAAACTACTCGTAATCAATCCGCGAACATAACCATACTTATCCCGTATACATTAAACAATCAATCGATTACCAATTTTCACCAAAACGATCCCATGTTCCATACACTTACAGATCCAATACAAAATCAGTCCAATCAATCTCAATTCACAATCCAATTCCCACAATCCTATCCTCAAACCTTACCAAACACAATCGGAACCAAATTCAAACAAAAAATTCAAACAAAATTTTAATAAAATATAAACAAACTAGAAACTCAATCGATAAGCTTCAAATTCATAGCAATAACACTTAATAAGAGCAATCTAATGTCCAATAGCTCTGATACCACTTCTAAATACGTAATAATCATACAGATCTAATTAATATAGGTAATCGAATTAGATCTAATACATTAGGTCCAGTTTGTGATATGTTCTTAATTATATAAATTGTATAATAGTAATTGTAATATGTATATTAGTAATAGTTAACGAAGAATTGAGTAAGAGTGAATTCGGATAGAGGTTCAATATATTAACTCAAAACTTAAATTATGAGGACATGAACAGCCCTTAAATAGACAATGGATACCAATTCGTTACACATCCCCTAATGAATTGGCTCAAGTTCGTTAACTACATAATAGATAATGAAAGCATAACGAATCAGCTGATTCGTTATACCCCCATTCGTCAACATTCCATGACGAATGGGAACATAGATAATGAATTACAGTCCACTCGTTAAACATCCTTAACGAATGGAATTTACATATAACGAACTGGCTAATTCGTTAAACATCCTTAACGAATTAGCTGATACATAATGAACTAGTGTGTTTTACATATATACCCTTTTCATTAAAATATTAATAAATTACAACCGATAAGTTACAAAGACTCGAGACGACAAAACCGTGTACTAACAATATATGTGTGTGTGTGTGTGTGTGTGTGTAAATATAAAAGTTATTAAAAATTAATAAAAAAAAATTAATAAATATCTAAAAGGTTTTGTCTATTTAAAATACATATATAATTTTACATAATTATTTGGCAAAGTATTTTATAAAACAATGACATTTTTTAAATATTTATATATATTGTTACTACTTTAATAATATAAGTACATATATTTTATAAAACAATTATATTGTATACAAAATTAATTCGTAAGTAATTTTTATTAATAATAAACTTTAAATAAAATTTTTTATACCCTCAATACCGTTCATATCTCGTTTCTCTCTTAGTCCATTTATTAATTTGTAGTATTTTCCATAACAACTTGTTAGTATTTGACTTTGCTACATCTCAAGTGTGACGCTTATTCTCTTACCATTCTAAACGTATTTATTCAATTGCTTATTTCTAAGGTGAGTATCTCAATCCCCTTTCTTTTTTACCTATCTTCAATTGTTTTGGAGACATATGCGTTCTATTTATGTTACTACTATATAGTACTCAACCTGCAACTGATAGTCATGTGTGTTAACAGTTTATACCTAATGTGTTATATGGTTATATGCTTTGCTTGAATACATATGGGAGAGGTCCAACATATTCTCAGTCTAGTATGATCATACGCCCGTCGTGTTAGCACTCGTTCAGTTTATCTGACATCGAGCTTATCGACAACATTATTTACTTGCTCATTAGTTAAATTGCTTATCTCACTTGACACAGTTTTCTCTTTTATTTATTATTATATAATCATGAAAATCTAGTATTTTACTCACTCAACCTAGTGTTGACAAAACCTATTGTCTTTTTAACGCATATGTAGGTCATCGTGTGATGTGATTTTCAAGCTGGTTCAGAAGAAAATCTTAGGATTGCATGCTACAGAGAATAAACAAGATTATTGTCTTTGATATATTTCTTTTGTCTTATTTATTTGAATTATGGATTTTGTATTTGATGTTTTTGATTATGTAATTAAATTCAATATATATTGTCACATTAAATATTGCATGATAGTACCTTAAGAGCTGTGAGCAATCAGCTCACGCCCCGGCATTTTCACCATAGGTTGGAGTGTGACATTGGGTTTCATGGTCAGATAATTTCTTTTATGCTGATCGGATATAACTTATTTTAAATATTTGTAAATTGTTTTATCTCCTGATTTATTTGCATATCAGAACTCATTTTAAATTAGATGCTTATTTAATTTGCAATGTTTTTTTTTCACATTTGTTTGTTTGAGTTTTGATTTATATAGTTTTGTTTAATAATTAGATAACGATATTTTTGGTGTTTGAAACATCACTTTCAACTCAATATTACTACATGTTTACTTATTTGTAAGTTTTAGTATCTAAATTAAAAGAAGGTGTTATCTGCAATTTTTCACATAAATAATTTCGCATATTTCAAATAGAGATTTGTTCTTACAACTTGAGTGCGTGCTATTTATTTGAAGTAGCAATCTTATGAGATTGTCTTGGTACTACACTCAAGGTCAGTTGTTTCTACTCTATATGTAATATGTTTTTATGATGTGTTCTTGGGTATGTGTGTGCCTTTGTATGTTGGTAATATGTAGTTTAAAACCTTTATTTACATTAATATTTTAATAATTCTAGTGTCAAACGTGTGTTTTATCTTAGGCGAAGTTCGTTAAAAATGAGCAAATAATACATTTTTGTGAGACAAGACATGTTATGAGATGATAATGAAATCTCTATAATTAGGTAAAAAGAAAAGGTATGCAACTTTATTTTATCTTTGATAATTATTTTCACTACAACAATATTGTGATCACTACTATAATCTGTTTAATAAAAAACTTAAAAGAAAATAATCACTTGTATGTAATACCAACTATCTATTGCAAAAGAATCCCAAATGTTGAAGCATTTGACATGATTAAAAGATCTTATTTCAAGAACATTGTTGATGTTGTTTTGGGTAACGAGTAGCAACTTACTGATATTTTATCCTCAGATATCAAGCATGTTGAATACAAGGTCAATTCTTGGAATAAATATCTCCATGCATCAATACAACAAGTTCAGAAAGTTAAAGTTTAAGGTGTTGGTTTCTTTCTCAATCGATGCGGGTCATAAATCATAAACGGTTCAGTATTAACAAGAAGTATATTTGATTGAGATTCGGTCTCAATGGAGGTTATATATTTTGTTTACATTTAGGCCAAAATATTTAGCTTCGTATTTCAGAAAATGGGAAACACTAGGCCATCGGCATAATGGAATCCTTGGTATTCCAAGGTGCATTATCATTAATTTGTTCATGTTCCTTCATAAAAAATAAGGGCATGTCCATGTGCATTCATGTTCGTTCATTTAAAATCTTAATGAACAGTTTGCAATGAAAATGAACAAGTCTAATACATCACAATTTATCAAGAAAGCACATCTAAAGTAGTGGCTTAAATTTACTTCATTCATTTTAACGAACCCTTTTTATTTTCATATATATATATACAAACACACACACATATATAACTACTTAATTGTTCATAAAGCATAAACAAACAAAATACATCAACGTAAATAAACGAACATAAATGAAGAAAATAAATTCATGTTCATGTTTGTTCGTTTTATAAATAAACGAATATGAACTTCCAGGCGAACAGTTTGCTAATGTTTGGTTCTTTTATAGGCTTAAATTAGCATGTAAGCTGATTGAAAATACATCTAGAAGTTATAATAAATAGCGTATATCTTTAGAGTAGTAACTATAGATATAATTATACTTTTAAAAAACTTTCTACATTTACAAGCTCTAATTAACAATACTAGAAGAAATATTAAAACATAATCCTAAAAGGGCCATATGGGTCACACGGGTTAAAAGTCGTCTGAAATTTATTTCATCGTGTTTTTGTAATCATGCTAATGGGTTCGCTCAGTCCGACCTAACCTTGACATAATTTTATGAATACCTTGACAGAAGATGAATGCTATTTTAACTCCATTGTATCCTCAAAATATAATTCTTCTGATAAAGAAGATACAACAGGTATACACAATTTCTTTGTGATCATGCTTCGTAATGGCCTGTTTATAAATGAGTCATAATATCAACTTCATTGTTGGCAGGAGGAGCCGTCAAGGTTAAAGCTTGTATTATTATTTGCTTCATTGAAGTACCATGGTAACTACAGAAGTTAAGTGACAAGATTCATTTTAGTAGTTTATCTTCTTTTAAAACTTGTTGGCTTGACTTCAAAAGTCAAAATTCACCCAATAAAACATATATAAAATATTTTAATATTTTTACTAAACTGGTGGTGATGGCGATCGTGGTGGTGGTGGTGGTGGCAGTGCAATATGTCACATAAGTATGCCACATATATTCTAAATAAGAATGCCACATCATGAAAACTAACGCCATTAGATTTCGTTAGTCAGGGTTCATTGGTAGAAAAAAATGATAAAAGGTGAAACTGTCATTGGTTATTTTGTTAGTTATGATTGGCAGTGGCCAAAAGGTGATAGTTTAGATTATTTAAAACCCATATATTATTTTAAAAGTGGTTGTAAATTGTTATTGACACAATGTTTTATTAAATAAACTAAGAACAAACACAAATCCCTTCAACAACCTACAAAACTTCCACAAAACAACAAACTTTGTCCTAATTAAGGGGAATATTAACTTAGGGTTTCTAATTGTTAGATGAAATGAAGGATTTGATAAAGAATGCGAGAAAAGTGTTTCTCAAGACGGTTTATTACCATTATAGCGTCACTTTCAAATGACGGCTTCTAATTATTACCCATTATAAAATATAAAAAAGAAAAAAATCTACAAAACTTCATAATACAAATATTTATGTATAAAATATTAAAAACATATACATTATTAATAAAAAATAAATTTCCAAACTTAGTTTTTGCATATGATAATAAAATGTTCGTTAATACAATTTATAAACTAATATAACTTCTATTATATTCGATAAAAATAAAAACTATTTAACAAATTAAATGTTCTTTTGATACACAACAATAACTAAACTACAAAATCTGTACATACAACAAATACATACAAAATAATAAGAAAATCACAAACTAAACATCATACTAGAAAAAATATAATAAATTAATAATTCACCCAAAAATGAAATGATAACACAAGGAATAAGAAAAGCACAAATACATATTTTAAACACAAATACATATTTTAAACAACAAAAAACAATATGTTGGGCTACATTAATTAACAAATGAGAGCCCATTTTTGATGATCCATTAAACAACATATATGTTCTACATCACCAACGAACCGTAACAACTCAATACAAACGAAAATAACACAAACTATATAAATTTCTTTATGCATTCATGTATATTAAGACGGAAATTCGCATCTTAAATAACAAAATGTGCGGTCACATTAACTACTAGACCAATGAGATTCATCTTAGATATAAACAAAAAACAAAAAAACTATACTTTAACTACAGGTAATAACTATAATATATATTTTATAAGTTTATGTAACCTTTAAGTTTAATACCTAAACACACCATACATGAAACATATACATAAACAATAATTAAAAAAACAATAATTAAAAAAACAATAATTAAAAAAACTAAAAGTAACTCGCATAACACGCGTGCTGAAAGCTAGTATATATATATATATATATATATATATATATATATATATATATATATATATATATATATATATATATATATAATACTGACAAACTATGCACCATGTTGGTGTAGTGTGCCAGTAGTCCATTAGTCTTTAGCTTATCATGTCTGTAATCAGTATATTATTTTTTACGTTTTGGTAAACTTGATGGTCATTGGTTTAGTTATATGTGAAGTTAGTCAGTAGCGAAGTTAGGGACAACTTCGCCAAGCATGTTTGGCGAATTTATCGAGTTCTATATAACCTAACTTCGGCTATTTTGTTTTGTAAGGTTTTGGGTCATAACTTGTGCAGGTGTCACACCCCGATCGTGATGGCGGAATAATCGAGGCGCGGCGACTAAGTCGTGATTGTTGAGCACAATAGTATAAAAGTCTAAATGCATAAACATAACCAAAATGTCAAATATTACACCATCCAGGTAACATGAAACAAATTGTTTTAATACAAAATATCAAGTTTCCAAACAACTCCTAGACTAGCCTTCATCTCTCTAAGGCCTCTAAACTTGCTAGGGATTTCTTGCTGCATTATTTCCTGAAAACATGTAACAAACTGTCAACTACATAAAGTAGATGAGTGAATTCATAGGTTTAAAGAAAAAGAGTTTATACACAAACATACTAGTATAGGTTGTAGGGGTTTATATATAGGGTGTACCTGCGGCTAACCCACCACTCCTACAACTTATAATACTATGTTTGGATATAATACCCGGTTTTAAGATGGTTTGTAAGAAAAGGTCTCTTGGTTTTCCCAAAGAGGTTTTTGTAGTAAGTAAAACATGAAATGTTCTCCTGGACTCTCAGCGGGCTTATTATTCTCCCATTAGAGTCGTTTGTGATAAGATTACTCAAAGATTTGTGGTCTCCCAACGGTACATGTAGCACATAGCAGTTAAGCATAAATAAGGACATATAGATTTGAGCATGCTAAGTTTACTAGATAAACCAACACCAAGATCCCACTGTTTACTAGTATCCAAGATGATGGTGAATAAATGATGATGATGATGAATGATGATGAAACTCAATGATCACACAAGACTTGATTGATCCCACGCAAGACTTAAACCAAGACTACCTCGTTCTTGTCATCCAGGACTCAGCTAGGTTCTACCGAGAGTAGGATAGACTCCCCAAAGAATCCTGGGTTCCCTTGGTCCCTACCGAGACTAGTATAGGTCCTCAAGAGTTATGGATTTCACCGAGACTAGTATGAAATCCCAAGAGTTACGAGTGCCACCGAGAATAGAATGCCACTCATGGTCGCGAGTTCTACCGAGAGTAGAATAGACTCTCGCGTCCAATTCAACTCATGATGCTTTGATCTCTAGATTTCCATGCTGACACAATGACTATGATGATATGAATATGATTCCCATTCCCATGATGTCAATGTTCATAGAATTTCCCATACTCATTGATTTCCAATGTTCTTAGATCTCCATAAGTTGATGGGTTTTCCCCATGTTCATAGATTTCCAAAGTTTATAGATTCTTAAAAAGCTTGTGGATTTCCGCACGTGTGTAGAAATCCAAAAGTTTATAGTTTAAAGAGTGTTTGCATAAATGATTTTATCCAAACGTGTAAAGTTACCATGTTTCCACCCCATAGTTTTGAAAAGCTTAAATAGGGGCTATGAACTCACCTTGATCTCGGGTTAGGATGGTGCTACAATAGATCTCCTTAGCCTAGAGTTGAACATATATATAAGGTTAACAACGTGCTATAAGTCTAAGAAAACGAGCTTACGCGGCCTCGAGCAAAAACTGGGTTTTAAAGACGAAAACAGCTTGGTTCTGGCTTGATTCGATCGAATAGGAACACGTTCGATCGAATAGACACACATTCGGTCGAATCTGAGGCACACTCGATCGAACTAGAAACACATTTGGTCGAACCAGTTGGAAAAACTCGTTCGGATCGAACATGGAACTTGTTCGATCGAATAGACACTCGTTCGATCGAATACGAAACTCATTCGGTCGAATGAGTTGGAGACCATTCGGTTGCTTTCCTATTCGATCGACTGGACTGATTCGATCGACTGGTTCGATCGAATGAGTCTGATTCGACTCCTTCAAGCTGGGCGACGGAGAAACCTACGGGTTTTTCAGATTTTCCAGATTTTTGACCCAAAATCGAAGTTTTTGACATGGAAATGCTCGGGATTGAAAGGGCTATCGATTCCTAGTGATTTTAAACACAAAAGCCTGCATTTTGACACCAAAACAAGACGGTTTTTGACCCGAAAACTCTAGAAACGAAAATGGGTGTTTTTGCTCGATTTGAGGCCGAAAATGGTTATGAAAATGGATGATTTTCAAGAAGATCTTACCAAGAATAACAACAAACAGATTTGTGGACTCGGATTTGAAGTTTGAAGACTTTCTCTCTCTAGTTTCTCTCTCTAGAATGAGAGTGTTTGGGTGGGAAGTGTTGGTGGAAATGAAAGAGATGGTGTAAGAATACTTGATTTTCCGCTTAAATACTCGGGTGACTCGGGTTCGGGTTTAGGCTACCGACGGGTCAAGACTAGTCGAGTTCATAAGTTTTTAAACAAACTAAAACTTTTTCAGCAAAACTTTTATAAAACCATTTTCCGAATAATTATTTGAAATCTTTTTAAATAAGAACATTTAATTTTTCGAAAGCATAAAAATTAATATTTTTCAGGCGTAAATGTCGTTTTATAAAATAAACATTTTAAATGATAAAAGCAGATTTTTCCAATGATATGGGTTCCGAACTTATCGTCCAGAATCCCAAAGTCTATAGTTTCCGATGATTTCACGATCCTAGTTTACCAATCGAATTTCAGGGCGTTACATCCTCCCCAATTTAGAGGAATTTCGTCCCGAAATTTAGAACTTAGTATAGTTGATGCAATGATGTTTTAGATCAAATGATCCCATGATGACCACTATGCGCCACTACCCCTAATTTTCGTCTTGGATACCACCCAAATCAAGTTGAAGGGGTTTATATATAGGGTGTACCAGCGGCTAACCCACCACTCCCTCAACTCCACTTGGGTGTTTCTTTCGACTCCTATTAGTTCAATGACACACAGGACGACACACTATTTTCCACTACAAGGCATCACCTTCAAGCTTTACATCAGACATATTCATTTCGGATTGAAGGGGTTTATATATAGGGTGTACCAGCGGCTAACCCACCACTCCTTCAATCTCCAATGAATAATTCCCTCAATAACTCTTGAATTTAACGCCTCACAGCTGCCACGCTAACTATGAGTCCCTAATTCCAAGTCTCGCTTCAGACATAATCAACTTGTGCCGAAGGGGTTTATGTATAGGGTGTACCAGCGGCTAACCCACCACTCCTTCAACATTCATTGATTAATTCCCTACACGAAGCTTGAGTTCACGACTCATAGTTACACAATAGCATATTGTTTATACACGTATACACCTGTGAACTTGATGTAATTATATTCCGGACTATAATTACGAGTTCACCTTGTATCAATGTATAAACTCCATTGTGTGCGGCTAGAAAAATCGACACGACACCACACACAAACACACAACCATGCTTCATGAATGCTAGAATGATGACAAATTTTGGCTCAATGATACACAGTTTACCCCAATGTTTACATGATTAAGTATGCACAACTTGTGTTTTCCAGCACGAGTCATGGGTAGCCAAACTTGGTGTTATGCAAATAAGAGAATATTTATAAGCAAATAGGAACAACATGATACTTCATTGATTGATATTGGTCCCTGATTACATGATTACGATTACATAGACTCCAAGATTTCTAGAATTACAAAGATGATGACTATGCGAACAGATGAGGGTATTCCTCCTTCATCTTATCCTCTCGCTCCCATGTGAACTCGGGTCCACGATGGTTGTTCCAACGTACCTTGACTATGGGTATCCGGCTTCGCTTAGTCCTTTTGACTTCTCGATCTAGGATCTCGACAGGTTCCTCAACAAAGTGTAGTTTGTCGTCGATGCGAACCGTGTCGATCGGGATTTGAGCGGTCTCGTCAACGAGGCACTTTTTGAGTTGCGACACATGAAAAACGTTGTGAACACGGCTGAGTTCTGGAGGCAATTCCAAGCGATAGGCTACGGGTCCGACCTTTTCGATGATCTTGAAAGGTCCTACGTACCTTGGAGCAAACTTTCCCTTTTTCCCGAAGCGAACAATGCCCTTCCAGGGGGAAACTTTGAGCATTACGCGATCGCCTATTTGGAACTCCAGAGGTTTGCGGCGTTTGTCAGCGTAATACTTGTGTCGACAGCGGGCGTCCTTAAGTCTTTGCTGGATGATGGCGATACTGTCAGTGGTTTCCTGTATCAGTTCCGGGCCGAGGATTTGAGAATCTCCGGTCTCGGACCAACACAGTGGAGAACGACATTTCCTGCCATAGAGTGCCTCGAATGGTGCGCATTTGATGGTAGCATGATAGCTGTTATTGTATGAGAACTCTGCAAGAGGAAGGTGAGTCTCCCAGCTACTACCGAATTCAAGGATACAGGCTCTGAGCATATCCTCCAGGGTTTGTATGGTCCTTTCGCTCTGTCCGTCCGTTTCAGGATGATAGGCAGAGCTAAGTTTCACACTTGTCCCAAAGGCTTTCTGAAATGACTTCCAGAACCTTGACGCAAAAGAGGGGTCACGGTCAGACGTGATGCCCTTAGGCACACCGTGACGGGTTACGATCTCACGAATGTAAATCCGCGCCAGCTTCTCCGTAGTGTAGTCCTCGCGGACAGGGAGAAAGTGGGCAGACTTGGTCAAGTAATCCACGATAACCCAAATCGTGTCATAACCGCTGGGTGTCCGCGGGAGTTTGGTAATGAAGTCCATAGCGACTTCGTCCCACTTCCACTGCGGTATGATCGGTTTTTGTAACAGGCCAGATGGTCTCTGATGTTCAGTCTTGATCCGCGAGCATGTTAGGCACCTACCGACGTACAAAGCTATGACTTTCTTCATACCCGGCCACCAGAAGTGAGACTTGAGATTCTGATACATTTTATCACTGCCCGGGTGAATAGAGTATCTGGATTTGTGCGCTTCGTTCAGGATAAGTTCTCGAAGTGGTTCAGAGTTTGGAATCCACATGCGATTTAAGTAGTAAAGTATACCATCATACTTGGTTTCAAACTTCCGTTCGGCACCGCAAGATAGCATATTTTTGAGATCACCACCAGCAATCGCTTGCTTTTGAGCTTCAAGAACCAAGGAGGGAAGATTGGACTGAATACGGATCGCATGCAACTGGGTCCTTTCCTTGCGACTTAACGCGTCAGCCACTACGTTAGCCTTTCCAGGGTGGTAGCGGATTTCGCAGTCGTAGTCACTTAGGAGTTCAACCCATCGACGTTGTCGCATGTTTAGCTCCCTTTGGTTGAGGATGTGTTGTAGGCTCTTGTGGTCGGTGAAGATGACACATTTCGTACCGTATAGGTAGTGTCTCCATATTTTTAAGGCAAAGACCACAGCACCCAATTCCAAGTCGTGGGTGACACAAATCCTCTCATGACTCTTGAGTTGGCGCGAGGCATAAGCGATGACCTTACCGCGTTGCATTAAGACGCAGCCTAGACCTTGGCTCGAGGCGTCGCAATAAACAACAAAATCATCGTTACCCTCAGGAAGTGACAGGATTGGTGCATGACAGAGTTTATGTTTCAATGTTTGGAAAGCCTCTTCTTGCTCTTGGTTCCAAATGAATGGTTCCCCTTTTTGAGTTAACATTGTGAGAGGCAATACGATCTTTGAAAAGTTCGAGATGAATCGACGGTAGTACCCAGCTAAACCAAGAAATGAACGAATTTCGGTTGGCGTTGTAGGCGCTCCCCAATTTTTGATGGCTTCAATCTTGGCAGGGTCGACATGAATGCCTTCCTTGTTAATGATGTGACCTAAGAATTGAACTTCCCTTAGCCAGAATTCGCATTTGGAGAATTTGGCGTAGAGTTGCTCTTTCCTCAGCAGATCCAAGGTAAGCCTGAGATGAAGCTCATGGTCGGCTTTAGAGCGGGAATAAACGAGAATATCGTCAATGAAGACGATAACAAACTGGTCCAGGTATGGACGACAAACGCGATTCATGAGATCCATGAACACCGCAGGGGCATTCGTCAAACCAAAAGGCATGACTAGGAACTCGTAGTGTCCATAACGAGTTCTGAAAGCGGTTTTCGCGATGTCGTCCTCCATGACGCGTACTTGGTGATAACCTGAGCGTAGGTCGATCTTGGAAAAGTAAGTGGCTCCTTGCAGCTGGTCGAAAAGATCGTCAATCCTTGGTAATGGATACCGATTCTTGACCGTGAGTTTGTTAAGCTCACGATAGTCTATGCACATCCGGAAAGATCCGTCCTTCTTCTTGACGAAGAGGACTGGAGCTCCCCATGGAGATGAACTAGGGCGAATAAAACCCTTGTCTAGTAGTTCCTGTAGCTGGCTCGATAATTCCTGCATTTCTGACGGAGCCAAACGATACGGAGATTTTGCCACGGGGGTTGCACCGGGAACTAATTCGATGTGGAATTCGACTTGTCGGCTAGGAGGTAGTCCGGGTAAGTCTTTAGGAAAAACGTCTGGAAATTCACGCACAACGGGGACATCAGAGAGCTTCTTCCCCAAAGATTTCTTGATGGAGACATGAGCTAGGAAGGCGAGACACTTCTTTCGAAGGCATCGCCGAGCTTTAAAGCAGGAGATTAATTTCAGACATCTGCCTGATCTTTCTCCTTGAATAATTATGGACTCGCCAGAAGAACAAGGAACGCGAATGAGCTTCTCAGCACACACCACTTCCGCGTGGTTGATGGACAACCAATCCATCCCAACAATTACATCGAAACTTCCTAATTGCATAGGGATGAGGTCAATGTTAAGAGACGTCTGATCAAACGTAAGCGTGCAATTGCGAACGATTTTGTTCACTTGGGTAGACTCTCCGTTTGCCATTTCGACATAGAAAGCGGGGTCTAAGACAGAGGTTCCTAGATTAAGCAATGGGACCAACTCGCTAGAAATAAAACTCCTATCTGCACCCGTGTCAAATAGAATAGAAACCCAGAGATTGTTAAGGATGAACGTACCAGTAATGACGTCAGGATTTTGGCGAGCTTCAGCAGCGCCAATAGTAAAGGCTCGGCCTCGGGCCGGAGGAAGATTTGCAAGACGAGGACACCTGCTCCTGAAATGGTCCGTGGCTCCACACTCGAAACAGCTTCGAGTGTTGCTGGGTTGGGAACTGCTGCTCTGTATTGCCAGTTGATTACCTTGAAATCTGCAGCGTTCCGCTAGGTGCCCCAAACGTCCACAGTTCGTGCATTTCCAGCACGGGGTTCCGGCAGGGTGATGAAATTGGCAAGTGCCGCACTTGGGGTGAACCCCAGTGTACTTCCTCTTTGGCCTTCCAGAAGGGGTGGGAGCAGGAGCGACAGAGCTGATTGGGGTTGCGGGAGTAACCATCGCGTAACTGCTAGCCTTACGCTTTTTGATGCGGTTGATCTTTTTGGATGAGCCCTCAGCGGCCTTGCCCGTACCTTTGGCTAGGACCCCAGTCTTAACCTGGTCCTGGGTCAGTCGGGCAGCTAGTTCAATGGCCGCTTGTAGGGTTGATGGGTCAGCCCCGATAACGATTCCACGGACAGTGTCAGGTAGGCCATTGATGTAAAGCTCAATAGCCCGGGAGGGAGGGGTGACCAAGTGTGGTACGAGAAGGGAGAGCTCGTGAAAACGCTCCGTGTACCCTTGGTGATCAGCGCCCTTCATTTTGTGCACCCAAAACTCAGCTTCAAGTTTCTGCACCTCACTGCGAGGTACGAACTCGCGGGTAACCAAAGCTACAAATTCCGACCAGGTCATGGCCAAGGCAGCCTCACGCCCGCGGGTTCTTATCTCGTTGTTCCACCAGGTCAGCGCGCGTTTAGACAACATGCTTGCCGCGTGCGTGACTTTCAGTGTCTCAGGGCACGAGCTAATAACAAAGGCAGCCTCCATCTTTTCGATCCACTGGAGGAGACCAACGGCGCCTTCTGAACCGCTGAAGCTGGTGGGTTTGGTAGCCATGAAGTCCTTGTATGGCTTATTTGCTGGTTCATTTGCGTTCTGAGCTGGAATTTGGTTGGCCCCAGAGGTTCCTTCTTGCCTCAGCCCCTGGCTGATGGCTGTTACCATGCCTGGTAACACAGCCGCGATCTGCTGGGCTATAAGGTTGGCTAGATTAGCGGAGTCCAAGGGGGCGGGTGCACGTCTGGGAGGCATTCTTGACAAAACGGAAAAAAAAAAAAACGAGCGTTAGATAGAATCGATGACACGCCAAAGATTAAGAATAGAGGACATAGATTATACCAAGAACACAGAATGACATGGCTCAAGAGATTAACAGTTAATATACAACACATAAGCACGCAGCACGTATATAAGTGTAGACATGTGATTGTGATGCATGAGCTATCTAGAGTCAAGGATCCTAGGTTATAGTCTAGGTCGGTTTCCTAATTCCCTATAACCACTGGCTCTGATACCAATCTGTCACACCCCGATCGTGATGGCGGAATAATCGAGGCGCGGCGACTAAGTCGTGATTGTTGAGCACAATAGTATAAAAGTCTAAATGCATAAACATAACCAAAATGTCAAATATTACACCATCCAGGTAACATGAAACAAATTGTTTTAATACAAAATATCAAGTTTCCAAACAACTCCTAGACTAGCCTTCATCTCTCTAAGGCCTCTAAACTTGCTAGGGATTTCTTGCTGCATTATTTCCTGAAAACATGTAACAAACTGTCAACTACATAAAGTAGATGAGTGAATTCATAGGTTTAAAGAAAAAGAGTTTATACACAAACATACTAGTATAGGTTGTAGGGGTTTATATATAGGGTGTACCTGCGGCTAACCCACCACTCCTACAACTTATACTACTATGTTTGGATATAATACCCGGTTTTAAGATGGTTTGTAAGAAAAGGTCTCTTGGTTTTCCCAAAGAGGTTTTTGTAGTAAGTAAAACATGAAATGTTCTCCTGGACTCTCAGCGGGCTTATTATTCTCCCATTAGAGTCGTTTGTGATAAGATTACTCAAAGATTTGTGGTCTCCCAACGGTACATGTAGCACATAGCAGTTAAGCATAAATAAGGACATATAGATTTGAGCATGCTAAGTTTACTAGATAAACCAACACCAAGATCCCACTGTTTACTAGTATCCAAGATGATGGTGAATAAATGATGATGATGAAACTCAATGATCACACAAGACTTGATTGATCCCACGCAAGACTTAAACCAAGACTACCTCGTTCTTGTCATCCAGGACTCAGCTAGGTTCTACCGAGAGTAGGATAGACTCCCCAAAGAATCTTGGGTTCCCTTGGTCCCTACCGAGACTAGTATAGGTCCTCAAGAGTTATGGATTTCACCGAGACTAGTATGAAATCCCAAGAGTTACGAGTGCCACCGAGAATAGAATGCCACTCATGGTCGCGAGTTCTACCGAGAGTAGAATAGACTCTCGCGTCCAATTCAACTCATGATGCTTTGATCTCTAGATTTCCATGCTGACACAATGACTATGATGATATGAATATGATTCCCATTCCCATGATGTCAATGTTCATAGAATTTCCCATACTCATTGATTTCCAATGTTCTTAGATCTCCATAAGTTGATGGGTTTTCCCCATGTTCATAGATTTCCAAAGTTTATAGATTCTTAAAAAGCTTGTGGATTTCCGCACGTGTGTAGAAATCCAAAAGTTTATAGTTTAAAGAGTGTTTGCATAAATGATTTTATCCAAACGTGTAAAGTTACCATGTTTCCACCCCATAGTTTTGAAAAGCTTAAATAGGGGCTATGAACTCACCTTGATCTCGGGTTAGGATGGTGCTACAATAGATCTCCTTAGCCTAGAGTTGAACATATATATAAGGTTAACAACGTGCTATAAGTCTAAGAAAACGAGCTTACGCGGCCTCGAGCAAAAACTGGGTTTTAAAGACGAAAACAGCTTGGTTCTGGCTTGATTCGATCGAATAGGAACACGTTCGATCGAATAGACACACATTCGGTCGAATCTGAGGCACACTCGATCGAACTAGAAACACATTTGGTCGAACCAGTTGGAAAAACTCGTTCGGTCGAACATGGAACTTGTTCGATCGAATAGACACTCGTTCGATCGAATACGAAACTCATTCGGTCGAATGAGTTGGAGACCATTCGGTTGCTTTCCTATTCGATCGACTGGACTGATTCGATCGACTGGTTCGATCGAATGAGTCTGATTCGACTCCTTCAAGCTGGGCGACGGAGAAACCTACGGGTTTTTCAGATTTTCCAGATTTTTGACCCAAAATCGAAGTTTTTGACATGGAAATGCTCGGGATTGAAAGGGCTATCGATTCCTAGTGATTTTAAACACAAAAGCCTGCATTTTGACACCAAAACAAGACGGTTTTTGACCCGAAAACTCTAGAAACGAAAATGGGTGTTTTTGCTCGATTTGAGGCCGAAAATGGTTATGAAAATGGATGATTTTCAAGAAGATCTTACCAAGAATAACAACAAACAGATTTGTGGACTCGGATTTGAAGTTTGAAGACTTTCTCTCTCTAGTTTCTCTCTCTAGAATGAGAGTGTTTGGGTGGGAAGTGTTGGTGGAAATGAAAGAGATGGTGTAAGAATACTTGATTTTCCGCTTAAATACTCGGGTGACTCGGGTTCGGGTTTAGGCTACCGACGGGTCAAGACTAGTCGAGTTCATAAGTTTTTAAACAAACTAAAACTTTTTCAGCAAAACTTTTATAAAACCATTTTCCGAATAATTATTTGAAATCTTTTTAAATAAGAACATTTAATTTTTCGAAAGCATAAAAATTAATATTTTTCAGGCGTAAATGTCGTTTTATAAAATAAACATTTTAAATGATAAAAGCAGATTTTTCCAATGATATGGGTTCCGAACTTATCGTCCAGAATCCCAAAGTCTATAGTTTCCGATGATTTCACGATCCTAGTTTACCAATCGAATTTCAGGGCGTTACAGCAGGCGTCGTGCTTATTGGTTAAGAGCTCTGAGTAGCTAATAACAATTAAGTGTTTGGTTTACATGTTTATTCTTATTACGTGTTCGTTTAGTTACTTATTTAATACAATCGTAATCGTACACTCAGGGAATTTCGCACCCTCCGTGTACGAGATACTCCTGTGTAGATCCAGCTGGGAACCTACAACTGGTATCAGAGCATTGCTCTTGATTGTGTAGTTTGAGACTATTATATGAGTGTTAAAACCTTTTCGAAAGAGTTTTTACAGATTGTTTTACGTAAAAATGACCGCATAATACATACTCATACTCTGCACTCATTCTCGTACAACCTACCGTCATCAAAAATACCATAATCTTAAGCATTGGGCTCGTAGTCAGACCCTGGTTAAGTCAGCGAATTTTTCGTCATTACACATTAGGGTTTTGGCGAAGATAAAAGGTGGCAAAGTTGTTATCTGGCGAAGTTATTAATTGAAGAAGTTAATAGACAGCGAAATTATTTAATATTATCTAACTTCGCCCTAAGAGAAGTTAAAACTGAGGCGAAGTTAAACTAACTTCGCCATCCACTATTCACAGAATAAGAGTTAAGATAGTCTCAGCTCTCGTTTCGGTTAAATATGTCTTCGATAAATATCACTGAATTGGTAAAGATGGAGGTTGAGGCTAGGTCAGCAACTAAGGCTCCAAAGTTACTTAAAGGCACTGACTTTGTGGCTTGGAAAAACTTATTTGAGCAGTCGTGAAGTACCAGGATGCAAAGATGTGGGTGTGCATTCAGGATGGTTATATTCCTCCAACAACATAATTTGAAGGTCGTGAGCAACTAAAGAAGTATAAAAAGATGGAGGATGATGAGAAGAAGATGTATGAGCAGAAAGTAAAGCATTAGCAACAATAACTATGGCACTGCCTCAAGAGATTACATACATTCAGAAAGTACAAGTCTACTAGAGAGTTGTGGGAAGCATTGGAAAATTGTTTTGAAGAAAATGTGGGAATTCAAAACTCAAAGATAAAATTGCTGAAAACTCAATTCTTAGTATTCAAGTACTTTATGAATGAATCACTTGATAACATCATCACAAGATACTATCATTTGATGGCCGAGTTGAATAACTATTACATAGAGTATACTGAGAGTGAGATAGTAGAAAAGCTTCTAGATGTTCTTCCACCAAAATGGGAGATGTACACAGTTTTGATGAAAGAAAACAAAGAGTTTGAAAGTTTTGATTTGGAAAAGGTGGTCAACAAGTTACGTACCTATGAGCTCAATATGATAAGGAAATAGACGCCTAGTGATCAGGTTCAGGATCCGAGAATGTATGGTGCAAAAGGCTCTCCAAACTCAAGCTCTAAGGCAGCATCGCTTCTTATTACTCAGGTGGCGAAACAAACTCTACTCAAGATGGTCATGTGGTGATGAACATGGATGGAGATATATGCTTTGTTTCTAGTGGAAGTACTTCCTCAAAACCTCAATCATCAATTGGTAACTCTTCTACAAGTCCTTCGAACGTGAATTACTCAAGATGCCTATGAGTGTAAAATCTACTTAACAACAATTTTCACTCTATGCCTCTTTTATTGCTTCCTATGAGAACTACATCAAAGGAAAGATAGTTGACCCTGCCACTTTATATGAGGATTATGATCAAATTGATGCTGGCGACATGGAGGAGATGGATCTGCAATGGCAAATGGCTATGATAGTGAGACGGGTGAAAAGGTTTATGAAAAAGACATGGAGAAATTTCGTAGGAGATTGACCGGGGTTTGACAAATCAAAAGTTTGATGTTACAATTGCCAACAAAATGGGAACTTTGTAAGAGAATGTACAAATGAGTGGGTTGAAAGGAGTCAAAATAGGTCTACTCATCAGAATGGTAATGGAAATGGTACTGAGACAAAAGCCATGGTGTCTCAACAGGATGGTGGGTATAACTGGAACATCCAAGTAGAAGAGGTGATTGAACAAGCCAATCTGGTGAACATTGTGCCAGGTAGATGTGAAAAGGAACAAATGGAGGACCAAGTGTACATTGCAGAAATGAATGATCAGCTCCCAGAGGTATGTTCTGAACTTCAGTGTGAACAATGTGAGAAATTGTCTGAACAATTAACTTCTTTAACTGATCAGTATATGAGTTTGGAAAAGTAATTAAAATGTTTAAAGAAGAACACCACTATTCTAAACAAAAGGCAAATAGTTACTCGGTTAAAATAAAAGCTAGTAAAAAAGACATTAGAAGCCTTAAGGCCACTTTAGCTGAGAAAATACAAGTAATTGATTTGAGTTATGAAGTTGTGAAAGAAAAGACCTAACTTATGGCTGAAAAAGACAAACAGATAGCCGATTATCAAGTGAAAGTGGGAACTAAATAGAAAACTTGAACAGTTTAGGGATTCCTCTATGACGTTAAACCATGTCCTAAGTGTTCAACGTTCCCCGATTGATAAAGGGGGAATTGGATTCTCTGAGGTTCCACCACCTAATAATAACAACTATACTTATAATTCTAGTAATCAACCACATGTTTGCGTTCAGACTGATAATACCATATCGAGACTTATAAGCATGAACATAGCACTCGATAAGGTTCAGTTAAGCAAAACCTCTATTAATCTTGTCAACCATGTAGAGGTAGACAAGATGGTTAACGAACGAGTTCAGACAAATTCCTCTGTTACCGATCAAGAGTCCCAATCTAGTAGTAAGTCTGTTAACACAAATAAAGTGGATGATGAAGCTGTTTTACTAAAAAGGGGATCGAATGTCACCTTTGGCGAAAAGAAATCTTCGATAAACCCATTTTTCCCCCCTATGTGAAACTAAATGTCAGTAAACCAACCACATCATCTAAAGCTACTTCCGAAAAGGGTGTTCAGTTGAACACAAGAATATTGAATAAGAGTTGCTTTTGATGTCATTACAAGGGACATGTTGCCAGTACCTGTCCCTTGAGAAGAGAGAAAACTAAGAGTATGAGACCAAACAAGACTGAGAATAAAACGAGACCTAAAACTAGTGTTCAAACTAGAGTCAATTCCACTAACACCAAACCCTGGATTAATCCTAGATTTCAAAGAAATCAACCTCGTTTTTTTCAGTTAACCATAAAACCCGTAACTTTGAATCATCAGAAACTTTTAATACTAGAAATTACGGGATTTTTGGTTGGTCTTATAATCATTTCTCTAGAAGTCCTCCTTTCAGACCAAATGGCAGGTTTCCCAAAAGGAACTTTGGACAACCAACTGGTTGGATGTCGTTTAATAGGTTTGAACACCCAAAGACCGGAAGGTCTTGGTCCCCCGCTTTTAATTATTTTCTTTAAATGTGCAGGAACAGTCGGAAAGGACTGTGAACAACAGGTGGGTTGTACACAGTGGTTGTTCCCGGAACATGGTAGGGAACAAGAAATTGTTACTTGATTGGAAGGCTGTACAAGGAGGAAGAGTAAGTTTTGCAGAAGAAAGTGGAGGAAGAATTTCAGGAATCGGTACGGTTACTAACATAAGAATCAAATTGGAAAAAGTAAACTTTGTGGAAAAATTGAAGCATAATCTTCTGAGCAATTCTCATATTTGTGACAAAGAATACACTGTGCACTATACAAAGGACGAAGCCTTAGTGCTTTATCCTAGCTTCAAGATCCCAGAAAGTTGGACAGTCATGCGAGATCTAAGAGAGAAGAATACCTATGTGATGGACAGGAGATCCACAAAGATAGCAACAGAAGAATCATATCTTCTGTCCAAAGCAACAAAATTTGAATCTGAACTGTGGCACCGAAGAATGGGACATTTCCATCTACGTAAAATGAATTACATTGTCGAGAATGGGTTAGTACTGGGGGTTCCGTTGAAAAATTTCAACTTTGAAGATAAATGTCTGTCATGCAAGAAAGGAAAACAGCGCAAGAAGCCACATCACTCCAAGATGATTAATTCGATTGTCACACCTCTAGACCTGCTCCACATGGATCTCTTTGGTCCCAAGATGATTAATTCGAAGGAGCCAGGACTATGCTGGCAGATGCTAAACTTCCTGCCATATCCTTAATCGTGTTGTCGCTACAGCCTGCCATATCCTTAATCGTGTTTTAATTGTTAAAAGATTAAAAAAAACATGTTATGAATTAATACATGGTCGAAAGCCTAATCTGTCTGGTCTCGAACCTTTTGGTTCCCCTTGTTCGATATTAATGACGAATTCAGAATTTGGTGAGAAAGCTGACGAAGGTATTCTCGTTGGTTACGTGGTTGGTTCTCCCAATTGAAGAGTCTTTAATCTATCAACCAACAATAGGTGGTCTGTAACACTGACATTACAAGTTACAAGTCACCAAAGCCTAGCATGGGACTAGATGAGGTTTTTGATTATGACAAACTGTTTAATTCATTTAACTTACCTTCTTATGAATTCACAGATTTGGAAGAAAGGATGGCCACTCAGATGTTACTTGATGAAGAAGAGGCCATCACTCACAGCTCAAGTACCGAAGATAAAAGATCAAACATGTCTAGTGCTGAAGGAAGACCCGCTGTCTCAGTTGAACAAGAGTTCATAAATCCTTTTCACACCCAACGTAATTTAGATGTACTCACTCCTAATCTGGGTGAAAACTTGGTAGTTGCTCCTTTCCAAACCACAAGAATCCACAAGAATCATCCTCTGGAAAATGTGATTGGAAACTCTTCTGATGGGGTGTGGACCAGAAGTACTTTGGAAAAAAATACGTATGTCTATATGAGCATCAAAGATACTGGTATTATGAATGAATGTTTGTATGCTTGTTATATCAGTCAAATAGAACCGAAAAACTACCAGATGGCGTTGAAGGACAGCTATTGGGTCGAAGCCATGCAGGAAGAATTGCCTCAATTTAACAAAATGGAGGTGTGGCAGTTGGTTGAGAAGCCACGAGATGTGCATGCAATCGGTACTAAGTGGGTGTTCAAATGCAAAAGAGTTGAGAAAGGTGTAATCGTCCGGAACAAGGCGGGACTGGTAGTCAAAGGATTTAATCAGCAATAAGGGATCGACTACAATGAGGTGTTTCCTCCTATAGCAAGGCTGGAGACAATTCGCCTTTTCTTGGCCTTCGCCGCTCACAAAGAAATGAAGGTGTTTCAGCTAGATGTTAAGAGTTCTTTTCTGAATGGTAAGGTCGACGAAGTGGTATATGTCGAGCAACCTCCAGGTTTTCCAGATCCAGACATTCCAAATCATGTGTACAGAATCAGCAAAGCATTATATGGTCTACATCAAGCTCCACGGGCTTGGTATGCAACCTTATCTGATTACCTAATGGAGAATGGCTTTGTGAGAGGAAAGATTGATAGTACGTTGTTTGTGAAGTGGAATAGGAAGGATTTTCTTCTTGTCCATGTCTATGTGGACGATATTATCTTCGGGGCATCAAAGATGGGCATCAAAGATTTCTATGTGTCAGGAATTTGAAGCGGTCATGAAGAAAAGATTTGAGATGAGCGTCATGGGTGAACTAACTTTCTTTTTGGGTTTACATGTAGATCATAAGAAGGACAGAGTGTTTATTCATCAAACTAAATATGTTCACGACGTGCTCAAACTATTCAAGATGGAAGAAAGTACTCCGTATGATACTCCAATCTGTGTCAATCACAAACTGGGTGCTGACTCTGACAGTGATGAAGATGTGGATCCCACTCAATATTGTGCAATAATAGGTTCTTTAATGTATCTAACTGCTTCTAGACCTGACATTATGTTTGCAGTTTGTGCTTGTGAACATTTTCAGGCTAATCCAAATGAGTCACACATGAAAGGCAAGAAGAGATACTTCGGTATCTCAAAGGAAAGCCTAAGTTGGGTCTTTTGTGTCCAAAGGGAGGTGAACTGGATCTAGTGGCATACGCCGATTCTGACTATGGTCTCTTGTGTTTGTGCACATTTTCAGGCTAATCCAAATGAGTCACACATGAAAGGCAACAAGAGAATACTTCGGTATCTCAAAGGAAAGCCTAAGTTGGGTCTCTTGTGTCCAAAGGGAGGTGAACTGGATCTAGTGGCATACACCGATTCTGACTATGGTCTCTTGTGTTTGTGCACATTTTCAGGCTAATCCAAATGAGTCACACATGAAAGGCAACAAGAGGATACTTCGGTATCTCAAAGGAAAGCCTAAGTTGGGTCTCTTGTGTCCAAAGGGAGGTGAACTGGATCTAGTGGCATACACCGATTCTGACTATGGAGGATGTAACCAGAATAGGAGGTCGACTACCGATGGCTGTCAGTTTCTTGGAGGGAGATTGGTGTCGTGGCAATGCATAAAGCAGACCTCAGTATCAATATCCACTTGCAAAGCAGAGTATATGGCAGCATCAAACTGCTATTCCCAGGTTTTGTGGATACAACAACAAATGCGAGATTATGGTATGAATTTCACTCATACTCTTATTTGCATTGATAATACTGCTGCTATCTTAGTAACTAACAATCTTGTAAAGCATAGTAAAACTAAACATATTGGCATGCGTCATCATTTTATACGGAATTGTGCTGAGAAGAAATTAATCGTGCTTGAAAAGGTTGATTCTTTGGATAAATTTGGCAATCTTTAGACAAAAGGTTTTGACCGATCTAGTTTTCAAAACCTTATTGAGTTAAATGGGATGATCAATCCCGAGTAATTGTGTCTTATTTTGGTTTAATAAACAAAAAAAACTTCACTCTCTGATGTGTTGTAAAACACACTTACTTTTCTTTATCATTTTATCATGTTTTAATTGCTTTTTAGTTTAATTATTAAGTTTGATGGTTTGTTTATGCTTAATGTTACAAAGATGATTGTTTACTTGTAGGTTTTGAGGTTTGGTGGAAAAAAGAGTTAAATTTGAAGAGTTTAGGGGCTTAATTGGTCAACTCTCAATACTACAAGTCAAGGCCCGACCCAAGCCCACAAATTAGAGCCTTTCAAGCCTTATTATATTAACTAAAGGAAAAAATAAAAAAACCCTAACTCTCCATACAAGTTCCGATCGGACAGTAAGGAATCAAGAAGAAAACAATAGGGTTAGTGTGTGGTTTGGTCCGCTAGTTGGTGTTTGTTTTGTTGGTGTTTGTTTTGAGGAGACATAGCTTTTATATAAGGTTGTGTGGCTGTGATTGTTCACTCACGTGAGCAAGATCACAAAAGCAATAAAAAAACCCCGATCGGACAGCCTCCACACAAAGGAAAATTAGTTATTTTTTGCAAGTGTTGAGCCAAGGAAGAAGAAGAAGATTAACGGAGACTTGGTACAGCAGCTACGGGTCATTAACATCAAGAAACTCAGCCATATACCTTAAGTAAAACTCTCATAAACTTTACTTTTTGTTCAAGAACCCTAACTAGTTGAATTGATCTTTTTCTTTGGATTGTTTTGCAAGTAATTGATTGTTTGACTTTGATTTAGTTATTCTTGGATTTTGAATGAGTTTGATTATGTTTATGTTGATGTTTATGATGTTTTACTTGAATGTTAATGGCTGTCCAAACTTAATGAGTAGCTAATCTTGTTTGTTCTACCTAGGTTTGATGAATATTGTTAGGGTTTGACTAGTAATATGGATTGTTAATGATCATGGCTTAAATTGTTAATGTAAAGTTTGATTTAACAGTAAATTAGATTGGGTTTGACTAGTAATATGGATTGTTTGATTATTCCTAATAACCTCGTGCTTTAATTAATTGAATCGGTTTTGATTAGTTGTTGCATGTTTAAGGCTCTTTACTTTGTGTTTAGGGTTTATTTGCGGGAAGTACAACCGTAGGAATAAGTGGGTAAATTAATTAGATAAAATCAGTTGTGAAACACCTTCTTAGAGACCGAGAGGTGATAAGAAGTAAACTCGTCTCATTACTCTTACTTGTTAGAATTAAGATCGCGCGAGAGCGGGTTTTGTTCTTGTCGGGTTTGGGTGTTTGAGCGATTAGTTGGTCTAGTTTAAGTTAAGTTGAATTGTTCCTCTATCCTTGGGTGCATAGTATTCGTTTCCATTAGGCTAGTGTGTTGGTGAGACCTAGAGGTGAGTCGGCATTAGAACACGTTAATAATTTGTTTTCCCGGTTTGTTCTTAAAATGAACTAAGATAAGTTAGAGTTTGTTAGTGAGACCGAGTGGTGATCTGACCTTCTTGAGCGAACCTTAGTTGTGTCATTCTTTAGAACCGGTGTCGTGAGAGTTTTCAATCCATTGTCTTGTCACCTCCTTCAATACGATTCTTACCTAGGTAGACGTTTTTATCACTAAAGTCAAAGTTTCCGAAGTTTTGTCAAAAGTTTTCATTTATTTAAGTTAAGTAGTTAAATCAAATCTAAAAAAATCAATTAAATATTTTGGTGAGTCTTGGTTAGAGTTTAGTGATTATAAACGTTTTCACGTGTCTTCGAGTTCGATATCCGGATTTTCCTCATCTGTGCTATACGCGACCGGTACACTTGCCGTTTGTGTGAACTAGGATAGATTGTTTGGTTTTTAAAGCTTAGTTGCGACTTGTGTTTTATTTATATATATATTTTCGCACATCAAGTTTTTGGCGCCGTTGCCGGGGACACGGTTTTAGGCGTATTAAGAACGACTCGAGTTAGGACTTGCCTTGTTTACTACTTTTTTTTCGTATTTGTTTTGTTTTGTTTGTTAGTTTAAAATAGTTTAGCTAATTATAGTTTCTTTTTTATATTTTAATAGTTGTATGCGACGTACTCGATCTCTAGGACCACCAGAAATTGAAGGATTTCCCTAACCAAGGAGAGAGCTTTTTGAGAGACGTCATACAAAACCGTCTTCCAGTTCATCTACATCCGTCGGTAATACGTTCTCTTCTCCTACTTTTTCTGAACCCGTTATTAGGGATAGGATTATGGGCGACGCGAATCCACCACCGAGGAGGACAGTTGCAGACCGGGCCCGTCCGGTCGATGCTGGTGCGAGATCCAGCATTGCTCCACCAGTTATAGGAGTTCAAACGACTTGGCAGATTCCATCTAATGTTCTGAACACGATTGCTCATTCTGCTCAATTTCACGGGTTACTCCATGAGAACCCACATGCTCATATCACTCGCATCACACGAATTTGCGACACGTTTCATCTTGCCGGCGTATCCGAAGACGCCATCAAACTCCGAATCTTTCCGTTGTCACTCGTTGATCATGCGAGTCTGTGGCTTGAGTCTCTCCCACAGGGATCCATTGCTACTTGGGCTGCCATGCAGACCCAGTTTCTTGAAAAATACGATCCTCCGGCTAAGGCCGCTCGTTTGCGTAACCAAATTCATTCTTTCCAGATGGAGGACACCGAGAGCTCTACGAGGCGTGGGAAAGGTTCAAAAATCTACTTGCTATATGTCCAAACCATGGCCTACAAGACTGGGCTGTTGTTGAGAAGTTCTACAACGGAGTGACGTACGCAACTCAGAGTATGCTCGACACAGCTGCAGGAGGTAACCTACTGACAACGAAGGATACGGATGAGTGCATTGCCTTGTTTAACGGTTTAGCCATGAGTGGATACCAGCGACCACCAGTTAAGAATACCAAAACCGTCGATTCCCTATCACGCGGCATGCATTCGGTCGACATGAGCACCACACTTGCGGCACAAGTTGAAGCGTTAGAAAAGATCGTGAAGGACTTGCAGGTGAAAAGTAAGTTGCGAGATCTGTAGAGGGGGATACGATACTGTTCAGTGCCCCGTAGGTTTCCAGGAGGAGGCAGTCGATTTCGTTAATAATCCAAACCGAAATCAACATTCTTTCAATTCTGATAATTCGGGGTGGAGAGGTAACCAAAATTCCAACTGGAGGAACGGCAATCAGTCCGACTTCCAGCAACGTCAGAGCCAATTCCAGGATTCCGGTGAGGGAACGAGTAGTGGGGAGAAGAAGCCCATGTTAGAGGAGATGATGGCACAGCAGACACAGATGCTGTCGCAACTCATGACTCGAGAGGACTCCCGACACAAAGAAACTCAAGAGAAATTCCGGGAGCACGAGTCATTCATGTGAAATCAAGGAGCGTCAATTCAAAATTTTGAGAGTCAGATAGGAGAGATAGCAAGTCGTCTAAATGAGAGGTCCCCAGGTACACTTCCAAGTAACACTGAACAAAATCCGAAGGCGTTCGCGAAGGCTGTGACGACAAGGAGCGGTGCAGGGGCACCTAGCGAGCCCGTGATTCAAGAGGCGACGAGAGGAGTCGTTAACGAGCCTGCAGTAGATGTAGAGGAGCAGGTAGACGAGGAGATTCAGTTGGAGTCTCCACCGGCCAAGGTGCATCAGAGACACAGCCCCGGAAGTTCAGCACAGGCTGAGAACCAACCATTACCCAGCACACCACCGAGAGTCTACAAACCTAGACTCCCATATCCCGGGAGAGTCCGTAGGGATAGAGACGAGGAGCAGAACTCCTAATTTCTTGATCTTCTGAAGCAACTTCATCTTAATATTCCTTTCCTTGAGGCACTTACGCAAATTGTGACACCCGGTAAATTCCCAACCCCTTAAACTAAGTAATCAACCTAATAATTAGGTGATTGTGAATATTAAGCGCGCCATGTTAGTCAGCGCGTGCATTTGTTATGTGCGCCCTGCGCGAGCGCGCCATGTTAGTCAGCGCGTGCATTTGTTATGTGCGCCCTGCGCAAGCGCACCATGTTAAGAACCAGCGTGAGCATATGTTATATGCGCCATGCGTGAACGTTTTGGCCTTATGTTTTTCATGAAACTTTATGTTGTCTAAATGGGTTGACCGTCACGCATGAGGCTAAGGCGGGTGCATCCCAAAACCAATTATGCGCGTGCGGGAGGGGAACTAACCTACCCGCATGGCGGGAACGTTGAGAACTAGTTTGTCTGAAGCTCCAAGATGGAATTGACTTCAACATGACTGATCACTATGTTGAAATACCAAGACCACCTGGAGAATCTACAAATGAAACTCAAATGTCCCTAACTGCGAGAAGGTTACGCACCTACCCGCAGCAAAGAAATGTCCTTCACGCAGAAAGCTATGCGCACAAAGTGATGCGCACAGAACACTTAGTCTATTCTCCAGACATAAGGAGATTACTCCCGCCCAAAAGGAAACAGTAGCGTGTTTCAGAGATTTTCCACTTTTTACTGTACACTGACAAAAGTACCTGAAAAAGCACACTGTAACATGAAAAGTCAACTGTCAGCCACCCTATTCTCACCAACCCCAGACCTGCATGTCCTGTCCAAATCAAATCAAGATCTTTTATCCACTCCTCCACTTTTAAGTAAACAATAAACAATAATAATTTCCATACTTTATCATCATTACACCTAGATATGAAAAGATTTCAATCCCCTAAAGCAAGGGATTGTGTTCCCTTGAGTTTGCCTATAAATTTGTAACCTAAATTATCACCCAAAACACACTTCAAAGAACTACAAACTTGCACTAATCCTCTCCCAAGCATCCGTTGTTTCCAGCTCCGATCCTGTTACTAGACCTTCGATTCCGAGGCCAACACCAAGAAAACCCGAATCTCGATTAATCCCTTAACAAGAACCTCAGGTGAGTCTCACAGCCCCTATTTTCACTATTTTCACTATTTTAAACTGTTTTCGGGGCGAGGGACACGTACCTAAATAATGTTTTATCATGGCATACTTACAAGCTATGCAAGCGATTATGTGTTTAAATTATATTTCATGATGAGCAATGCGAACGGTTATCTAAGGTTTTCGATGTATGTGCGCTAGAACTCGAGTAAGTGATCACTTTACCATTGGAACTCTAAGGGTAGGGACTGCTGGTTTGATCCACCCACTCGTAGGGGTCGCACCTCTTTGCATGGACGAGTGCCTAGTATGGTCATGGGGCAGTACTATGGGTTTGAGCCCGCTCGTAGGGGTCGCGCCTCTTTGCATGGACGAGCGCCTTGTTTTCCGGCACAACGTCCGCGCGTAACCCGCGGGACGGAATTATTGATTTGCTCGTAGTGGCAGCGCCACTTTGCATGGACGAGCACATTTTCCTGAAACGTTCGCGCGTAACCCGCGGGACGGTATTACTTATTTTAGCTCGTAGTGGCAGCGCCACTTTGCATAGACGAGCACAGTTCCCAGAAATGTTCGCGCGTAACCCGCGGAACGATTTTATCAGAATATGTTGATATAACTATGTTTTACCAAGCTTGTGCTTTAATGATGCTACCAGAATTATGTTTCAGAATGATTATGATGCAATACGATTTATCAAGTTGCAAAAACTTGTGAACTCACTCAGTTTATACTGATTCAAATGTTTTTACGTGTCTTTCAGGAGATAATTAGGTAGCGCATGGAGTCACACTTAGAGCACCTCACGCTGAACATCTAAACTAGCTTTTTGGAAGATTTTAGTTCTATCCCTTCGATGCGCGTGGTTGTTCCCGCCGCGCAAGGGGATATGGCTTGGAAATCTTCAACAGTTTTATACTTGGATGTTTTTATGTAATTTTTAAACAATGTAATGTATTGTATTAAACAATTCATGCGCAATGAAAATCTTTGAATGTTTGCAATGGCCCGTGCTTAATTATCAATCCCCACTCGCGCGCGCCCGGCTGTTTCCGCCGTTCAGGGCCGGGTGTGACAGATTGGTATCAGAGCACTGGTTATAGCGAACTAGGAAAAGAAGTTTTAACCTAGACTATAACCGTTGGGGAATCGCATGAAATATTTTTCAAAGAAAATATTTTCAAAAGAAACTATACACACACTTAGGAACACGGGTCACACTGTCTAGTAAATAATGATAACATTATGTGCTCAGAGTACATGCGCTAAGTTTAATATATTTCCACTCTTTTAAAGCGAGAATGCCTCCAACTAAAGCCAAAGGAATTACCATGACACCCGAGGAACTCGCGGAAATAATCGCGCAGGCGATTGCGACACATGAGGCCAGCAAGGCCGAATCAAGTCAGGGTCGTCAGAATGAGGCCCCAGAACCCGAATCAGGAGCCTTGGACAAAGGATGCTCCTATAAGACATTCATGGCCTGTAAGCCTTGGCCATTCAAGGGAACCGAAGGGGCCATTGGGCTCTACAACTGGATTGACAAGATGGACAGTTCTCTCCATTAGCGGATGTAGTGAGAACCAGAAGGTCCTTTACGCGACCTGCATGTTCCAAGAAGCAGCTTCGTCTTGGTGGAAGCTTCAAACGAAAACATTGGGGCGAGAAGTTGCTCTCCACAAGACCTGGGAGGAACTGAAGGAAATGATGATGAGAAAGTTCTGCTCTCGCGCAGAAATCCAGAGTCTGCAACAGGAATTCTGGAACCACACCATGGTAGGAACGGATATCGACGCCTACAACAACCGGTTCAACGAACTTTGCCAGTTGGTGCCAGATATGGCAAACACGGAGGAAAAGAAGATCGAGAGGTATATTTTTGGGTTACCTCCTGTTGTTAGGGTTCCGCTCAACGCCGCAGCACCTCCAACCTTTGATGAGGCGGTAGCGCGGGCCATCACCCTTACAAGGGATACGGTCCGTGCGGGTTTGTTAACTACGCGCGGAACCGAGCAGCGAACCTCTGATCCCAAGAGGAAATGGAACTCTCACCACCGAGGGTCCGACTCCAAGCAGCCACCGTTCAAGAAGCAGGAAAGCGCAAGGGTTTACGCGATTCAGGCCGCGGAGCCACCACGAAAAGGATACAGCGGGCCTCGCCCATGGTGCAACAAATGCAAGTACCACCACGAGGGTGAATGCGCAAGAATCGAATGTGCCAAATGTGGCAGACCAGGGCACAAGACGATGAATTGCCGTGTCAGAGACGCTGGAGCAAGCGACAACTGCTACGCATGCGGGAAGCCAGGGCATTTTAGTCGGGATTGCCCGCAAAAGGGAAACCAAGCTCGCGGGAGAGCTTTTGTGATCGGCGCAGGCGAAGCTAAAGAAGAGCCGAATGTGGTAACCGGTACGTTTTTGCTTAACGGACATTTTGCATCTGTCTTATTTGATACTGGCGCTGACCTAAGTTTTATATCTGCTGAGTTTAAAAACTCCCTAGGCTTAGCAACCAGTAGGCTAGACACGCCTTATACTATAGAACTAGCCAATGGTAGGCAGTTATGCGCGAACGAAAGAACTGAAGAATGTGTAATAGTCATGGGAGGTCACGGGTTCAATATTAACTTGTTACCAATAGACTTGGGAAGTTTTGACATTGTGGTAGGTATGGATTGGTTAGTCGAGAACCACGCGGAAGTTATTTGCCATGAGAAGCAGGTTCGGATCCCACTGTTGAACGGAGAAACCTTGGTAATTCAAGGGGAAAGAAAGGGAGTTGCGACGAAACTGATTTCGTGCCTAAAGGCGCGTAAGTGCCTAAGGAAAGGGTGCTACGCCTTCCTGGCGCATGTCGTAGAAAAGAAAGGAGATGAGCGAAGAATTGAAGACTTACCAGTAGTGCGCGAATTTCCAGAAGTTTTTCCTGAAGATTTGCCCGGATTACCGCAGCCGCGACAAGTAGAGTTTCGTATTGATTTAGTCCCAGGAGCTGCGCCAGTAGCTCGAGCGCCTTATCGACTAGCTCCATCTGAGATGCAAGAGCTATCCAATCAGTTACAGGAACTATTGGATAAGGGTTTCATACGCCCAAGCTTTTCACCTTGGGGAGCTCCAGTACTGTTTGTTAAGAAGAAGGATGGTTCGTTCAGAATGTGTATTGACTACAGGGAGCTGAACAAGCTGACAGTCAAGAATCGGTACCCCTTACCGAGGATTGACGACCTATTTGACCAGTTGCAAGGATCCAGTTATTATTCGAAGATAGATCTACGGTCAGGATACCACCAACTTAGGGTCCATGATGAAGATGTGCCGAAAACAGCCTTCCGAACTAGATACGGCCATTATGAGTTCTTAGTGATGCCTTTCGGGCTAACTAATGCGCCGGCTGTGTTCATGGATCTGATGAACCGCGTGTGCAAACCATACTTGGACAAGTTTGTGATTGTGTTTATAGATGATATTCTGATTTACTCTCGGACCAAGGCCGAGCATGAGCAACACCTGAGATTGATTTTGGAATTGTTGAGGAAAGAAAAGTTGTATGCGAAGTTTTCCAAATGTGAGTTTTGGCTTAGAGAAGTTCATTTTCTCGGTCACGTTGTAAACGAGAAAGGAATACACGTTGATCCTTCTAAAGTCAAGGCCATCGAAAACTGGGAAGCGCCAAAAACCCCAACTGAGGTGAGGCAATTCCTAGGGCTAGCTGGCTACTATCGACGCTTCATTGAGAACTTCTCCAAAATAGCTCTACCTCTGACCGCGCTAACTCAGAAAGACAAGAAGTTTGTTTGGGGCGAAAATCAGGAAACAGCATTTCAAATGTTGAAACAGAAGTTATGTAGTGCGCCAATTTTGTCTCTGCCCGAGGGGACGGATGACATCGTCGTTTACTGCGACGCTTCACATCAAGGACTCGGATGTGTCCTTATGCAGCGAGACAAAGTCATAGCGTATGCCTCGCGCCAACTCAAGACCAATGAAAAGAACTACACAACGCATGATCTGGAACTTGGAGCGGTTGTCTTCGCGCTAAAGATTTGGCGCCATTACCTCTATGGTACAAAGTGTATAATCTTTACGGATCACAAGAGCCTTCAACATATATTTGATCAAAAGGATTTAAACATGAGGCAACGAAGATGGGTTGAATTGTTGAACGATTACGATTGTGAAATTAAGTACCACCCTGGAAAGGCGAATGTGGTAGCAGACGCGCTAAGTAGGAAGGAGCGAATAAAAACGCTACGAGTCAAGGCTCTAAGGTTGACCATTCACGCAGATCTCTCTACCCGCATCCGAGACGCTCAGCAAGAAGCCTTGAAACCAGAGTTTGTTAAAAACGAATGCCTTGGGGGTATGGTTAAGAATTTGGAACTGAAAGAGAACGGCAATCTATATTTCGCTAACCGCATATGGGTCCCTCTCAAGGGAGGATTGCGCGAGCAGGTATTGAACGAAGCTCACAAGACGCGGTATTCCGTACATCCTGGCGCAGACAAGATGTACCAAGATGTTAAAACGCTGTATTGGTGGCCCAATCTTAAAGGCGCCATCGCGACGTATGTCAGTAAGTGCCTGACGTGTTCGAAGGTAAAGGCTGAATACCAGAAACCATCAGGGTTGCTTCAACAGCCAGAAATTCCCATGTGGAAGTGGGAACAAATCTCTATGGACTTCATCACCAAACTGCCAAGGACACCTGGGGGTTATGACACAATATGGGTTATTGTGGATCGGCTAACTAAGTCAGCGCACTTCCTGCCGATCAAGGAAACCGATAAGATGGAAAAGTTAGCCCGACTGTATATTCGAGAAGTAGTTTCAAAGCATGGAGTCCCAGTGTCCATCATTTCTGATAGGGATAGTCGGTTCACATCAAGGTTTTGGAGATCGTTACAAGGAGCTCTAGGTACTCGCCTTGATATGAGTACAGCTTATCATCCTCAAACGGATGGGCAAAGCGAGCGAACAATCCAGACATTGGAAGATATGCTGCGCGCGTGCGCAATCGATTTCGGAGGTAGCTGGGATACTCACCTCCCATTGGTTGAATTTTCTTACAACAACAGCTATCACACAAGCATTAAGGCTGCGCCGTTCGAAGCTTTGTATGGGCGCAAGTGTAGATCCCCACTGTGCTGGGCTGAAGTGGGTGACAAGCAAATGACTGGTCCAGAATTGATCCAAGAAACAACAGACAAGATTTTTCAGATAAGGGATCGCCTTAAGACAGCGCGCGATAGACAGAAGAGCTACGCAGATGTGCGAAGGAAACCATTGGAATTTCAAGTAGGGGATAAAGTACTTTTGAAAGTCTCTCCATGGAAAGGAGTCCCCCGTTTCGGCAAGCGAGGAAAGTTGAATCCGCGCTACATTGGACCATTTGAGATCCTGGAAAGGATCGGTCCGGTTGCTTATAAGCTCCGTTTACCCGCCGAACTCAGTGGAGTTCATGATACGTTTCATGTGTCCAACCTCAAAAAGTGCCTATCTGACGAAACGTTGATTTTGCCGTTGGAAGAGATTCACATCGACAAACAGCTGCACTTCATAGAAGAACCTATAGCAGTAACCGATTGGAAAGAACAAAAGTTGCCCAGAAGCAGAATCAAGTTAGTAAAGGTTCAATGGAATTCGAGGCGTGGGCCTGAATTCACTTGGGAAAGAGAAGACCAGATGCGCATGAAATACCCACACCTCTTTCAGAGCATGGCTTCTGCCAGCAACGTCTCCTAAATTTCGGGACGAAATTCGTTTAACGAGGGGAGAATGTGACACCCGGTAAATTCCCAACCCCTTAAACTAAGTAATCAACCTAATAATTAGGTGATTGTGAATATTAAGCGCGCCATGTTAGTCAGCGCGTGCATTTGTTATGTGCGCCCTGCGCGAGCGCGCCATGTTAGTCAGCGCGTGCATTTGTTATGTGCGCCCTGCGCAAGCGCACCATGTTAAGAACCAGCGTGAGCATATGTTATATGCGCCATGCGTGAACGTTTTGGCCTTATGTTTTTCATGAAACTTTATGTTGTCTAAATGGGTTGACCGTCACGCATGAGGCTAAGGCGGGTGCATCCCAAAACCAATTATGCGCGTGCGGGAGGGGAACTAACCTACCCGCATGGCGGGAACGTTGAGAACTAGTTTGTCTGAAGCTCCAAGATGGAATTGACTTCAACATGACTGATCACTATGTTGAAATACCAAGACCACCTGGAGAATCTACAAATGAAACTCAAATGTCCCTAACTGCGAGAAGGTTACGCACCTACCCGCAGCAAAGAAATGTCCTTCACGCAGAAAGCTATGCGCACAAAGTGATGCGCACAGAACACTTAGTCTATTCTCCAGACATAAGGAGATTACTCCCGCCCAAAAGGAAACAGTAGCGTGTTTCAGAGATTTTCCACTTTTTACTGTACACTGACAAAAGTACCTGAAAAAACACACTGTAACATGAAAAGTCAACTGTCAGCCACCCTATTCTCACCAACCCCAGACCTGCATGTCCTGTCCAAATCAAATCAAGATCTTTTATCCACTCCTCCACTTTTAAGTAAACAATAAACAATAATAATTTCCATACTTTATCATCATTACACCTAGATATGAAAAGATTTCAATCCCCTAAAGCAAGGGATTGTGTTCCCTTGAGTTTGCCTATAAATTTGTAACCTAAATTATCACCCAAAACACACTTCAAAGAACTACAAACTTGCACTAATCCTCTCCCAAGCATCCGTTGTTTCCAGCTCCGATCCTGTTACTAGACCTTCGATTCCGAGGCCAACACCAAGAAAACCCGAATCTCGATTAATCCCTTAACAAGAACCTCAGGTGAGTCTCACAGCCCCTATTTTCACTATTTTCACTATTTTAAACTGTTTTCGGGGCGAGGGACACGTACCTAAATAATGTTTTATCATGGCATACTTACAAGCTATGCAAGCGATTATGTGTTTAAATTATATTTCATGATGAGCAATGCGAACGGTTATCTAAGGTTTTCGATGTATGTGCGCTAGAACTCGAGTAAGTGATCACTTTACCATTGGAACTCTAAGGGTAGGGACTGCTGGTTTGATCCACCCACTCGTAGGGGTCGCACCTCTTTGCATGGACGAGTGCCTAGTATGGTCATGGGGCAGTACTATGGGTTTGAGCCCGCTCGTAGGGGTCGCGCCTCTTTGCATGGACGAGCGCCTTGTTTTCCGGCACAACGTCCGCGCGTAACCCGCGGGACGGAATTATTGATTTGCTCGTAGTGGCAGCGCCACTTTGCATGGACGAGCACATTTTCCTGAAACGTTCGCGCGTAACCCGCGGGACGGTATTACTTATTTTAGCTCGTAGTGGCAGCGCCACTTTGCATAGACGAGCACAGTTCCCAGAAATGTTCGCGCGTAACCCGCGGAACGATTTTATCAGAATATGTTGATATAACTATGTTTTACCAAGCTTGTGCTTTAATGATGCTACCAGAATTATGTTTCAGAATGATTATGATGCAATACGATTTATCAAGTTGCAAAAACTTGTGAACTCACTCAGTTTATACTGATTCAAATGTTTTTACGTGTCTTTCAGGAGATAATTAGGTAGCGCATGGAGTCACACTTAGAGCACCTCACGCTGAACATCTAAACTAGCTTTTTGGAAGATTTTAGTTCTATCCCTTCGATGCGCGTGGTTGTTCCCGCCGCGCAAGGGGATATGGCTTGGAAATCTTCAACAGTTTTATACTTGGATGTTTTTATGTAATTTTTAAACAATGTAATGTATTGTATTAAACAATTCATGCGCAATGAAAATCTTTGAATGTTTGCAATGGCCCGTGCTTAATTATCAATCCCCACTCGCGCGCGCCCGGCTGTTTCCGCCGTTCAGGGCCGGGTGTGACACAAATGCCCAAATACGCAAAGTTTCTTAAGGATATTCTTTCGAACAAAGAGAAGTTAGCCGAAGTCTCTTCCATTCCTCTGAGTGCTTGTTGATCTGCAGTCTTGCAGAGAAAGTTACCAGAAAATATGTCCGATCCTGGGAGTTTCACAATTCCCTGCATCTTGAGTGATAATACAGTCGTCCATGCGCTGGCAGATCTTGGTGCCAATATTAATCTCATGTCGTATTCCGTGTATCGCAAGTTGGGTCTAGGAGAACCGAGGCCTACCCGTATGAGTATCCAGCTTGCTGATCGTTCTTTGAAATACCCCCGAGGGGTGGTCGAGAACATGCTTGTTCGAGTCGACAAGTTCATCTTCCCGGTGGACTTTGTCATCCTGGACATGAACGATGACGATAGTGTCCCACTCATCTTGGGCCGACCATTCCTTGCCACTGCACAGGCATTGATCGATGTCTGCGAGGGTAAATTAATCTTAAGAGTTGGGGATGAGATCGTCACCTTTGACGTTCGACAGTCTCTGAAACACCCCAAGTCTGCTGATGACTCCTTATACTTCATTGATACCATCATGGAGCATGTTGGGGAGTTTCTCAGCGAAATTTGTGGAGGATCTACCTCCGACACCCAGATTCTCGATAGGGAGATTCTGGAGATTGAAATGGTTGCCGTAACCAATCAGTCCTTATATGACGACACCGAGTCGCATACCCCTGAATCTGGCGTGTCTGCTGAGATCGTACGAGACGATCCGATGGACCGACCTTCGGTCGAGAGTCCTCCTTCTTCCTTAGAGCTTAAGGATTTACCTTCCCACCTTGAGTATGCATTTTTAGATGAAGAGAGGAAGCTTCCGGTTATCATTGCATCTGCTTTGACCGAGGTCGAGAAGGAGAAGTTGTTGAGGGTGCTACGAGAGCACAAGGAGGCTATTGCATGGAAGATTATCGACATCAAGGGTATCAACCCTTCGTTTTGCACTCATAAAATCCTCATTGAGGAAAATTTCAAAACTGTTGTCCAGCCGCAACGGCGGCTTAATCCGAAAATGCAAGAGGTCGTAAAGAAGGAGATCATTAAACTCCTTGATGCGGGGATCCTTTTCCCCATTTCTGATAGTGCTTGGGTGAGTCCAGTCCAAGTGATTCCTAAAAAGGGTGGCATGACTGTCGTCACCAACGAGAGGAACGAGCTTATTCCCACGAGGACTGTGACGGGATGGCGAGTCTGCATCGACTATCGCCGATTGAATGATGCCACCAGGAAAGACCACTTTCCTCTCCCATTCATTGATCAGATGTTAGAGCGTTTAGAAGGTCAGCAGTAGTACTGCTTCCTAGATGGTTTCTCCGGGTACTCCCAGGTTTCCATAGCTCCCAACGACCAGGAGAAAACCACTTTCACCTGTCCTTACGGAACGTTTGCTTACAAACGTATGCCGTTCGGACTCTGTAACGCTCCGGCCACATTCCAGAGGTGTATGGTGGCCATTTTCCATGATATGATCGAGGACTCCATGGAGGTGTTCATGGACGATTTTTCGTATTTGGGAGTTCCTTCGATCATTGTTTATCAAATCTCAAGAGGATGATGTCCCGCTGCGTTGACACCAACCTAGTCCTTAACTGGGAAAAATGTCATTTCATGGTTCGCGAGGGCATTGTTCTAGGTCATCGAATCTCAAATGCGGGGATAGAGGTTGACCGGGCAAAGGTCGAGACCATTTCTAATCTTCCCCCGCCTACTTCTGTGAGATCAATTCGTAGCTTTCTAGGTCATGCTGGGTTCTACCGCCGGTTCATCAAAGATTTTCTAAAATCGCGAGACCCATGACCAAACTTTTGGAGAAGGATGCTCCATTTGTTTTTTCTGAGCAGTGTATCGAGGCGTTTGATCTTCTAAAAGACAAACTCATTAACGCCCCAATCATGGTTACTCCCGACTGGTCGTTACCATTCGAGTTGATGTGTGACGCGGGCGACTTCGCAGTCGGAGCGGTTCTTAAACAACGAAAGGATAAACATTTCCATCTGATCTACTATGCGAGCCGGACCTTAAATGGCGCACAGGAAAGCTATACCACCACCGAAAAAGAGCTTTTAGATGTGGTGTTCGCTTTCGACAAATTTAGGTCCTATCTAGTTTTGTCCAAAACGATTGTTTATACGGATCATGCCGCAATTAGATATCTTTTCAGCAAGCAGGATGCTAAGCCTCGTCTTATCCGATGGATCCTGTTGCTTCAAGAGTTCGATATAAAGATCCGTGATAAAAAAGGGGCCGAGAATGTGGTGGCTGATCATCTTTCACGTCTAGAGGGAGTTGATTTAGGAGATTTGGGAGTTAGGATCGACGATCGTTTTCCGACGGAGAGTCTGATGTTTGTTACTGCACAAGAGGAAGGTTTTCCATGGTTTGCTAATTTCGCGAACTATCTCGCTGACGGATACCTCCCAAAGATGTCTTACCAGCAAAAGAAGAAATTCTTTGCTGAAATCAAATTTTACCTTTGGGACGATCCATATCTTTTCCGCATTGGTGCTGATCAGCTTATTAGAAGGTGTGTAGATGTCAAGGAAGGATGGCAAATTTTGAGCCATTGTCATGTGGGACCGACTGGAGGTCACCACGGTGTGAGTTCTACGGCAAAGAAAGTCTTTGATTCTGGTTTTTACTGGCCGTCTATCTTTAAGGATGCTCATCTTTTCATTAAGAGTTGTGATCGTTGCCAGCGTGTCGGCAACATTTCGTCGCGAAACGAAATGCCCCAGAATGTCATTCAAGTTTGTGTGGTTTTTGATATTTGGGGTATTGATTTCATGGGACCGTTTCCATCTTCGCGTGGAAACAAATACATACTCGTGGCCGTCGATTACGTGTCTAAGTGGGTTGAGGCCAAAGCTCTACCCACCAATGATGCCCGAGTGGTAGTCCGTTTTCTAAAAAGTCTATTTGCTCGTTTTGGAGTCCCGAAAGCCTTGATCAGTGATCGAGGTACTCACTTCTGCAACTCGCAGATGGATAAGGCGTTGAAGCGTTATGGGGTCACCCATCGGCTTGCGACCGCCTACCACCCACAGACTAGCGGGCAAGTAGAAGTGAGTAATCGTGGAAACAAACGTATTCTCGAGAAAACGGTTGGTTCAAATCGTCAGGATTGGTCCGACAAAATAGATGACGCTCTGTGGGCCTTCCGTACAGCATACAAGACTCCGACTGGTTCCACACCATTTCGGATGATTTATGGGAAGGCCTGTCATCTTCCTGTTGAATTGGAACACCGCGCTTCATGGGCCCTTCAAAGGGTTAATTTTGATTTACCCGCCGCAGAGGGTAGTCATTCCATCAATTACACGATTTAGAGGAGCTCCGGGATCACGCATATGCACAATCATTTCGGTATAAGAAGCATACGAAGGAACTGCATGACAGGAAATTGAAGTGTAATAAGCAGTTCAAGTGTGGGGATATGGTTTTACTGTATAACTCACGGTTGAGGTTATTCCCGGGAAAGTTGAAATCCCGATGATCGGGACCGTTCACGGTCACTGAGGTTTTCCCGTATGGCACGATTGTGATACAAGATCGAAGCGGGAAGTTTAAGGTGAACGGCCATAGATTGAAGCACTACATAGGAGAGCCGATAACTAATCAGACAGTCGAGGTGTTCTACCTTGACTCATTCACCGAGGAATAGGCGTGATGGATGCATCACTCGGGAGACAGCCCGAGTTGTAGAGTTTGTATTATGATTCTCTTTATTATCTGTTTTTATTTGTTTTATTTTTATTTATATTTATAAAAAATAAAAAAATAAAAAAAACACAAAAATATGTTTATTTTTTTATGTTTTTGTTTTCTGTTTTGTACGCCGCTACATGCGAGCGAGTTTGAGTTTTTACAGGTATTATGCGCATGGTAGCTCTGATGGCATTTTGGAACTGGTTCACCCGAGGTTGCGGCCGCGAATGAAATGCTATACGGTCGTTCGTTCGAGTCATACACAGCTGATGAAGAATCTGCATCTAAACCAGGGGAGTAACCCGTTCTCTATTTTAATTTATGTTCTTTCAAGTTTTAATTTTATGCTTTACGTTTTATTTTTATTTTATTTCTTTTCCTTGTTCTCATCGAGGACGATTTCATTCTAAGTGTGGGGATGGGAATTTATTTTACTTAGTTGTAAAAAAAAATTAAAAAAATAAAAGTTTTCACTTGTTTTTCGTTTTCGTACGTTGTTAAAAAAATGTCCCTTGTTTATAGTTTCTTTTGCATTAAAGTGGGAGATGATGATATTTATCGAAAATCGGTTTTTCAAACTACTAATAATATGAGATAAATAAAAGAAAATGCACTTAACTAGGAATGTGTCGGTAGGCTCAGCCTTGAAAATGAAAGGGCAAATTTGATAAAACGGTTAAACGGAATCTTTTGTGGGTAAAGCGTTTTGTCCTTGAAAAATAAGCAACGAAAGGTCGGGCCATACTCAAGCCTCAAATTTTGGTATGAAAAAGTGGAAATATCATGAGTTTTAAAAATTTGAATACATTATCATATGATGCTTGGGTAGGTATAACGTTAGAGTATGCCGTGTAGCCTGTGATATAAATCTTAAACTGCTAGTTTAGTATTTTACACCTCATTGGCGTATGGTTTTATAACCTTAAATCCTGTATTGATGGGATGCCTCGGGTCCGGAGACCATGGGTCTGTATGCAATCTATTTATCTGGGTATTCACAATTCCTAAGTGGGGTTATGGATATTTAAAATAAAGCCAAAGAGCAAACCCTTATAAGTCTATAAACATGATCACAAAAGTACAAAAGTATAAATACACTACAGACTTGATCATCCACGCTGTTAGCCATGTGGGGTCCCCTTGCTCGCGTCTCATTACCATTAAGAAACGGACCACAAGGGACACGCTACATGTAAGCCCTACAGATGAAATTTTGCATACTCACCTATGGTGATGGATTTGGAGTATTGCTTGATAACGGGGGTATGTCATGTTGTGGGGAACACTAGCTATAAATTAATTGAACCTTAATCGTATCTAATGACTGCTTGGTAGACTTTGATGCTTAAGCTTAGGTGGATAAAAAATACCCTTGATTGTCTTAACTATTCATAAATATTGAGCAACAAAGTTTTAATTCTGCTAACTTTGAGGTTTAAGTCAAATTGGGGTGGTCTAGTCCGGTAAAAGTTGAAAATAAGCGGGTCTTAATTGTGTAAACCACTAAGTAATATTATTGTCGGATCTTATTTGTCCCGGTAAAGATTAAGGCATGGGTTTAGGTGGACAACAATATCGATGATCGCGGTTTTTGCGTTTTTCTGAGCTTTAAAATCTAACCTATATGTTTGATTTGACTTTGATTTTCCGATTCTGAAAAAACTGCAGTCAAATCTTTTTCAGGGACGAGAAAGTCTTAAGTGTGGGGATGTTTGATGTGTTGTAAAACACACTTACTTTTCTTTATCATTTTATCATGTTTTAATTGCTTTTTAGTTTAATTATTAAGTTTGATGGTTTGTTTATGCTTAATGTTACAAAGATGATTGTTTACTTGTAGGTTTTGAGGTTTGGTGGAAAAAAGAGTTAAATTTGAAGAGTTTAGGGGCTTAATTGGTCAACTCTCAATACTACAAGTCAAGGCCCGACCCAAGCCCACAAATTAGAGCCTTTCAAGCCTTATTATATTAATTAAAGAAAAAAAATAAAAAAACTCTAACTCTCCATACAAGTTCCGATCAGACAGTCTGGAATCAAGAAGAAAACAATAGGGTTAGTGTGTGGTTTGGTCGGCTAGTTGGTGTTTGTTTTGTTGGTGTTTCTTTTGAGGAGACATAGCTTTTATATAAGGTTGTGTAGCTGTGATTGTTCACTCACGTGAGCAAGATCACAAAAGCAATAAAAAAAACCCCGATCGGACAGCCTCCACACAAAGGAAAATTAGTTATTTTTTGCAAGTGTTGAGCCAAGGAAGAAGAAGAAGATTAACGGAGACTTGGTACAGCAGCTACGGGTCATTAACATCAAGAAACTCAGCCATATACCTTAAGTAAAACTCTCATAAACTTTACTTTTTGTTCAAGAACCCTAACTAGTTGAATTGATCTTTTTCTTTAGATTGTTTTGCAAGTAATTGATTGTTTGACTTTGATTTAGTTATTCTTGGATTTTGAATGAGTTTGATTATGTTTATGTTGATGTTTATGATGTTTACTTGAATGTTAATGGCTGTCCAAACTTAATTAGTAGCTAATCTTGTTTGTTCTACCTAGGTTTGATGAATATTGTTAGGTTTTGACTAGTAATATGGATTGTTAATGATCATGGCTTAAATTGTTAATGTAAAGTTTGATTTAACAGTAAAGTAGATTGTGTTTAGTGGCTGTGTTTTGTTTGATTATACCTAATAACCTCGTGCTTTAATTAATTGAATCGGTTTTGATTAGTTGTTGCATGTTTAAGGTATTTTACTTTGTGTTTAGGGTTTATTTGCGGGAAGTACAACCGTAGGGATAAGTGGGTAAATTAATTAGATAAAATCAGTTGTGAAACACCTTCTTAGAGACCGAGAGGTGATAAGAAGTAAACTCGTCTCCTTACTTTTACTTGTTAGAATTAAGATCACGCGAGAGCGGGTTTTGTTCTTGTCGGGTTTGGGTGTTTGAGCGATTAGTTGGTCTAGTTTAAGTTAAGTTGAATTGTTCCTCTATCCTTGGGTGCGTAGTATTCGTTTCCATTAGGCTAGTGTGTTGGTGAGACTGAGAGGTGAGTCGGCATTAGAACACGTTAATAATTTGTTTTCCCGGTTTGTTCTTAAAATGAACTAAGATAAGTTAGAGTTTGTTAGCGAGACCGAGTGGTGATCTGACCTTCTTGAGCGAACCTTAGTTGTGTCATTCTTTAGAACCGGTGTCGTGAGAGTTTTCAATCCATTGTCTTGTCACCTCCTTCAATACGATTCTTACCTAGGTAGACGTTTTTATCACTACAGTCAAAGTTTCCGAAGTTTTGTCAAAAGTTTTCATTTAGTTAAGTTAAGTAGTTAAATCAAATCTAAAAAAAATCAATTAAATATTTTGGTGAGTCTTGGTTAGAGTTTAGTGATTATAAACGTTTTCACGTGTCTTCGAGTTCGATATCCGGACTTTCCTCATCTGTGCTATACGCGACCGGTACACTTGTCGTTTGTGTTAACTAGGATAGTTTGTTTGGTTTTTATAGCTTAGTTGCGACTTGTGTTTTATTTATATATATATTTTCGCACATCACTCTCACTTAAAATTATGTCAGTTGCTCAAGTTTGAAGTACATATACTTGTATATGTTTGGTGCTCTGATCTACCTGTAGATTCAATAGGATAGCCATTCACCTTAAAACTGAAAGCGTCTGGGGTGATTGTGAGGTATTTTATTTTAATTCCTTCGCTGAAAACTATGTCGGCGGCTCTAAGTTTGAGGGACACATATTTATATGTGTTTGGTCTTGTTAACCAACTGGACATACAGGATGGCCATATACCTAAGAACTAAGAAGTGACTGGGGCGATTGAATTTAAATTGTTTTTTTCTGTTTCTCTGAGAAGTGATATAATCCTTCAGTCTATAGCTTTTCAAGAAGCTTCAAAGTTGGTTTTTAAAATTTAAAATTGATTCAACTTTTGGAAAATGATAGATAAATTGATTTTGTGTTCATAACGGGTGAATTATTAAGCTTAAAGGCTTTAGAACAGTCATTGATTGGCATGGTAGCTTTCCATGATGCGTAAAAGTTGAAGTGATACAAACTAAATCTGCTAGATTTGCTGTGGGGAGTCATTTTGAATAAATGTGCATGGCTCCACATATATCTCTCCGAATGATAGGAAGAAGAGTGATTACCAGTCATACACGAGCCCGTTAGTTTCTTGATCACCAAAAATATTTTGTTTCTGTACCTCATTTGCAAAAAAATAAAAATAAAAATAAATAAAAGATAAAAATTATGTGTAATATGAAGTTGCTGCCTTTACTATTCAAAAGCTTAATACTACAAGGATGGGGCACTTAAATAAGTCCTGTACACACTTAATGAAAGGCATGTAAAGCCAAATTTCTTGTAAAAATTTTGATCAAGCGCTATGGGTTTGAAGTTAAATTGGAGTGATCTGGGGAAAGCCAAATATGCCTTGAGAATAGATAGGAGGCATCACAGGTCCATAAGTGATGTCCATCTAAATTCTATGCCTAATTGAACCTAACTCGTATCACAGAGGCAATGAAAATCATGCTAAGTTTCAAATACCTGCCTTCAACCTGTTTCTCTATGTCAAAATAACGTTGAACATGAATCCTTATGACAGCATCTTAATCAATATGATTCCATGTTCAGATCTTTTCATGAACGTGATGGTTTTTCTCAAAGACTGAAATTTGATCCCTCATTCCTTTTAAATACTTATATTTATCTTCTTTCTTAAAATCACGGGTTACTCGTTATTGGTTTTGTTTTATAAATCTTTAAAACCCTTATCTTACTTTAACTTCACCATGGCGAAGTTAGCCTAACTTCGCCTCCGGGGTATTCCAAAGAGCATATAAGCAACTCATGGGTCAAAATAGGTCAAACTTCACTTCTAAAACCCCCGGCGAACTTATCTCAGAATCAATCTTGTCCAAATCTGCTTTTGTTTTGTTAATAAGGTCTATTACCTCTTGACGTTTCACAATTGCTTACTGAACAGTGCTAATTCTATTTATCCAGTTTTATTTTATTTATTTTCTCGGATAGTTGCTATAGGTAATTAATACTTCTTTGTTGATAGTTTTTACTTGATATCATATGTTTGGTGACCTTCATCAGACCTTGTTTGATCTGCAGCGGGCGTCTAATCGTTTTTATTTGCAACAAATATGGAGTTTACAATTTGTTCATGTAGCGAAGTTAAATAATGGCGAAGTTAATCTAACTTCGCCTGGCCTCTTAACTTCGTTGACCATACTGTTTGCTTATAACTTCGCCGTAACTCTAACTTCGTCATTAAATTGTTAAGCGAAGTTAACAACTGCCTATGCATTTTTCTAACTTGGATCATTTTACATTGCAGATATGGCTGAGGTTGTAGGTTCTGGTGGCACGGGTGGTGATGGAGGTGACGGAGATAAGAGGCATTTTTTCCCAGATCACAACATGTATGTAACTCTAGACCCAGATACTCGTGGAGCTGAGGATTACGCGGAGATTATTCTGTTTCTCATACGCTCTCGGATTTCCGGGTAAGGTTTACTAAAATATGCTTTAACGAGTAAGATTTTAAGTGGGAAAACTTTATTGAGCAAGGTTTAATAAAGAAAGATATTTCCTTAAAACATTTTAAATGTTTGACAGCTATTTACTCACTAACAGACAAAAGGCATTTCAAACCCACTTTCAAAAAGGTATAAGAGAAGGGAGTTAGAGAAATTCTTAGATTTCTGACGCTCAGCCACATTACATGATGACATCAATGGTAGGCGTTTGGAAGCTATCGTGGCCACTCATGAGATCAGGATTACTGAAAGATTGATCTGTACATGCCTACAATTACATGATGATGACCATAACCCAATAAACTTCACCACCGATCATCCGTTGAAGATTTTTACACAAACGATGGGTTATCAAGGAAACGTCAAAGAAGGAAATTTCCAGAAAGGCATGTTCCCAAATCTTTATAGGTTTTTGATTCATCACATCACTCAGGGCTTTGCCCCTCGGAAGGGATCATGGACTCTCATGAGTCGAGACTTAGCAAATGCAACAGTTGCTGTTGTATATGATCTTCCATTCAACTTCTCACAGATAATTTTTGAAGGGATGGTAAGTATGTTAAGGAAGCCTAACAAAGAGAAGTTCTTAGCATATCCCAGATTCCTTCAAATTTTTTTTAACCATGAATTGCAAGATTTGCCTACTCTGGGAACAACACATGTGCTTCAGAATCCTAATGTCTACAAAAGGATTGCTACCTTGCCAGCACTAGTCGGTTTAATCCAAGAGCTGAGTTTGATATGCTACCTTGGTTAGTTGATCATGATGCTGATATCATGCTTGTACCAGAGTTGACATCTGAGGAGGAAGAGGATGATGATGAAGAAGAAATGGATGATGATTCTGATGGAGATGATGGAGGAGATGAAGATATTGGAGGAGATGGAGATGACAGGGGAGTTGGAGAAAATGTTGCTGATGATGCACAAGTTCAGGAGGGAGGATCAACCATTACCTACACCACGACCAACACCTATACCTACCCCACCAGCCACAACACCTTCCTCACCACCACCACATGACCAAGTCCATCAATCACCACCCATCCAAACACCACCCACCCATATCCAAAGCCCACCTGAAACCTAAGACCAACCCTTAACCCAAACACAAACCTTTATCCAAGACCCAAGCCACACAATACATGAACCCTATATTCCACAAACACTTCCTACTGACTTACAAAATTTTCCACCCACATCAACTCAATCCCCTACACACTCCCAGACTTTAGACCAACCCAACCAACCCACATTCACAATAACCCATTCCAGAACTCTTTTAGTACAAAACATCAACCCTTTGCCCTCAACCAGTCAAAACATATTTGAAAGCCCAAGCCCTTCTATTGACCCAATCCAAGCACAATACCAAACCATAAACCCACCCACTGATCCTATCCAACCTTTACCTGAACTTTTCTCTACTTCACCACCACCAACCCCTCCATCTGGTACTTATTTCTTTGAGAGAAATATGGACCTTATGATGGAAAATGCTGATCTGTGAGGGAAAAATGAAGAGGTGATGAAAGAGAATGCTGAGTTAAAAGAACAGTTGGCCCATGCTCTAGTGAAAATTCAAGCCATGGAGGCTGAGGTTGAGAAGACCTCAACCGTACCAAAACAGGGGAGAATATTTCAGAAGCCATTGTTGCTGATGAAGATATTATAGATGTTGAGGTTGATGGTTTGAAAAGTATTTTGAAGATGTATGATAGTGATATTGATGATAGTAATGAAAGAATGGATGATGATGAAGGCTATGAAGGTGACAAATCTGACATTGATGAACAGGAATATGATGTTCATGATGAGATTTTGAATACCGTGTATGGAGATTTTGATGATGATCTGTTGAGAAAGGAGAAGGAGATTGATGCTGAGATGAATAATCAAACTACTGATAATGTGGTGACTACAGAAGCAATAGCAACTGATTCTATTGCTACTGATGTTTTTGCTGATCATTGCCACTAATGTGTTAACTGATGTGATGGATGAGGATGCTGCAACTGAGGAACCGGTTCTAACTGAACAAGAAACTAATGAAGAAAGTTCCAAGAAGGTTGAGCATGATATGGAGATTGAATATTTTATGGATGATATTGATAATTTCCCACCTGAATCAGAAGAAGGGTGACATGGCAGTATTTGGCCGCATTCCTGAATTCCAGGTAAATGGATGCATTATTTGCGTTCCTGTCTACCATTATTTATTTTGATGTATAAAATGTTTGAAATGGTGACTATGGCATGGGAGTTTGAATGTTTGGGTGTGTAAAGGTCATGTTTTGCTGCAATGCTGGTATTTGCATGCTTTTTTGTGCTGAAACTGTGTTAAACATGGTATTAGTTGTGGTGTTTGTAGGAATAAGGTTACTTGACCTTGTTGTTGTTTCATTTCTAGTTACCGTTGCGTTCAACATGCTCTTCATGGACGCGTTTTCCGGCGTCGGCGTCATGTTGAAAAATTCGTGTGGACAGATTGCATCGTTGTTTTTCTATTTTGTTGCTTTTTAAGATTCACAAGTAAATTCCTATTCTTTCGTAAAAATTGGCACCCAGTTCCTCCGTTCTTTCGTCTTCCGACTCAACCTCTATCTCTTCTACCATGTCCTACGCCGTAACTCTAGCATTTTGCACGTTACTTGCTGACGTCACAACATTACCTATTCTCCCCAAAAAATCATTAACAATTGTCGTAACCTCACTTCCATTCACTGATGGAGCCAATGTTAAAGCAAATCTTAGTCGGGTTGATTATCGGGCTGAGATTAACTCTAATGGTTGTGTATATGAGTGATTTATTAGAATTATATGGAGATGATATCAATAACATATAGTAAAGGTGTAAATGTATTGATATTCATATATCGTATGTATTGTTACACACACACACAAATGTTATATATATATATATATATAAAAGATAGACTACAATAATTCTTAGCGTACCTTAACATACAAAAATTGATCCTTGAAATCACATTACAAGATCTCAGAATCATCAATACATATCCAATTAATCATCGATTCACCAAAAAAAATGGATCGTTAATCGATCAATTTTTTATTTTTCTTCACGAAACCCTTTTTAAGCATATTATGATTTTCTTGAGCGTGTTTTGTATTTTGGCATTGAACGTTTTTTTTTATTTTTGGCTTTGAGTGTTTGTTTTAGCCTTAAGCGTTTTGTTTTCGGCTTGAGCATAATTCGCGTACGTTTTTGCACGTTAACCTAACTCTCTCTCTCTCCCTCCCTCCCTCTCTCTCTCTCTTATATATATATATATGTGTGTGTGTGTGTGTGTGTGTGTGTGTAATATATATATATGTACGGCCCCGCTCCCGGTGCCCTACTTTGGCATTGGATTTACTCATAAACACAATTCTATATATCATAGTTATTTAAAACTTTTCGCGGAAAAGATAAATGTCAACCATCATTACATAGGTGTTAAATTAAAACAATATAAAACATGTCATTTAGTTCAAACATTAATAACTAAGTCTTCAGATCCCAGCTTCGTTATTCATCTGCTATGTGTCCCTCTTCAAGCCAGCTGTCTCATCCTACTCACATGTGTGCATACTAAAAGTCAGCTAAGCTGAGTGAGTTCTAGTTAATCAGGCAACATACATTCATACATTTACTTTTATATCATCACACTTTCATACTTTCATACTACATGCATAACTATCTTTACTATCTCAGATATTAGTAGAGTCTGGTCTCTTTCCTTTCTATCTCAGATATTATTAGGGCCTGATCCCTCCTGTCTCAGATATTATTAGGTTCTGGTCCCTTCTATCTCCGATATAATTAGGGTCTGGTTCCTTCTTTCCATACAACCATACATACCTTTCTTTACATACACATTTCATTATATACTTTCATGCATACTCTTAACCTCTTACATATTCGTTCATACACATTCACATATCATACACTTACCACTTAAGGTAAGCGTATTAACTATTCACATTGAGTATGCACACAGCCCCGAAAACATAAGGAAATGGGGCTAGAGACTCACCAGAACTCGGTTCCTTTCAGAGTTAATGGTAACTCATTTCTTTAACTAGGGTGCGGCTAACTGTATAACAATTTCACGTATCAATTAACTATCACTACTTATATCGTATTTTTAGTTTAATATAACCCTAAACAAACAGCAGTCCGGGGACAGCGCCCCTAGCAGCAGGGTCTAGGGGCGGAAGCCCTTAGCAGGGTCCAAGGGATAGAGCCCCTGGCTGGGGTTGAGCTATCCCATTCGTCATAACGAATGGTCTCTGGTTAAGCCTCATTTGCTATCATGTTCGTTATAACGAATGGTTTGATTTGAGATGAATGAGTGCATAACGAATGACTAAGGCCATTCGTGCTTCCTATAAGACGAATGAGTGCTCATTCGTTACATGAGCGTGCAAATGTATCTTATAGCGACTGACTTGATTCGTTGTCTTATCATGGCGAATGAGTGGGTAACGAATGACGAATACTATTCGTGAATTCTGCAAGACGAATGAGGGGTTCATTCGTTACAAGACACGCGAATGTGTCTTATTCGTTATGATAGTTTAACGAATGATCAGTGATTCGTCTGACATGACGAATGAGCATCCGACTTATCCATTCGTTGACTCGAATGTCAAAGTCAAAATTGATATGAACAATAACAGTCAACATGCACCAAATTTTCAATTAATCCTCGTATCATGATGAAACCACACAAATATGGTATCATTGGGTTCGTATACCAAGCACCTACAAACCCCAGTCCACCAAACATCGAATCATCGTGTTTAAATAGTGTTTTTGATCGATGTATATACATACGGCTGACATATGATTAATTAACCCACCAGATGTTAACGAATTTCAACGAGAATCGTTGCATTTGATTCGTTTGTACCCTTTATATATAGATCTAGGAATACTAAACAAGTCGAACAAGTTTTCGTTATAGAACGTACCTTTGAACGAATCAGTTTCCAAACGCGATCTAGTCTTGATTTCGGTTTTGGCTCGTTACGGTGCTCTAACACCAACAAGCTCGGGTTTTTGCCTTCGAATCTTGGTTCAAGATAAAGGAAAGTGTTTGTGTGTGTTTTTTAAGGTTTAGGCTATGGTGTAGAGATGGATAAAAATGGAAAAGATTAGGGTTTAAGGAGTATTTATACACCCTTAAGCCCATGGACCTAAGGCTCATTCTATCCCTTATTCCATCTTTTAATGTCCAAGGCCACCCTCTAATAGTTTATTTATCTAAACTAGATAATAACGCATTATCAAACAAACGAAACTTCTTTTATTATTATCACCGAAAGTAGGATGTTACAATATATATATATATATATATATATATATATATATATATATATATATATAAAAGTTAACGTACAAATTAAATTAACGTGCTAAACGTGAGAATCAAGCAGAGTAATTATATATACAAGTAATTACATAATTACTCTACTTGTATATATAATTACTCTACTTGTTTCTCACTTTTTGCACGTTGAAATCTACTTGTATATATAATTACTCTACTTGATTCTCACGTTTAGCACGTTAATTTCATTTGTATTTGATCTAACCTCTATATATACACACACATTTTGTATTTTTGGCTTTGTATGTTTTTTTACGATAGAATTGTTATTTTCCGGTTGTTGTCTGTTGTATGACTTTCTTTGTCTTTAGTAGATTAAGGTTGTATATGCTCTTTCTGGGATGTTATCCATGTGGCCATAGGGGTTGCTTAATCTTTTTAAAACAGAAAACCAACAACATTACACATATATCCAAAACCATTACAAATAAATAATAAAAATTCTCATTCGATTTTCTCACTTCTTTTATACTTGTTCTTTCTTCAAATTCTCTTATTATATAGAATATGTTCTTATGCGGTCCCAACTACACTGCTACTCCACCCTTTCAGTTGAAGTTTAAAGGTGAAGTGACAGATTTTTTTTGTTCTTTGGACGAACGTTTTGGAATATGTGCCATCTCCGTTTAAAAGAAGCCAAAATTAGTCCATTTGAGGGAAAAAAAAAACACATGATACCATAGAGGGCTAAGTTTAAATTACTCTTTATCCACAAATAGGTACGTGAAGTTCAAATTGTGCGTAGACCAGCGACCAACGTTGATCAATGCTCGGGTTGAAAATAATCAAACACCGCACCCTTTAAAGAATTAGGATAGCTGGTGAACACCTAACAAGTTTAAGCTACTAATTTTTGGGGGTTGTTTACTTCTTTTTGTTTATTTGTGAACCATATGAAATATTACACCAATAGATGTGTAAGCAAGGTTTAATTCATGTGAGATTCATTGCCTTGGTTCTCTAAACTTGGGGGAGGTCATGAGGGGATCTTGGCGGTATCAATGCGGACTAGTTATCCTCATGTTCATTTTATTGTTCCGTTTCTTACTTATTATATACATTAATTAGTCCCATTAGGGATTCAATCCATGATTTATAACCAAAGCCAAAGAGCACGAATGGGGTCCAATGTGTTTTTTTTGATTTGATTGCTGCATATATATATTTTGGATTCAAAGATAATTGAGAGAGCATGGAATTAAGGATGAAAATTACAGATACGATGATAGATATTAGTTCCAGAGTGAAACTATTGTTTCATTTTCTAACCAAACCACTACAATCCAACATTAACCTTCCACTAAATAAAACACAACCAACCATACTTGTACAAAGTCACATTATACTCTTTCATTCATCATCATCCTCTTCATCCTACAAAATCAAGTGTTCAATAGTTGTGTTAATAATAAATAATAATAATTGTTTAATTACCTCTCCACTGTCATCATCATCATGAACTTCTGACTTTGACTTGTCAGATTCATCTTCTCCCTCTTCTTCTTCATCATCAGGCTTTCCCTCAGCCTAACAATCATCAACAATAATAACTGAATGTTTTGGGATGAGTTTAAGGCTTTCAATTGAAATTACCAGTTTCTTATTATAGGCCTGGAGAGTTTTATCATACTCCGACTTCCTCTTGTCCGCTTTGGCTACAAACGGAGCTTTCTCCTACAAATCCGAAATCAATTAAAAGAAAAGAAAATGTTGAAATTGATTGAAAACTTACAGCTTCGGACATGGATTTCCATTTCTCACCGCCAGCTTTCCCGACCTAACAAACAAATCAATCATGAACAAATAATAAATAATTATTATGAAAAGTCAACGGCAGGCGATGCTTACAACGGAAACGGATTTGTTGTTAGGATGCTTCTCCTTGTACTGTTTCCGGAAATCCTCCCTGTTTACGAACATATATATATTATATATATATATAATTACAAACAAAACAGATCTAGAAGACAGAAACATGAGGTGTCTTACATGAAGACGAAGAAGGCACTGGCAGGCCGTTTGGGTTTGTTAGGATCCTTGCCCTTCCTCGCAGCCGCTTTCTTCTTCACCGAAAGCCTAAGCATTAATAAATAAATAAATAAAACCTTATGTTTAACCAACAAAAGACAAGTTCACACAGAAACTCACCTGCTCTCCGGTTTCTTGGATTTGGCTCCTTTCATGGCGTAACTCGGTGGGTGAACTCAGTGAGTTGGTAAGGTATAGATAAGAAGGAAACAAGTGAGTGGAAGGAGAATAATATAAGCGTCAAGGGAAGGGTTATGGTTTGGTTGGGTGTAGTCTAGTGTATTCCTCTTGCTGTGTGCATTACATTACATTACACATAAAACTCTACTATTATCAAATTTATCGACTCCGGATTTAGGCGGGATTTTTTTTACTTTTTTTTTAATCCGAATTCATTTGAAATTCATGTCTAGACGAAACTAGTGTATGCAACAAGGTATACAACTAAAATGTTATTTGATGAGGGTGTGTCATTATCACGGTTTTTTTAAACAGTTTTAAGTCTTTATTAAACTGTTTCGTAAAATGTTATATTTCAAAGGATTTGTTGTGTTGTCATGTAACAAGCAATGTGAATTAACCTTGGTGTGTGAAATTTTTAGCATGATATTGCTCACTTAACTAATGAAAAAACATTAAGTTTTATTATTCAATCAAAAGAGAGCCTCAATTCGATTTAACTACATGAAATGTTTTAGGCCTTGGTTTATGTGTTTGAATTTCTTAACTAAGATTGTTGCATATCAATAGGAAGTCTGACGTTAGTTGGAACCACATCACCAAAGCAACTTGTGATCAGTAGTACTTAGAACACTAACAACAAACTTTTATAAACTATCAAATCAGCTTCACATCATATTCCAAACAAATCTAAAAAACACTCACTTTTATACATAAAAACAAGCATCCACAAACCATATTATAAATATAAACATGTAATAGTGTTTATGAGAGAATGGTACCACCTAGTCGCCCACTTGCCCGTCTACGGTCCTAGATTTCCCTGCTGGACTTCAAGTTCACAACAAGGTAGGTTTGTTGCCCTTGAGTCCGTGCTTGCCACATAATCCGAACACCCCCACAGAGTTGATCGTTGTGGGGGCTTTTAAGTCATGTTGTTGCACACCATCAGTGGTAAGTGAGATCGATATCAGCACTAATTGGCTTTGAAAGTAACCATGTTGCACACTACCGTATTTAATATTTTATTTTCTCATTCATTTAATTACTCCATATTAAAATGACCCATACACTTATAATTGCATTTTATAACTTATTCATATGAATCCTCTACTTTTTAAGTTTTGAAACAAAAATCTTTAATAATTACTTATAAATAATCATAATTAAGAATTATACCGCAATTAATTGAAAAGATCTTTTCTTATTATACACATCTTCATTATAGTATATTTATATTTATTATATGTCATGGGTCAATATGTATAAAGGTGGTATGGGTGTAAAATAGGAGGTCATGAGTTCAATACCAATAGTTTACAAAAAAAAAATTAGCTATTCAAAAAAAAAATATTTATTATATGTCACACGTGGTAGCAATAATACAAAGTGGTCTAGATGCCACATCGGCGATCCGTGTGCTCCTTTGTGTTTTCATTTGTGTTTCTTCTGTGAACGTCTAAAAAACATATGCACGTGCTAGCCCATACGTGTTAGTTTGGTGTGATGGTAATGACATCAATGTCAATGTGTAGTTTAAACATAAAAAGGTTTCAGTATATTTACCTTTTCTGCCCTTATCTTTATTTTCACGCAAATTATATCTCTTGTTAACTTTATTTATTACATATATCCCTGATGCAAAACTTAAAATTACATATATCCATCTTAACATTAACCATCTTACCACCACAAGACCCTCCTTCCCCGGCGCCACCCATCTCCTCCTCTCTCACTAACCTGCTAACACTCTGTTTGGGGGGGGGGGGGTTAAAAGGTGGGGTCCATTCTATAACATTAGTCAGTTTCGAACCAAAAACCCAACCCTTTTAATTTTGGCGAATTAGATTTTAATAATCTCAACTTAATGCAATTGGCCGATAATACTTTCCTCAAAATGGTGCTCCAAACAGCTTGATTTTAGTTAATTAAAAGTTTACACACTGGAATTGAAACATCCTTTAGTTGTTTGGATCACCGTTTTGAGATAAGTTTTACATAAATTGAATTGTATCCTCATTCCGAACGAAAGCCCCAAAACATCAATTTGAAATTTAGAAAGAACTTAACGTCGTTAATTTTTTTAACGTGGTCCAATGAAAACAAACAGTGTGAAAGTTGGGACCTATGTTAATTTATAAGTTGAGATTATTATCGGCCAACTGCATTAAGTTAGTATTATTGAAATCCAATTTGCCTTCAATTTTTTTTTATTAGTGAGAGATTATTATCCGTGTTCGTTTACGTTAGGTATGTGGAATTATACTCGTTTATGTTATCGGAATAATTTAAGCTCGATTGCAAACCTTATTTCACATAATCAAAGTCCATGGGTCAAAACTGTCAAATTCCAAACCTTTTGGTGATATATTCTCGTCTCGCTACCTGAGGGAATTCACCCAAACCCGTCCTCATACACGACAAAACTAGGGTTTACGATTTGTCAATATGGGTCGTACTACGCAATGTGTGGCTTCTATGCCCGTTGCAATAAGCGATGCAGACGCAGACATGCAAATTGTTTTCCAAGTTAATTTGGTTTACCAAATCACATCTAATCTCGATTATAATTCATTTAACCAACTTCTATATGATTCCAAGGAATATTCTAGCATAAACCCTTATCTAATTCTCGAAGATTTATTTTTCATTTCTTTTATAAACTAGCTTTATTAGCCTTTTCCGTCTTATTCCCCTATTATAATTCACTCTCAAAATTGTGTTTTCTTCTTCAATTGTGTTGTTCTTCAAGCATTGCTCATGAAAAGTCAAACCAGAACTCTAATCTTCATCTTACATTCCAATATCAAAGTAATTCGTAATTGTATTTAGTTCCTTGTCATGCTCGAGTCGAAACCCCTCACTCAAATCCATTGATTTGAGGTTTTTCAAGATTAGTTAATCAAATTCTAAATCTAGGGTTTGTGTTTTTTAATATGGAATTTTTTGCTTATTTCTTTGTTAAATTCAATTAGATCAACAACTAAACTCATTATATGTCGTTTTTATATTCTGAGTTTGTTGGAAGAGAATTCGTCCGAGTTTCAAGTTCGAGTCCGATAAAACCGAACTAGTCGCTTAACTAACTTTAATTACACAAATTGCATGTTTTTCTTAAATAAAATAAATTAAGTTGTCTAGGACATGGCTAATAAATATTTAAACCAAGTTTCTTTAATAAAACCATATTTTTGAAACGTCAGATCGTTAAACTCAATTTCGTTGTTAAAACTTAATTTTCGTTAAAACCCCGACTAATAATCGAATCCATGGTTAATCTTATTTTTTAGTTTCAACTTTTTCAATCCAAATTCTAAGATTAGATGTTTTACCTAGGATTTTCCCATTGAACCAAGTTATGTTAATCAGCTCGTTTAAAGTTTGTTTTGCTTGATTTCGCTCGCTTTAGCTTTTAAGGTGAGTATGCCATAACCCCTTTTTATGTTTTCATTATATTTGGGGTGTGGCATGTATTCAATAAAACCACTTCATAATTATGTCATGTTTTACAATTAAATTATGATTCATGCTATTGCCAATGTGTTTAGTTTGGTCATAAAATGTTATGCTATATATGCTACTTGTTACACGCTTTTTGTTTACTGTATTTGGTTTTTGATGGTGGAAAGTCTAACACAAACACAAGCCCTATTATTTTGGCTTTGTGCTAAGTAGAACAAGATATTGCCTACAGTCTACAGTCTATTTTATGTCGGTCTATGCATTTCATTTTTGTTGGATTCTCACTTGACACATAATTCATATTTTTCATTATATACTATATATAAACTCTTATGATTGCTCATAAACATTCTTGTAATTAAAATTATTTTATACATTATATAGGTTAAGGATGCTACGGAGTTGAAGATCACCTAGATTTGGACTATAGGATATCTAGTTTACTTAAACTTGATTAGACAATTTTTTTTAGATTATTGTTGTAATATTGAATTATATAATGTGATGAATTGGTAAGAATAATAAAAAATTAAATTATATTGTCACTTTGAGTAGTGTCCCGTTCTTATGAACAACCAACGTTACACCCCGGCATATTCCGTCGTAGGACGGGGTGTTACAGATTGTCATTAGAGTCGTGGCTAGGATGGGTAGTTAGAAGTGACAACCAAGTATAGTTATAGTAGGTCCCGACACGAATCCGAAATATATGATTCAATTATACGAACATATCGTAAACGTGCGTATTCCGTTTACGGAGCTAACTGTTAAGAGAAAACATGCGAAAGATATAAATATAAACTCGTTGTAGCTTTATTATCAATCGGATAGAGTTTTGTTACAATTAGAGAGATGAATCAGTTAGAATAAAGGATTACTATGGACATTCTCTTGTACCTAACCATATATACCACATAGATCATACGCTTAGTTCATGCACGTCCATTTGCTTAGTTCCAAACATAAGTCTATTGAAACAAGCACTTGTAAGCGTATGGAACTATCGTTAGACTAAACCTAAGCGAATTTCCATCTCAATATAACAATTTGAGCGTATGACTTTCATACGCCAACATATTAGGTGTATGGAGTCTATTCTCTTCACTAAACATTATTATTACATATTAAAGCTAATAAAAAGACTAAGAGACTTGTCCGTACAACTTAAGAACTTGTCACACAAAAGTGTACTAACAAACTCCCCCTTGACAATGGTTGGGGTTCGTTAAGCATTAGTCTCTGTCGCTTTGCTTTCAGTTGATCTTCACACGTGTCTTTATACAAGTAATGGCATGTAGAAAATGCACTAACAAACTTCCACTTGTCATTAGCTATATGTCTTCAATCTTCTTCAACTTCAAGCTTAACGAACAAAGTCAATATTTGACCGGTTCTCAAACCTCTTAATTTCATCACTCCAGTAGATTATACAAATTGATTTTGTAAAGGTTTCACCGTCTGAATTTTGGAGTTTTGAAATTGCTATCTATTTTTAAAAACTTAATTAGATCTTGTTATTTTAGAACATCGACTTTTAGCTCTCTTATTTTGTTTGTTATATCATTAATTTTATCATATTGCTGCTTATAATTTTTGTTAGTGCACGGTTTTGCCTCTCGAGTCTTTGTATTTATCGTTTTGTACTTATTGTTTATTATAATGTAAAAGTTGTTTAATATTATAGACTAGTTCGTTATGTTATGTCTAGTTCGTTAAGGATGTTTAACAAACTAGACGAATAAGTTAATGTTTCTCCTAATTCGTTAAGGACGTTTAACGAATTGGAGCTTAGTTCGTTAAAGTTATTATTCGTATTGTAATGTAACAAAGTGGAGGCTAGTTCGTATGTGTAACGAAGTAGATCCATCTTCTATATATAGAGGTGAAATCCTCTGTTAATTTAAGTTTGAGATTTAACGTATCAAAACTCTGTCAAATTGTTCTCTCGATCCAAACTTCATTTAATATCATATAGATATATATATATACAATCAATTTGAGATTTACATACTAAAACTAATACTAATAATATCATATAGATATATATATATATACAATCAATCAATACTAATTAAGAGTAATCATGAACTAGATCCATTGATTCGTATCTAGGTCTTAGATCTCAGATCTGAGGTGTTCTCAAGTGGTATCAGAGCTTTCGGGGTTCGATTGCTCTTGATCTAGTGTTATAAGTTGTTAATTAAAGTGTTATTAAGTTTATTTTGGTTCATTTATTTTCGCGTTGAATTTGATTGAATTCTCTGTTGATTCGATTGATTATGGATTGATTTGAATGAGATTTGTGATTGGTAAGGTATTGGTAGTATGTGGTTGATTGGAATGGGAAATTGAATTGGATTGGTTGTATTTTAGTTTGGATATGAGATTGGACGAAACATGGGTTGGTTTTGTTCTGATTTGGATTCGGAATTGGGTGAATTAGAATACGGAATATTGCGATTTGGTTCGAGATGAGATTACGAGTATTTTGATATATGAATTGTTGAGTCAAACAATTGACCCAAGATGGAGATTGTTGAATCAAAGATTTGACCAAAGTGAGATATATGGAATATTGGAATCTTCTCAACCTTCTCAGAATTCGCTAAGTATGGATCCGGGCACACCTTAGACCTCCGAGCAAGCTTTTTACTTAGCCGGGCACGATATTTTGTTTATCAGGCAAGGTTATCTTCAAGAAGTCTTCTTTAGTGGATATCCGAGCAGGGTTTGCAAATTAGTGCATTGCTGGGCAAGGTCACTAGTTTATGTAAATCTGGGCAAGGTTCACTTTATCAAGCAAGTCTGTTCTTCAGAGCCAAGTAAAGTTCACTCCTGAGTAAGCTTTTGGCTAACCTAGTCCATGAATCCATGTGATTGGAAGACCGGGCAAAATATTCATTAATAATAGTGGTCCAAGCAAGCTTGATGATTTAATGGAATATCTTTAAATAATATCGGGCAAGGTTCAACTCGAGCAAGGAACAGTGCTACTGAGCACACTTTGCTAATAAGTTATTTTCTAGCAAAGAGTTGCATGGACCATCGAAGAACAAGGTTACTCGTAAGGGTTTGTCGGGCAAAGTCTGGCAAAGTCAAGAAGATTGAAGTCTACCCGGTGAGTATTTTACTTGGTAAAATACTCTTCAAGTAAAGTCTACCTGGAAACTGACTCCGGGCACACTTCTATGTTACTAAGTCCTGAAGGATGGCAGAGCACACAGCCTACTCGGAAAATAAATATTATTGCAAAGCCTACCCGGAAGACTTGTTTTACACTTAGAATATTTCTGAATATGTAATTTGAATATTTATTTACGTTTGGGGTTTCTAGAAGGAATGGCAGTTGTCCTAGGTGGCAGGACTATAAATAGAATAATTTAGGGCACGCCTCCTACGAACGAACAAGTGCCTTTACACTTTTCGGATAAGAAAGAATATTTCTCGAAAGTGACGGCTGTCTTAGGATTGTACGGATAAAACTTTCCTATCAAGAAACCCTAAATCGATTACCTTTGTATAATGAATGTTATATAAATGGAAATCTTTTGAGTGAATCTTGTGTATGTTAGTTACCTTGGATTATTATTAGCAACAACCCTGTTTGTTATTGATTCCGCCTTTAACAAATAATAATCTTTCTAATATAGCAACCCGTCAGTAACTCTCTTGTCGGCACATTAATTTGTGTGAGTTATGGCATGATTTGAGTAAGATCCAGCTGAAATCGTGGACCTGACAAGTGGTATCAAAGCTTGTTGCTGCTATTTTGGAAATATTGTTGCTGATTGAAGATTTGAAGAAAGATGACGTAAGCAGACCACTATTCCATTGAAAAGTGACGTCAGCAGCTCTGTTCTTCATTTTTTTTCTAGATCTACAATCATTTGGTGTTTTCTCTTCCTTATTCTGTTTAAAGCTTTAATTTTTATATATAAATCTTGTTCTAATCGCATCTGGCACATAAGAACTGAACAACCGGTTTTCAGATCTGATTATTTTTTTTAACTCTGTTTTTACAAAGAAACTACTTTTGATTTCTTAAAATGTTTGGTTACGAGGAACAAGAAGTATCTACTAACAAGATTCCTAGACTGTATGGACAGGATAATTTCACAAAATGGAAGGTCTTGTTTGAAGCAGCCGTTTGCTATAATGATGTTGATATGTGGAACTCCATCAAGAATGGTCCACAAGGCACTGAAGAGGAAGGTGCAAGCACAGCTGCAACTGCTGCTGTAAGAGAAAGAATGAGAAAAGTAGATGACAAGGCTTTAGCTATGTTAAAGCTAGGTCTGTCTTGGGAAATACTTACCAAGTTGCACATCATCCCAATGCCAAGGCAATGTATGATGCAATACTTGAAATATTTGAGGGAAATGTTGAGCTCATAAACATCAAGAAACAGGGATTGAAGCAGCAGCTAGAAAGATTTAAGTATAAAGAAGGAGAAAGGTTGAAGTCTATTCTGGAGAGGTTCTTAGCAATAGTGAATGATCTCAGAACCACAGACTACGTCATGACTGACTTTGACCTTAATACCAAGCTGCTCAACTCTATGCCAAAGGAATGGTACACTGCCTTCAAATTCATCCTTTAGAAGCACAACTTCAATGACTTGAAATTGGATGATGTAGTGTGCTTTCTTCAAGCTGCAGAGATAGAGATGATAGAGAATGAGATGATTAAGGAGGAAAGACCCTGCTTCAATGTTTCAAATGCATTGATTGCACCTATGGGTAATTTGACTACCAAGAATCAACAGCAGATTCCTATTATTGAAGAACCAGTTGAGCATAGTACTGACACTCCAAAATCCTTTGTTGGTAGTAGCACAAGTAATCTTGGTAACCATCAAAGATTCAATGTGCAACTGATTGATGACACTGACTCTTCCTCAATGGCAAGTGGGAATGTACCTCATACTAGTGGTGGACATGGTCAAGGCAATGAAACACAGGCCTTGCTTTCAATGTTTACAGAATCATATAATGCATTTGTTGCAAAGAATTTGATTCACACAAGTGTGGTACAAGATGTTCTTGAGCAGATAGATGTTGATGATTTGCAGGACATGGATTTGAAGTGGCAAGCAGCCATGTTGGCTCTTAAAAGCAAGAGGCTTTACAACAGGACTGGTAGGTCACTCCTATCAGAGCCTAATGAAAGAATTGGTTTTAATAAGTCAAAAGCCATTTGCTATAATTGTCAACAGCCTGGTCATTTTACAAGAGAGTGTAACATGCCAAGGAATTTTCAAATGAACCAATTTCAAAACCAACCAAGAAATCAGCAGCCTCAATATCAACAGAATAAGCAGCCTCAATATCAACAGAATCAGCAGAGACCTAACAACAACAATAATCCCAACTTCAACAACTTTCAGCCACAAATGAACAATCATAATCAAGGAATTCCTCAAAATCAAGGTTTTCAAAGAAACAACCAAAACCTTCAAACTGCTCCAGACAACACTATTCCAGCTAACCAAAATCAGAAACAAAGTATCATCAATGCATATGAAGCTAGTAACTGATAAGTGAAGAAAGGATGAAAAGTTTGGAAGATGACTGCATGAACAGTTACAGAGCTCAGAAAAGATTTACAACTGAGATTGATGGGTTGAAAAAAATGATTATAGAAGAAAAGGTAATGAACACAAAACTGCAAACTGAAAATGAATTCTTGAAGAACTTGGTATCCACTGGAAACATCTGTGGAATTCTGAATCAAGTCAAGAAAGAAGATAAATACAAATCAGTACCACCACCATTCAACAACAACTTTATGCCAAAAGTTGATAATGAGAAAAGAAATGCATATCTACAACAATTCAAAGATGTTTTTCAAGACAAAGAAGAACTTGTGGATTTGTATAACAATGTTGAGGTGAGTGAAAAAGGAGAGTTTGTTGTGAAGAAAGAGTTGAAAGAAGAAAAGTCAATTGGAGTTCAAGTCTCTGAAGATGACTTTGATTCAATTGATTTGAATCAAGATGACTTGAGTGATTTAAGTGATCAAATCACTGATGAGGAAATCAAAGCTGCTAAAAGAGGAAGAAAATACAAGAAACCATAATCCATTGACAAACTTACAATGTATCCACCTGTCACATCAAGAATGAAGAAACATAATGAAAGAACAAAGAGAGAGCACGTGCCTTTGACATATGTGAAAAGAAAAAGGTAAATTACACTGCTGTAAGGCCTCCAAGCCAAGAAGTATTGGAAAAGATAAAGCAGTACAACAAGAAAAGAGTAAAAGAAAATGTGGATGTTGAAAACTTTATCCCTGTTTATCCTATTTTCTCTAATCATGAAGTCCTTGATATTGGAGAAGTGAAAACAATGGAAGAATATGAGAAGAGACAATCAAGACATAGGGAGAATCAAGAGGAAGAACCACTGAATATGCAAAAAAATGTGTTTGTAAAGAGCAAGACTCAAAGACAAGACATCAAGATTGAGGAGTTTGTCCCTTTCTCAATCAACTTTGATAGTCTAAAGAATCAGAAGACCATTGGAGTCAAAGAACCCAGACCAAGTGAAAGATTCTAGAAACAAAAGGAACATGAAAAATACAAAGGAAAGGTTTGGTGCAAGAAGTGTGATGAGTATGGTCATCATACAGACTCTTGTAATGAAAGACTCAAATTCAAGCCTTTTCATGTCCCAGATGAAACAAAGTATGGACAAGACTTTTTTGTGTACAAGCAAAAGTATGATGAATACCTGGGAAAGGGAAAAGTTTGTGAAAAGGAAGTTCTAAAGAAAGAAACCCAAAAGCCCCCAATGAAAGCAAAGAAACTTGTGGCTAAGCATGCTCAAAGGAGTAAATCTCCTCTAAAGTATGAGAGAAAGGTAAAACAGAACACTCAACCCTTGAGAATCATCCCTGAAAAGGATACTCAATCTGTCAAATCTGATAGTTCTCAAGGATCATCAAGCAATGAGAAGACAAGAAAAAGAGGTGCATTTCCTAAAAAAGAAACCAACAGAACTCACTGGTGATTAAAAGTTTTTGATGAAATATGGATTTGAACCTGAAGGATTCCTTTGGAAACCTAAGGCTGAAACCAAGGTTGAGACAGTTCCTGATGTGAGAGACTACTCTGAGAAGAAAGACTATGTGGTGAAGTAGTGTGACACTGCATCAGAAGTTTGTCTGAGCTCAACCTCATTTGTTAAAACCCCAAGAGAGTGTGGTTATGAAACAAACAATTCAGACAATATAGAAGTCACTCATGAAGATCCTGAACCAACAACACTCACTTCCCAAGCTGCCTCTGAAATTGAATCTGATGAGCTGCAAGTTGATCTAGCTTGCACTTCCCACTCAACTGATCAAATTCTTTCTTTTGTGCAGGAACAGTCCACTCCTCTGAATGACATATGGTATATGGATAGTGGTAGTTCTAGGCACATGACTTGTGACAAGAGATCTCTTGTCAATTATGAAGATAAGTTTGAAGGTCCTGTAGCATTTGGAAGTGATGAAAATGGTGGAAAGATTGTTGGGAAAGGAATCTTGACAAATGGAAAAGTTTCATTTGATAATGTATTTCATGTTGAAGGTCTTCAGTATAATCTACTGAGTATTTCACAAATGTGTGATAAGGGATACAAAGTCAGTTTTGATGATTCACACTGTTTCACTCTAAAACCTGAATTTGTAATTCCACTTGAAATGATTATTATGATGGCACCAAGAAATGACAACTTATATGAATTGAATATGAAAGAAGCTGTTTCAAGGGGAGGTTCATGTTTTGTGTCCAAAGCCACTGAAAATGAGTCAAAATTGGGCATAGGAAACCGTGTCATGTTAACTTAAAGAACATGAATAGACTTGTCAAAGGTGGGCATGTAATAGGCTTACCTACAAGAGAGTTCATATTTGAAGATCATTGTAGTTCACGCCAAAAAGGAAAACAACACAAATCTACTCATGAGCCAAAGCTCATCAACTCAATTGATCAAGTACTTGAATTACTTCACATGGATCTCTTTGGTCCTGTGAGTATGCCAAGTATAGGAAAGAAAAGATACTTTCTTGTGATCATTGATGACTATTCAAGATATACTTGGGTTTACTTCCTAAGTACAAAGGAAGAGACTGCAGAGTTGATTAAGGGTTGTGTAACAATGATTGAGAACAAATTGAATAAGAAGGTTAAAATGATGAGAAGTGACAATGGTACTGAGTTCAAGAATGGAGTTACGCAAGATTTTTGTGCAGAAAAGGGAATACTACAACAATTCTCAGCTCCTAGAACTCCTGAACAAAATGGTGTTGCAGAAAGAAGGAATAGAACTTTAATTGAAGCTGCAAGAACCATGTTAGCAAATGCTAATTTACCTGTTACTTTTTGGGCTGAAGCCATTAATACAGCCTCCTATGTTCAGAACAAGGTACTTGTCAACAAAAGGCATAAAACACCATATGAAATATTCCACAACAGAAAGCCTTATATCAAGTTTTTCAAGCCCTTTGGATGCAAATGTTTTCTTCTAAACACTAGAGACTATCTGAACAAGTTTCAAACAAAATCTCTAGATTGTTTCTTTGTTGGATATTCTACACACTCAAAAGCATACAGAGTATATGTGAAAGATCATTTGAGTGTTACAGAATCATCTGACATCATCTTTAAAGAGAATCAATTCAATACAGTTGATTGTGCAGCATGGCTGTTTGACCATGAGAAGTTAATAAGGTCTTTCAAAATTTATCCTAAAGACTTTGATGTCTCATTCTACAAGACCAGTGTAATTGAAGAGAAAAAGAAGAAAACATTGGACTTGGAAGAATTATGGAAGAAGGTTGCTAGAAAAGAAAAGGAATATACCTTTGTAAAGAAATCCTCAATTGATGTGGTTGAACAAGATCAAGAGAATAATCAAGATAACAATCACAGTCCTAAACATGATCATACTGAGGTCAATCAAGACAATCAAGATGTACAGAATGATAAAGTTCAGAATGAGGGAGACACAAGTAACCTATTAAATGAAGAAGAACCTGCATCTACTGCAAGATTTTAAGATTTATTTGAGATACTGAATTTAGAAAACAATGGGGCATCTACTTCAGGACAAAATAATGAAGAAGCACCAGAATTTCATGATGCAGAAACTGATTTGATCATTGAAGAACCAGATCTCAATGAAACAAATCTTGACACTAATGTGTCTACAGATATGATTATACAAACTCCTTATGTGGAAAAGAATCATCCTTCTGAAAACATCGTTGGAGATTTGCATGAAGAGTAACAAGAAGTCATTCTGAGATTGCAAACATCTATCTTTACTCCTGTTTCCTATCCCAAATAGAGCCAAAGAACATTGCTCAAGCACTAAAAGATAATAGTTGGGTGGAAGCAATGCAAGAGGAACTGGCACAGTTCAGAGACCTACATGTGTGGGATCTTGTGGATAGGCCAATAGACAGATATGCGATAGGAACCAAATGGGTTTTAAGAAACAAAAGGGATGAGAGGGGTTTGGTGATTAAGAATAAAGAAAGACTTGTAGCACTGTGGATGTCTTCAAGAAGAAGGAATAGACTTTGAGGAAGTCTTTGCACCTGTTGCAAGACTTGAAGCTATCAGGATCTTTCTTTCATATGCTGCCTCAAAGAACATTAAGGTGTTCCAGCTTGATGTTAATTCTGCATTCCTAAATGGAAAGATTGATGAAAAGGTGTATGTAGCTCAACCTCCAGGTTTTGAGGATCCTTTGTATCCAAACAGGGTGTATAAGTTGAACAAAGCCCTATATGGATTGCATCAAGCTCCTAGAGCTTGGTATGATGAGTTGTCAAACCATCTTCTTGAAAATGGTTTTCAAAGATGAGCTATTGACAAGACACTCTTCTACAAACGAAAGGGATCAGATTTGCTTCTGTTACAAGTGTATGTGGATGACATCATCTTTGGATCTACAAATGAACAAATGTGCATGGAGGTTGAAGGGGTAATGAAGTCCAAATACAGCATGAGCTCTATGGGAGAAATGAAATTCTTTCTTGGATTGCAAGTTCAACAGAAAGCTGAAGGGATCTTCATTCACCAAATTAAATATGTGCAGGACATCTTGAACAAGTTCAACTGTCATGAGTACAAAACTGCTTCAACTCCAATGGACACCAAAGAAAAGATGATTGCAGATGAAAAGCGGGAGCCTGTGGATGAACATGAATATAGAGCCAAAATTGGATCTCTGATGTATCTGACTGCAACAAGACCAAATATCATGTTTGCTGTGTGTCTGTGTGTGCAAGATTCCAATCAAGTCCAAAAGTCTCCCACATGAATGCTGCTAAAAGAATATTCAGATATTTGAAGGGAAGACCAGACTTAGGGATTTGGTATCCAAAGAACCAATCTTTTGATTTGATTGCCTATACAGACAGTGATTATGATGGATGTAACATGAGCAGAAAGTCAACCTCAGAAGGATGTCAATTTTTGGGTGAAAGGCTAGTGTCATGGCAATGCAAAAAGCAGACTACTGTCTCAATCTCCACTGCAGAAGCTGAATATGTTGCTGCATCTACATGCTGTGCACAAGTTCTATGGATTCAAAATCAGACGTTGGACTATGATTTTAATTTTCTGAACACCCCTATTCTTATTGACAATACTGCTGTATATTTTACTGTTAAGAATCCAGTTTAACATTCTAAGACTAAGCACATTGAAATCAGACATCACTGCATAAGAGGCTGCAGTGAAAAGGGTTTGATTGAAATGCAAAGAGTTGATACATGTGACAATTTGGCTGACCTATTCACCAAACCACTTGATAGAACCATGTTCAACTTTCTTCTGAAAGCCTAGGGAATGATCAACTCTGATGAGATCTGATTAAGGATGTGTGCCTAGTTGTGTACCTCTATGAGCTAACTGATTATTTGGTTAGAGGTCACACATAATGAATGTTTAATGAATATGATTGATTATGCTGTTTGATATGTTGACTGATATGTGCTTTAACTGATTATGTGTGCAACATTTGACATGATTGATTTGATTGATATGTTTGCATGTTTATCAGTTGATGTGCATTTGTGATGTTAGGATGAGTGTTCTTGTTATGAATTAATTGTTAATTTAAACTTATCTGACATCATTGCTTAATTGCTTGAATATGTGCTTTATCTGATCTTCTGATGTTATTAAGATAGGATAGACCTTGAATGTTAGCACTGTCTACTTGTCTTGATAATATTAAGTTTGATTAATATTTGATTATGTTACAAATGATTGTGTCAAAATGAGTCTTATGTCAAAATTAAATGATAAAATGAATTTTCTAATGAATTTTGCATAAACACTTTATTTTGGTCAAAACATGAGCAAGTTGATTAATGGTGTAGAGATATGATAAGATTATTCAGTTCAAGCTTTAAAGAAGCTTAAAAGAAGGATTTTTAATGAAAAGTCTCAAGCAGTTATTCTTGCTTAAATATTTGTCATTTGCCCGGTTGAAAGGACATACACTTGTGTATGTTTGATCCTTAAATCTCTATAGATTCAAAGGATAGCCATTGACCTGAAAACTGAATGCATTTGGGGCTATTATAACTTGTTTCTTATTCCTTCACTTAAAACTATGTCAATAGCTCTGACTTTGAAAGGACATATATTCACATGTATGTTTGGTCCTGTTGACCATTTCTGGTCAAACATGATAGCCATTTTACCTGCCAACTAAGAGATATTGGGGAGATTGAATTTTAAATTGTGTTTAAATGGGAAATGATAGTACAATGACTACTTAGCCAATCATATGGATTTAATAGGCTAAAAGGACCTTAGTATAGTCATTAACATGTATGGTTGCTTTCCCATGATGATGTAAAATCTAAGGTGATATAAACATAATGAATATGCTAATCTTTATGTGGAGATACATAGTTGTCTTTGCATGTCTCAAGATAAATCTCTCCAAATGATAGGCAGAAAAGTGATTACCCAGTCATACACAAGCCTGTTGTTATTTGGTCAACCAAAAATGAAACATCTTTAAATATGACAAAGAACATGTGTTAGAAAATTTTGAGAAAATATCAAAAACAAGGGGAAGAATGAATAAATCAACCAAAAGTTGATAAATGTTTTAAATATTTTATCAAACAAGAGGGTTACAACTAAGAACTACAAAGATGTTGACAAATCTGTCTCATCTTGAATGAAAGGCCTGTTATTTAACAGTAAGTCCAACTTTCAACCCCTATATATGTTTGAAAATCAAAAATACAAAAAGATCCAATATGTTCTGTCATACAAAAACAATAATTTTTGACCAAATACAGGAGGTTGGAGTCAAATTGGGGTGATCTGGGGAAAGCCAAATAAGCTATGAGAAGAGATATAAGGCATCATAGCACAGTGTTGACCATTAATGCATTATGCTATTAAGTGAACCTTAATCATATCACCAAAGAGATGAAACTCATGCTAAGTTAATACCTACTGTTAACCTATTTATGTTGTCATAATAATGCTGAGAATGTAGTATTGAGAAAGCTACTTAGTCCATATGATCCCATTCTTGAGATCTTTTCAAAAAATAGAAGAAACTGTTTTGAAGAGAAATACAACTGAAATTTGATCTCTAAATGCACCATTTGCTCTTAAACTATGACCTCTAATGAAAAACATGATCTGACAAAGTGGTTTAAGTCAAAAATTGTTGCATTTTTCCTTTAATAGGTTGAATATGTATTTTCAAGTAAGGTTTGATGCTTTATAACCTTTCCGGGCACAAAACAGTTAAATATGTCTGAATATGTATTTTCGGGTAAGGTTTGATGCTTTATGACCTTTCCGGGCAAGCTTAGTCATTTTTGGCTAAGTTTATGATTTTCGGGCATGCTTTGAAGTGTTTACACTTTCCGGGTAGAGTACACTGTTGTACTAATTTCCCGAGCAAGCTTGAAGTCTTGAGATGAATATGTGTTATAGCTAGCTTTTAACAAGAAATTCTTGTTTCGGGCAAGCTTTGCATTGTATATGCTGATTGTTATACCTAGCAAACTTTGTGAACTTAGTTTAGTACACCAAGTAAGCTTTGTGATTTGTGTGAATATGTTGTTAGGAAAGGTTTGTTAACCTTTCCGGGCACACTTAGATACTATTATTTAAGTTTGTCATTTTCATGTTTGGTTTTATATGTTGAAGTCTCTCGGGTAGACTAAACTATTTAGTTTAGTTCTTAGGCATACCTGATGATTGAATATGTGTATCCTAGTAATCCTAGTGCTAACAGAGGTCCTCGGGCAAGCTCTTTGAAATTTTAGACTATAGCACACTTAAATGTTTATATGTTTAATTTCATTCCAAGCATGCTCTGTGATATTTGTGTTTATGATTTCATTGAAATTACAAGTGTTTTCGGGCAAACTTTGTTTTCCGGGCACATTTTATATTTCGGGTACACTTTTGATCCTTCAATATACTTGGTAATTTCAAAACTTGACTTTCCATGTACACTGTATGCTAGAAGTTCTTTTCCGGGCACACTTTGTACTCTAGGAAGGTTATTCGGGTATACTTTGCATAAAAAGGTTGTTCGGGTACATTAAACATTGTAAAGGTTGCTCGGGCACACTGTGCAAACAAGTATGCTTGATTGAATATGTTTCTTATTCTGTTAGGGTTTTTGCTAGATTAAGCTTTTTAATTTAAATTTGAGAAATTTATACGGGTGTCTTAATTGATTCCTAGTAAGGATGTTTATTTGATTTTTTTATACTTGATTATTTGCCTTGTGATTAATTTCTCAAGAAATCTGGTTTTGTCGTCTAAGCTTTCTTCAATAGTATCTTGACTTTAAATTACTTAGCTTTACCAAGCAAGGTTTGATATTTTATCAGGTAAGCTTTGTGTAAGTGGTGGTATACCGAGTAGACTTTGCGAAGATTTACCTTTTCGAGTAAGGTCTGCTCAACCTAATATCATAAAAGGTAATATGTTTTATAAATGTTTTAATATATCAAGTGGATAATGTTACTGTTTGACAGCTAATAACACACTAAATGACAAAAAAACATTTAAAACCCACTTTCAAAAGGTATATAAGAGGGAGTTAGGCATAATTTTTCAACATTACTTTTCCCTCTCTTCTTCCACTGCAACTGCTTACTCACAAAGAAACCTAAACCGACTTATCGCATTCATTTTAATCCAAACCCTAATTTGAATCAGCCCTCTAATTCCGACTCGGTAAGCAATAATAATGTGTTTTCCGATCACGATTAGACTATAATGGGCTTTGATTATGTATTTGATTACTAATACACTGTTTTTGTGTTTAGGTTATAAACTTGTCGAAGAACAGGTTCTTGATGATATTTCTCTCTTCTTCATTTTTAAAACTTGAAATTACTTAAAGTAGTGAACTTTATGACTAATTTCAATTTGAATGTGTTTGATTGTGTTGTTCAGATATGGCAGAAGAAGAACAACCCAAGTACTTCTTTGAAAATAAGCATAACATGTGTGCACTATTACAAGTCACACCTGATAACGAGCCGGTGGCGAGAATGATTACTTGGATGGCTCGATCGAATGTTAGTTTTGCCTTCACTGAATGTCCAATCATCTACAGAAATCATTCGCTAGATTTCTAGAGATCTGCAAGATACGTTGATGACATTAATGGGAAAAGAATCGAAGCAACAGTAGCAAGACATGAGATACATGTGACAGAAAGAATGATTAGAAGATGCTTGCGGTTGAATGATGATGATCATAACTCAATAAACTTCAATACAGCTCACTTGATGAGGATATTTGAGCAGACGATGGGTTATCAGGGAACTCCACATGATGGACAGTTTCAAAAAGGGATGTTCCCTATGCTGTATAGATTCCTTATTCATCATGTGATACAGGGGTTTGCTCCACGAAAAGGATCATGGACTCTGATGAGTCGTGATTTAGCAAATGCCACTGTGGGGATTATATATGATTTGCCATTTAATTTCTTAAAGATGATCTTTGAGGGATTAATGTCAAATTTGAAGAAAGCTGAGGTAGATAGATTTCTGCAGTACCCAAGGTTCCTACAGATAATCTTCAACAGTGAATTACAAGATCTACCCACTATTGGCATTACACACCTACTGCAGAATCCTGACACATACAGAAGAATTAGAAATCCAGGTGTTGCCAATAGATTTGACTATAGAATTCCGTTTGAGATCTTGCCATGGTTTTTAGACCATAACTTGAATGTGATGCCAGTGCCAGAGTTGAGCTCAGATGAGGAAGGAGGGGAAGATGATTCTGGAAGTAATAGTGATGACTCTGATGGATATGGTAATGCTAATGATGGAGACGAAGGAGGGGCTGGAGGAGCCATGATTGTTGATGCACTTGATCAGGGGGAGCAACCTGAGGATCAAGAACAACCCATTCCAACACCACCACAATCACCACCACCCATAGACCAACCCATTATACCATCACCACCACAAACTCCACCACACCAAACCACTCAATCCCCACCCCAAACCTTAAACATGAGCCAGCCTGAAGCATCAATACATATATCCCCAACACCACAAACACCACCAACATCTAACCCAGTTCATTCTGATCCATTTATTCCAAACCCAACTCATACACAATCACCACCACAATCCATTTTCCAAACACAAATCACAAACCAAGAACAACCTGAACATGAACCCTTATCTAAATCACCACCTACAACCCCACATTCTGACACAGACATGTTCCTAAGAAACCTGGACTTATTGAAAGAAAATGTTGAATAGAAGAAGAGGAATGAGGAGGTCACTATGGAGAATGTTATGTTGATAGAGAAGTTGGTGAGAGCTGAAATGAAAATTAAATCCCTGGAGCAGGAGGTTGAGAAGACCTCAGCTGCCCCAAAATAGGGGGAGAATGAAAATTTGCCAACTGACTCAAGGGTAAATGTTGATACTGAGATGGAAACCGGTGTATAGACGGTTGATGGACTGAAATTGTTGAATACATAACATAAGTTAAATACAAAGAAAATGTTGACATCATAACAGATGGAAACCGGTGTATAGACACTGAGATGGCATCATAACAGAAGTTGAATACAAAGAAAATGTTGACCATTACTTGCTGAAGAACTCTGATGGAAAAATACTAGGGATAATCAAGAAGGATAAAGACTTGACCTACCTGCATGACGAGGATCTAATGGATATAAGGGATTTGGTAATACCAGAAAGTCATAATCATTACCAAATCCTTGATATCTTTAGGCTGAGAGCTGCATCAGTGATAGTGAACAGGAGACAAGCAGCCCATAATGCAAGGAAGAGACAAGATTCATAGAATAGGCTTTGTTATGTAATGTCTTCGGACATAATTTTGATTATGTAACTTGTTTATGTTATGAATATGTACTTTGATTTTGATTTGATTTGCATTTTGACAAAGTGTATGTAACCATAGGAATGTTTTGGGTTATCTGAGGTGTTCCAATCTAGGGGGAGATTGTTGAGTCAAACAATTGACCTAAGGGGGAGATTGTTGAATCAAATATTTGACCAAAGTGAGATATATGGAAGATTGGAATCTTCTCAACCTCCTCAGAATTCGCTAAGTATGGATCCGGGCACAGCTTAGACCTCCGAGCAAGCTTTTTACTTAGCCGGGTACGATATTTTGTCTATCGGGCAAGGGTATCTTCAAGAAGTCTTCTTTTCTGGATATCCGAGCAGGGTTTGCAAATTAGTGCATTACCGGGCAAGGTCACTAGTTTATGTAAATTCGGGCAAGGTTCACTTTATCAAGCAAGTCTGTTCTTCAGAGCCAAGTAAAGTTCACTCCCGAGTAAGCTTTTGGCTAACCAAGTCCATGAAGCCAAGTGATTGGAAGACCGGGCAAGGTATTCATTAATAATAGTGGTCCAAGCCAGCTTGATGATTTAATGGAATATCTTTAAATAATATCGGGCAAGGTTCAACTCAAGCAAGGAACAGTGCTACCGAGCACACTTTGCTAATAAGTTATTTTCTAGCAAAGAGTTGAATGGACCATCGAAGAACAAGGTTGCTCGTAAGGGTTTGTCGGGCAAAGTCTGGCAAAGTCAAGAAGATTGAAGTCTACCCGGTGAGTATTTTACTTGGTAAAATACTCTTCAAGTAAAGTCTACCTTGAAACTGATCCCGGGAACACTTCTATGTTACCAAGTCCTGAAGGATGGCAGAGCACACAGCCTACTCGGAAAATAAATATTATTGCAAAGCCTACCCGGAAGACTTGTTTTACATTAAGAATATTTCTGAATATGTAATTTGATTATGTATTTACGTTTGGGGTTTCTTGAAGGAATGACAGCTATCCTAGGATGGCAGGCCTATAAATAGAATAATTTAGGGCACGCCTCCTATGAACGGACAAGAGCCTTTACAGTTTTCGGATAAGAAAGAATATTTCTCGAAAGTGATGGCTGTCTTAGGATTGTACGGATAAAACTTTCCTATAAAGAAACCCTAAATCGATTACCTTTGTATGATGAATGTTATATAAATGGAAATCTTTTGAGTGAATCTTGTGTGTGTTAGTTACCTTGGATTATTATTAGCAACAACCCTGTTTGTTATTGATTCCGCCTTTAACAAACAGTAATCTTTTTAAGTATAGCAACCCATCATTAACTCTCTTGTCGGCACATTAATTTGTGTGAGTTATGGCATGATTTGAGTAAGATCCAGCTGAAATCGGGGACCTGACATGATTCACATGTTTTGGTGTTGTTGTATTAAGTTGGTATTAAGAATTTGGATTGGTTTTTAGTGTTCTTCATTTTTCCAGAAATCTGGATTTTGATGATGAAGATTTGAAGATCTTCATCTTTTGAAGATTCGTTATTTCTTCAATCAATTCTTTAATGTAATTCGTTAAGCTTCAGTAATTCGTCATCTACCTCGTTACCCAATTCGTCATCAAGTTTGATTCGTGTTATCTAGTTCGTTAGACACGTGGTCTGATTCGTTAACCTTGTACCTAACAAACTTTTGCCACGTGGCAAAGGTTTTTCGAGTTTGTTATAACCGTTATAACAACCTGATTCATTAGCTAACTGTAGTTGATTCGTTATCAACTGTAGCTACTTCATACTGTTTGATTCGTCACCTTGAATCAGTGACTTGTTACTCTGATTTGTTAAGTTGACTCAGAGATTCGTTACCTTGGTCCATTATATTGGTCCATTATATTGAATTTGGATTCGTTAATCTAATTTGTTAGACTGATTTGTCAACTTGATCTAATTCGTTGACTCAGTTCATTGGTGATTCGTTATAGCTAATTCGTGTAATACTGTTCCTTGTTCGTTACTCAGATAACATTCGATTCGTACAATTGATTTGTTATCTTAGTTCATTATACTTATTGTTCACAGTTCGTTATACTTACTGTTTACAGTTCGTTAATCTTGCTATCAAGATGGCTGGTTTTTATGCGTTAGCTTCTCAAAACGCACTCATGCAACAAATGTTACAATTGGATATTGAAATTGGATCTCATTCCAAGTGTCCTCGATTGATGAAATTTAGTGACTTTGGTAAATGGGAACCTCGTTTTCGTGCTCTTCTTGGTTCTGTTCATCCTAATTGTTCTTATTGTCTTGATGAATTTTACAATATACCGATGATTGGAGATGAGACCATTGGTTTTACTCCTAAGGCTATTTCACAATATTCTCAAGAGGAGAAAAAGGCGTTAGAGATTGAAACAAAAGCTCATTCGACTCTTACTATGGCATTACCAGATAATATATTTCATCAAGTGGGTAGTATCAAGAATACTGCTTCGTTGTTTCAACACATCAAAATGCGAAGTATGGGTAACACTGAGGAAAGTAAAAAGGTGATGTTAAAGTTTCAATTTAGAAACTTTAATCTACTCAAAGGTGAAACTCTTGAGGAAATGACTACTCATTTCAATCATTTAATTGCTGAAATGGATAAATTAAATATTGAACCATCTGAATCTGATAACATTGATACAGTCAAGAATGCTTTACCTAGTTCTTATTCAACATTTTTAATGGTGTAGAAAGAGAATAATTATTTCAAGAATGAGGATTTGACTGCTTCTGAGTTTATGTAAAAAGTTGAAGCTCGAGAATATAATTTGAGATGTCAAAAGTCTTCTAAATAAAGTCAAGATCTAGCTTTTATAGTGCTAGCATGCCTTTAAGCTCGACAATTGCTCCAATCAATATCATTTCTCAGTCAAAATGCACAAGAAAATTCCAAAACAACTTATAGTGATCCACGTGCTTGTTTTTATGCTTTTGGAGGTTTGGGATCTTCTGTTAATTTGGAACTTCAGCTGCAAATCAATTTTCAACACCACCGACTGTGAATATGAAGGAAGCTGAACAAAATTTTGCCTTCTTGAGTGCTTTCATATCTTCTTATGAGAATCAGGTTGGTAGTAAAATTGCCACAAGTGAGTTAACTGATGAAGATTATGACCAAATCGATCATGATGATTTGGAACTCATGGATTTGAAATGGAATATGGCAATGTTCGTTAGAAAAGTGTAAAGGTTCATTCAAAGAACTGGCAAAGAACTTCCCTCATTAAACAAGAAGGTTGGGTTTGATAAATTGAAAGTTAAGTGTTATAATTGTCAAGAGTTTGACATTTTGCCAAAGAGTGTGATAAACGAAAAATGGAAATGATGCTGATAAGTCTTCTGGAACCAAACCATCTTCTTCTAGGTCACAAGCTATGCTGTCCAACATGGATGGAACTGAATGGTCATAAAGATTGCTGTGCAACGACAATCAAGCAAATTTGGCTATGTTCGGGTCAAATGAAAATTTTCAAGATGCAAGTGGGAGTGAGCTATCTTCTGAAAATGATACTGAGTCTGATTCTGATGATTCATGTGAGAAGCAACCAACTACTTTTGCTTGCATGGCCAAAATTAACGAGGTTAGTCCTTCTGTGTCCTGTGTTAATTGTGAGAAAAACAAGCCTAAGTTAGAATCATTGAAAAATTATAATGATTGTTTAGTGAAAGAAATTGCTTCACTTATGGTTACTTATAGACAATCTTTAGAATCTCAAATGAGATCTAGGGAGAAAATTGAAGCATTGTCGATAAGTAATCATGATCTCAAAGCTGAGTTATCTGTCAAAATAACAATTAACGATCAACAATTTCAAGAAATCTTGAAACATCGTTCTAAGATAACCGAGCTTGAGAATGATGTTCTTGAGTTGAAAAATAAGTTGGGCAAGTTTAGAAACTCATCATTTTTGCTAAATGAGATAATCGAAGTATCTGGTAAGCAAAAAAAATTCTAAAAAGGGTATAGTTTTTGTTGAAATACCACCACCGTTTTACAATGATTATACTGTAAATCCTTTTGCTAGAAAAGAATAAGACGTGATTGTGAATGAACCTGTTGTTTCAAAAAAACCTAAACCAGTAAAAGTTGATCATGTTAAAGTCCAATCATCAACTCAAAAACATCATGTTGAAAGCAATAAAGTTTTTGTAGAAAATGATGATAAAGTTATCATTGAAGATGTATTTGAACCAGAAATTATACACAAAAATGATAACATTCCAAGTTCGAATCATATCCTATGTGAACCTCATTAATTTGAGGAAGCTGTATATGGTTCAAATACAGTTCAAGATAAAAAGAAAACACATGTTAAGGTTAAATCCATGAAATCTGACAAACCAAAGATTTCAGATGAGGATTTGTTGCGTTTCATAAATCCTTCAGTTTCTACTGGACGTGTATTTAAGTTAAAAGGTTTAGACACCATGTTCATTGAGAAAGACATTCCGATTAGTATTGTCAAACCAGAACTGACTGAAAGTGTCTTTCACAATGAAACTTCCAAGATACAAGATCTTGAACGTAAATTTGCTTGTGCCAAAACATCAAACACATCAGACCCATTGATTAAAGCTAAGCAATTGTTAAAAACTGCCAAGAAAGTTCATTTTGTGAAATCAAGTGAAAATGACACATTACAAAGTTTTTCAAACTACTCTAATCTTGATTTCTATATGAAAAAGAAATCGGTGTCGTCTGATGATTTGGCCAAGAGTTTTACTAAAAATGTGAGTCATCAACCTTTTGTGGCATCTCTTTTTGTCAAATCTCAAAATGATCGTGTGGACATGCGAAGTTGTTTTCTTTGTGGTCAACAAGGTCATGTGGTGAGAAACTGTGGACATAAGAAGGCTCAGAATCTTCATCCGTTTGTCAAGGACCAATCAAATCCGGTTCCTGTGATAAAAGAGATTTGGAAACGACCTTTGTCGTGTGATGATGATACTCACATAATGTTTTCTAATGTGAATCCACGTAAGGTGATTCATGTAAATGAAATATTTGGTCAAGTAAAACCAAAGTTTGTTCCAACCGAGCCAATCTACAAGAACGTGAACTCAAATGTCGTTCAAGTTGCCTATCTGAGACGAAAGTCTAAAAGGCCTGTAACTTATTCCCAAGTTGCTGAACAACAATTGACTTTAGCTAAATTTAATTCTTCTCATGAAACCCAAAAGGTGCCCAAGACTGAGGCCTGGGCTGTCTTTTTGAACTAATCACTTTCAATTTGTGTGTAGGGTACATCCAAGACCGTGTCTGGTGAGAACTGGATAATGGATAGTGGATGTTCTCATCATATTACTGGAAATCTCGACCTCTTAAAAAATGTTAGAAATTTTCAAGGAGGGTATGTTGCTTTTGTTAGGAATTCTGGGGGTATGATAACACAAGAAGGTGAAGTTTCAAATAGGCATATCACGTTTGAGAAAGTCAACTACTGTGATAAAGTTGATCATAATTTATTAAGTCTGTCACAAATTTGTGACAAGAAATACACTACTGTATTTAACCATAAAGAATGTCTGCTTCTGAAACCGGGGTACGTCATTCCCAAGGACATGGTTATCATGTGATCATCTCGATCGAATGATATTTATGTCTTAAATATGAGTTCTAAGGTATCTACATCGATTGAAACATGTTTCGTCTCTAAAGAAACTGAGAAGTACTCTATTCTATGGCATCGTAGGATGGGTCATATTCATGTTCGAAAGATGAATTATTTAATGGCAAATGACTTGCTCGAAGGTGTCTCTTTGAAAAACTTTAAGTTAACTGACCACTGTGTTGCTTGCAAGAAAGGCAAACAGAAGAAAAAGTCACATCCTTCCAAGTTATTTAATTGCATTGATACTCCTTTGGAACGACTTCATATGGATTTGTTTGGTCCTGTGAATCATGCGAGTATCGCTGGAGACTAGTATTGTTTAGTTGTCACCGATGACTATTCAAGATATTCATGGGTTTTATTTATGAGTTCAAAAGATCAAACACCTGTTTTGGTTCAAAATCTAATCACTAAGATCGAATCACTATACAAGAAAAAAGTGAGGAGAATTTGAAGTGATAATGGTACTGAATTCAAAAATATTGTATTGGATTTCTTTTGCGTTCAAAAGGAATTCATCGAAAATATAGTGCCCCTTATGTACCACAACAGAACGGTGTTGCTGAAAGGAAAACAAAACTTTGATTGATGCAGCTAGAACTATGCTCGCAGAGTCTAAGCTTCCTATCCATTTCTGGAACGAGGCTGTGAATACTGCTTGTTATACGCTTAATCGGGTTTTGACAGTTAAGAGAATCCAATAGACGAGCTATGAGCTTTTGAACAATCAAAAGCCTAATTTAAAGTACTTGTAACCATTTGGGTGTCCCTGCATGATGTTGAAAAGAGATGTAGGTAAATTTAAAGAAAAGGCTATTGAGGGTTACTTCTTAGGTTATGCCTCTTCAAAGAAAAGGGTATTTAATTTTACTTCAGGTTGTGTTGAGGAGTGATACCATGTGGATTGTCAAAGGTACACCACACCTCCTCAAGGAAAAGGTCCCGATTGGATGTTTGATTATAATGGTTTATTTAATTCGTTTACTCCATCCACTGAGCAACCAGATGAAGACCTGTTTCGTGCGTATTTTGAAGATCAATTGGTACTTCCAAGGTTTTCAAGTTCTAATGTTGTTGAAGCTCCAACTGTAGCTCCAACTGAAGATTCACTTAATGATCCTCCAGCTTCATTTGATAATGTTTCTACTTCTTCTGATGATAATCAAGTTGATGATCAAGTTATTGAGCCTGATAGTGCTGATACAATTGAAAGTGATGATTCATATCACGAGCTTGGAGAACATTACACTAATTTATTCGAAAATGCTGTTGTTCCTGAGAATCCCACTCTTAGGATTCATAACTGTCACCCAAAGGAAAACATAATTGGGGAACTTGACGTGGGCATGCAAACTTGTCATCAAATTGCTTCTTCAAGTGAGAATAATATATTGTGTGCTTATGCAGATTTACATTCTTCTGGAGTTGTAAATCTTGCCAAATACACATGCTTTCTATCCCAAGTAGAGCCAATGACGACTCGTATGGCACTTGAAGATCCTTCTTAGGTGGAAGCAATGCAAGAGGAATTGCAACAATTTGCCCGACTGGGTGTATGAGATCGTATCGACAAACCTGCTAGAGTTAAGAAGCCTATTCCAACTAAGTGGGAATTTAAATGTAAAACGGACAATCGTGGGGTAATCGTGAGAAACAAGGCACGTCTAGTGGTGCAAGGTTTCCATCAGCAAGAGGGTATAGACTACACTGAGGTATACGCTTCGGTTGCAAGATTGGAGGCTATACGAATTTTTCCTGTATTATGCGGCTTACAAGAATATTAAAGTCTATCAAATAGATCTGAAAAGCGCTTTTCTCAACGGTGAACTAAATGAGGAAGTGTTTGTGTTATTGTAGGTTCCCTGGACGGATCACACGAGATATCCCGATATACACAGGTGCGGAATCCCTGTGTAGATCGTTACGGACGTAGAACACAAACACACGAACACACGAATACGATACTAACAAACACACGTTATATTAATAACTCAACACGTGATATAATCACAGTTACAGACTCTCGACCTCACGTCACTTGACTTACACCAACTCTAACCACTTGAACTCACTCTCAAAACGATAAGCCGTAACCTATATAAATACACGACAACTTCGCCTCAGGCGAAGTTGTCCATAACTTCGCTTGTTCAACAAGTTCGCCTAGGCGAACTTGTTAACAACTTCGCTTGGTTAACAAGTTCGCCTAAGCGAACTTGTCAACAACTTCGCTTTAAACAAACAAATACATAAACAATATTACAGACTCGATTACAGACACTAGACATATGAACTACTGACATTTATGCACCAACAGTTATAGCCTCCTGGCTTTGATGATCCTGATTATCCGGACCGTGTTTATCGCTTAAACAAGCCCCTGTATGGTCTACATCAATCCCCAAGAGCTTGGTATGGCGCGCTTGCCGACCATCTGACTATAATGGCTTCAAGCGAGGGACTGTTGACTGCACTTTATGCTATAAGAACATTGGTGATGATCTTCTCCTCATTCAGATTTTTGTCGACGACATTATCTTTGGGTCAACAAATGATAAGTTGTGTAAGGAATTCGAGAAGTCGATGCAAAGAAAGTTCGAAATGAGTTCGATGGGAGAGATGAACTTCTTTTTAGGGTTGCAGGTTCATCAGTCTGCGAAAGGAATCTTCATTCACCAGACTAAGTACATGAACGATGTCTTGAGCCGATTCATGATTACTGCCAAAAAAATCCCCTAAACTCCTCTCCCTGTGGGTCACAATTTATCACCGGATGAATTGGAGGATACCGTCGATCCTACCCTCTATCGAGCTATGATTGGTTCTTTAATGTATCTTACTGCTTCTAGACCTGACATAATGTTTGCTGTTTGTTTATGTGCTAGGTACCAAGCAAGTCCCCGAGTGACTCACCTGGCAGCGGTCAAACTTATTTTTCAATATCTGAGTGGCAATCCTGACATCGGGTTATGGTACCCCAAGGACGATAATTTTGAACTTACCGCCTTTTCTGACTCAGACTATGGAGGGTGCAAGATTAACTTTAAATCGACTACAGTAGGGTGTCAATTCTTAGGAAGCCGGCTTGTTTCCTATAAGTGTAAGAAGCAGACAACGGTCTCCACTTCAACCGCTGAAGCAGAATATGTTGCAGCCTCAAGTTGCTGCACCCATGTTTTATGGATTCAACAACATCTACGCGACTACGGTTTGAAGTTTCTTACTACTCCAATTTTAATTGATAACTATAACTCTGCTGCCATAAGTATCACCAAAAATCCCGTATAACACTCTAAAACGAAACATATCGAAATTCGATATCATTTCATACAAGATTGTTTTGAAAAGAAGTTAATTGATCTTGAGAAAGTACATACCGACTTTCAAAAAGCCGATCTATTTAGCAACGCATTTGACAAAACTCATTTTATTTTTTTGCTTGGTTTAAATGGATTAAAAACCCTTGCTGGTATACTGAAACAAGGATAATTATATTTATTTTCATTTTTATTTTTTTTATTTTTCTTTTCTTTTATTTTGGTTTTGGATTTTAGGGGGTGAAATAGAAATAGGAAATACAAAAATATTTTGCTTTTCGTTTGTATAAATAAAATCCAAAAACATTGAAAAATTTGAAAAAGGCAAAAATATTGTATTTTTCTTATTCTTGTTTAAAATACTTTGAAAACCCAAATACAGAAAAAATCCGAAAAATCAAAAAGATTGTGAATTTCTCGTATGTATAGAAAAAATCCGAAAAAGACAAAAAGATTGTGTTTTTATGTATGTAAAGAGAAAATCCAAAAAGATTTTTGCATACGTTCGCTGAAAATTATGTCAATTATCTACATTTGAAGGACATATAATGGTATATGTTTGGTCCTAATATTTACTTGTAATTGTTCGGGATAGCCATTTACCTGATAATGGAAAGTATTTGGGGGCGATTGTTATGCGTTTTACTTTATTCTTTCGCTGAAAACTATGTCAGTTATTTACGTTTGTGGAACATGCTTGCATGTTTTGGTCATGTTATCTACTTGTATATGGATATGATAGCCATTAATCTATAGACTGAAAGTGACTGGGGCGATTGAATCTATTTTTATGCTTCTCAAATTGAGTTTTGAAGCAAAAAGAGAAAATGATAGTACATTGATCATTTGACCCCATATCCAAAAATAAATAAGTTTAAAAGACTGAGTGCTAAATTTCATTGGTGCATTGACAGGTCTTAAACAAGCTGTTAGAGTAAAGTATGTGATATAAACATAAAGAAACGCCAAACTGAAAGAGGTGTAAGTCTCTACCAAAAATCTTGGTAAGGATGGCAAAAATATAATAGCCTGTCATACTCAAGCCTTATATTTGTCTGATCACAAAAATAAAATAAAGCAAATAACAAGCGTTAGGGTTCTGGACACTTTGATTCTTTATGCGGCTTAATCATCTGGGTATTCATATGCATGGATATTTCTTCCGCTTTTAGAGCAAACCCAAAATCATTAAACTTGATCACTGTTGTACTTCGTACAAATTTAAACTACTGACTTGATCAAAATTCGCTGTTAGTCATACATTTGTTCATCCCTTACGCGTGTTGAGTCAAACAATTTACCTAAGGGGGAGATTGTTGAATCAAAGATTTGACCAAAGTGAGATATATGGAAGATTGGAATCTTCTCAACCTCCTCCGAATTCGCTAAGTATGGATCCGGGCACACCTTTGACCTCCGAGCAAGCTTTTTACTTAGCCGGGTACGATATTTTGTCTATCGGGCAAGGTTATCTTCAAGAAGTCTTCTTTAGTGGATATCCGAGCAGGTTTGCAAATTAGTACATTTCCGGGCAAGGTTCACTAGTTTATGTAGATCCAGGCAAGGTTCACTTTATCAAGCAAGTCTGTTCTTCAGAGCCATGTAAAGTTCACTCCCGAGTAAGCTTTTGGCTAACCAAGCTCATGAAGCCAAGTGATTGGAAGACCGGGCAAGGTATTCATTAATAATAATGGTCCAAGTAGGCTTGATGATTTAATGGAATATTTCTAAGTAACATCGGGAAAGGTTCAACTCAAGCAAGGAACAGTGCTGCCGAGCACACTTTGCTAATAAGTTATTTTCTAGCAAAGAGTTGAATGGACCATCGAAGAACAAGGTTGCTCGTAAGGGTTTTTCTGGCAAAGTCAAGAAGATTGAAGTCTACCCGGTGAGTATTTTACTTGGTAAAATACTCATCAAGTAAAGTCTACCCGGAAACTGATCCCGGGCACACTTCTATGTTACCAAGTCCTAAAGGATGGCAGAGTACACAGCCTACTCGGAAAATGGATATTGCTGCAAAGCCTACCCAGAAGACTTGTTTTACACTTAGAATATTCCTTATTATGTAATTTGAATATGTATTTACGTATGGGGTTTCTAGAAGGAATGACAGTTGTCCAAGGGTGGCAGGCCAATAAATAGAATGTTTTAGGGTACGCCGCCTAAGGACCAGCTAAGAATTTTGTGCCTTTACACTTTTCGGATAAGAAAGAATATTTTTCGAAAGTGAGGGCGGTCCTAAAATAGTACGGATAAAACTTTCCTTCAAGAAACCCTAAATCAATTACCCTTTGTATGATGCATTTTATATAAATGGAAATATTTTGAGTGAATCTTGTGTGTGTTAGTTTCCTTTGATTACTGTCTAGCAACCACATCGTTTGTTATTGATTCCGCCTTTAACAAACGGTAATCTTTCTAAATATAGCAACCCGTCATTAACTCCCTTGTCGACACATCTATTTGTGTGAGTTATGGCATGATTTGTGTAAGATCCAGCTGAAATCGTGGACCTGACAAGTGGTATCAAAGCTTGTTGCTGCTATTTTGGAAATATTGTTGCTGATTGAAGATTTGAAGAAAGATGACGTAAGCAGACTACTATTCCATTGAAAAGTGACGTCAGCAGCTCTGTTCTTCAATTTTCTTCCAGATCTACAATCATTTGGTGTTTTCTCTTCCTTATTTTGTTTAATGCTTTAATTTTTGTATATAAATCTTGTTCTAATCGCTTCAGACACATAAAAACTGAACAACCGGTTTTCAGATCCGATTATTTTTTTAACTCTGTTTTTACAAAGAAACTACTTTTGATTTCTCAAAATGTATGGTTACGAGGAACAAGAAGTATCTACTAACAAGATTCCTAGACTGTATGGACAAGAAAATTTCACAAAATGGAAGGTCTTGTTTGAAGCAGTCGTTTGCTATAATGATGTTGATATGTGGAACTCCATCAAGAATGGTCCACAAGGCACTGAAGAGGAAGGTGCAAACACAGCTGCAACTGCTGCTGTAAGAGAAAGAATGAGAAAAGTAGATAACAAGGCTTTAGTTATGTTAAAGCTAGGTCTGTCTTGGGAAATACTTACCAAGGTTGCACATCATCCCAATGCCAAGGCAATGTATGATGCAATACTTGAAATGTTTGAGGGAAATGTTGAGCTCAAAAACATCAAGAAGCAGAGATTGAAGCAACAACTAGAAAGGTTTAAGTATAAAAAAGGAGAAAGGTTGAAGTCTATTATGGAGAGGTTCTTAGCAATAGTGAATGATCTCAGAACCACAGACTACGTCATGACTTACTTTGACCTTAATACCAAGTTGCTCAACTCTATGCCAAAGGAATGGTACACTGCCTTCAAATTCATCCTTCAGAAGCACAACTTCAATGACTTGAAATTGGATGATGTAGTGTGCTTTCTTCAAGCTGTAGAGATAGAGATGATAGAGAATGAGATGATTAAGTAGGAAAGACCCTGCTTCAATGTTTCAAATGCATTGATTGCACCTATCAAGAAACCCTAAATCGATTACCTTTGTATGATGAATGTTATATAAATGGAAATATTTTGAGTGAATCTTGTGTGTGTTAGTTACATTGGATTATTATTAACAACAACCCTGTTTGTTATTGATTCCGCCTTTAACAAACAATAATCTTTCTAAATATAGCAACTCGTCATTAACTCTCTTGTCGGCACATTAATTTGTGTGAGTTATGGCATGATTTGAGTAAGATCCAGCTGAAATCGGGGACCTGACAAGTGGTATCAAAGCTTGTTGCTGCTATTTTGGAAATATTGTTGCTGATTGATGATTTGAAGAAAGATGACGTAAGCAGACCACTGTTCCATTGAAAAGTGACGTCAGCAGCTCTGTTCTTCATTTTTCTTCCAGATCTAAAATCATTTGGTGTTTTCTCTTCCTTATTTAGTTTAAAGCTTTAATTTTTATATATAAATCACGTTCTAATCGCATCAGACACCTCAGATCTGGAACTCTGTTTTTACAAAGAAACTGTTTTTGATTTATCAAAATGTCTGGTTACGAAAAACAAGAAGTGTCTACTAACAAGATTTCCATATTGTATGGAAAGGAAAATTTCACTAAATGGAAGGTCTTGTTTGAAACAGCCGTTTGCTATAATGATGTTGATATATGGAACTCAATCAAGAATGGTCCACAAGGCACTGAGGAGGAAGGTGCAAATCCAGCTGCAACTGCTGTGAGAGAACGATTGAGAAAGGTAGATGACAAGGCTTTAGCAATGTTGAAATTAGGTCTGTCTTGGGAGATACTCACCAAGGTTGCACATCATCCCAATGCAAAGGCAATGTATGTTGCAATCCTTGAAATGTTTGAGGGAAATGTTGAGCTAAAAAACATCAAGAAACAGAGATTGAAGCAGAAGCTAGAAAGATTTAAGTATAAAGATGGAGAAAGGTTGAAGTCTATTCTTGAAAGGTTCCTAGCAATAGTGAATGATCTCAGAACCACAGACTATGTCATGACTGACTTTGACTTGAATACCAAGCTGCTCAACTCTATGCCAAAGGAATGGAACACTGCCTTCAAATTCATCCTTTAGAAGCACAACTTCAATGACTTGTAATTGGATGATGTAGTGTGCTTTCTTCAAGCTGCAGAGATAGAGATGATAGAGAATGAGAGGATTAAGGAGGAAAGACCCTGCTTCAATGTTTCAAATGCATTGATTGCACCTATGGGTAATTTGACTACCAAGAATCAACAGCAGATTCCTATTATTGAAGAACCAGTTGAGCATAGTACTGACACTCCAAAATCCTTTGTTGGTAGTAGCACAAGTAATCTTGGTAACCATCAAAGATTCAATGTGCAACTGATTGATAACACTGACTCTTCCTCAATGGCAAGTGGGAATGTACCTCATACTAGTGGTGGACATGGTCAAGGCAATGAAACACAGGCCTTGCTTTCAATGTTTACAGAATCATATAATGCATTTGTTGCAAAGAATTTGATTCACACAAGTGTGGTACAAGATGATCTTGAGCAGATAGATGTTGATGATTTGGAGGACATGGATTTGAAGTGGCAAGCAGCCATGTTGGCTCTTAGAAGCAAGAGGCTATACAACAGGAGTGGTAGATCACTCGTATCAGGGCCTAATGAAAGAATTGGTTTTGATAAGTCAAAAGCCATTTGCTATAATTGTCAACAGCCTGGTCATTTTGCAAGAGAATGTAACATGCCAAGAAACATTCAAATGAACCAGTTTCAAAACCAACCAAGAAATCGACAACCTCAATATCAACAGAATCAGCAGAATCAACAGAGAATCAACAACAATAACAACTTCAACAACAACTTTAACAACAATCTCAACAACAACTATAATCCCAACTTCAACAACTTCCAACCTCAAATAAACAATCATAATCAAGGAATGCCTCATAATCAAGGTTTTCAGAGAAACAACAACCAAAACCTTCAAACTGTTCCAGACAACACTATTCCAGCCAACCAAAATCAGATCATAAATCAAGGAAATGTTGCTGTAACAACACAGCATGAGGGTAACTTTGATTGGAGCAATCATGAAGAAGACATTGCAGATGATATCAAGAAAGCAAATGTGGCATTCATGGCTATAATTTAGAAAGAAACTGGATAATCATCTTAGGTACACTCTGCTCTTACCATTGATTTAAATGAAGTTATTAATGATTTGAAAATGAAAGTAGGCAAGCTGGAAAGTGAGTGTTTTAAGAAACAAAGTATCATCAATTTTTGAGGCAAGTGAATTTATAAGTGTAGAAAGAATGAAAAGTTTGGAAGAAGATTGTGTAAATAGTTATAGAGCTCAGAAAAGGTTCACAACTGAAATAGATGAATTAAAGAAAATGGTTATAGAAGAGAAGGTGAAAACACAAAGTTGCAAGTTGACAATGAATTCTTGAAGAACTTGGTTTCCACTGGAAACATCTATGGAATTTTAAACCAAGTTAAGGAAGAAGACAAGTACAAAGCAGTACCACCACCTTTCACCAACAACTTTATGCCAAAAGTTGATAAAGAGAAAAGAAATGCATATCTACAACAATTCAAAGATGTTTTTCAAGATAAAGAAGAACTTGTGGATTTGTATAAGAATGTTGAAGTGAGTGAAGAAGGAGAGTTTGTTGTGAAGAAACATGCAAAAGAAGAAAAGTCAGTAGGAGTTCAAGTCTCTGAAGATGACTATGATTCAATTGATTTAAATCAAGATGACTTGAATGATTTGAGTGATCAAATCACTGATGAGGAAATCAAAGCAGCTAAAAGAGGAAGAAAATACAAGAAACCAGAATCTATTGACAAACTTCCAATGTATCCACCTGTCACATCAAGAATGAAGAAACAGAATGAAAGAACAAAGAGAGAGCATGTGTCCTTTGACATATGTGAAAAGAAGAAGGTAAATTACAATGCTGTAAGGCCTCCAAGCCAAGCAGTATTGGAAAAGATAAAGCACAACAAGAATAGAGTAAAAGAAAATGTGGATGTTGAAAACTTTATCCCTGTTTATCCTATTTTCTCTAATCATGAAGTCCTTGATATTGGAGAAGTGGAAACAATGGAATAATATGAGAAGAGGCAATCAAGACATAAAGAAAGTCAAGATGAAGAACCATTGAATATGCAAAAAATTGTGTTTGTAAAGAGCAAGACTGAAAGACAAGACATCAAGATTGAGGAATTTGTTCCTTTCTCAATCAACTTTGATAGTCTAAAGAATCAGAAGACCATTGGAGTCAAAAAACCCAGACCAAGTGAAAGATTCTAGAAAGAAAAGGAACATGAAAAATACAAAAGAAAAAGGTTTGGTGCAAGAAGTGTGATGAGTATGGTCATCATACAGACTCTTGTAATGAAAGACTCAAATTCAAGCCTTTTCATGTCCCAGATGAAACAAAGTATGGACAAGACTATTTTGTGTACAAGCAAAAGTATGATGAATACCTGGGAAAGGGAAAAGTTTGTGAAAAGGATGTTATAAAGAAAGAAACCCAAAAGCCTCCAATGAAAGAAAAGAAACTTGTTTCTAAGCATGCTCAAAGGAGTAAATCTCCTGTAAAGCATGAGAGAAAGGTCAAACAGAACTCTCAACCCTTGAGAACATCCTAAAAGGGAGAATCAATCTGTAAAATCAGATAGTTCTCAAGGATCATCAAGCAGTGAGAAGACAAGTATCAAAGGTGCATTTCCTAGAAAGAAACCAACTGAACTCACTGGTGATGAAACATTTCTAATGAAACATGGATTTGAACATGAAGGATTCCTTTGGAAACCTGAGGCTGAAACTAAGGTTGAGACAGTTGCAGATGTAAGAGACTACTCTGGAAAGAAAGACTATGTGGTGAAGGAATGTGACACTGCCTCAGCAGACTTTCTAAGCTCAACTTCATTTGTTAAAACTCCATGAGAGTGTAGTTATGAAACAGACAATTCAGACAATATAGAAGTCACTCATGATGATCCTGAACCAACAACAGTCACTTCCCAAGCTGCCACTGAAACTGAATCTGATGAGCTGCAAGTTGATATAGCTTGCACTTCATCACTCAAGTAATCAAACTTTTTCTTATGTGCATGAACAGTCCACTCCTCTAAATGACATATGGTATATGGATAGTGGTTGTTCTAGGCACATGACTTGTGAAAAGAGACCTCTTGTCAATTATGAAGAAAAGTTTGAAGGTCCTGTAGCATTTGGGAGTGATGAGAATGGTGGAAAAATTGTTGGGAAAGGAATCTTAATAAATGGAAAAGTCTCATTTGATAATGTATTTCATGTTGAAGGTCTTCAGTATAATCTACTGAGTATTTTCACAAATGTGTGATAAGGGTTACAAAGTCAGTTTTGATGATTCCCACTGTTTCATTCTAAAACCTGAGTTTGTAATTCCACTTGAAATGATTATGATGATGGCACCAAGAAATGACAACTTATATGAATTGAATATGAAAGAAGCTGTTTCAAATGGAGGTTCATGTTTTGTGTCCAAAGCCACTGAAAATGAGTCAAAATTGGGCATAGGAAACTGTGTCATGTTAACTTAAAGAACATGAATAGACTTGTCAAATGTGAGCATGTAATAGGCTTACCTACAAGAGAGTTTATATTTGAAGATCATTGTAGTTCATGCCAAAAAGAAAAACAACACAAATCTACTCATGAGCCAAAGCTCATCAACTCAATTGATAAAGTACTTGAATTACTTCACATGGATCTCTTTGGTCCTGTGAGTGTGCCAAGTATAGGAAAGAAAAGATAATTTCTTGTGATCATTAATGACTATTCAAGATATACTTGGGTTTACTTCCTAAGTACAAAGGAAGAGACTGCAGAGTTGATTAAGGGTTGTGTAACAATGATTGAGAACAAATTGAATAAGAAGGTTAAAATGATGAGAAGTGACAATGGTACTGAGTTCAAGAATGGAGTTACGCATGAATTTTGTGGAGAAAAAGGAATACTACAACAATTCTCAGCTCCTAGAACTCCTGAATAAAATGGTGTTGTAGAAAGAAGAAATAGAACTTTGATTGAAGCTACAAGAACCATGTTAGCAGATGCTAATTTACCTGTTACTTTTTGGGCTGAAGCTATAAATACAGCCTGCTTTGTTCAGAACACGGTATTTGTCAACAAGAGGCATAACAAGACTCCTTATGAAATTTTTCACAACAGAAAGCCTTATATCAAGTTTTTCAAGCCCTTTGGATGCAAATGTTTTCTTCTGAACACAAGGGATTATTTGAACAAGTTTCAAACATAATATCTAGATTGTTTCTTTGTTGGATATTCTACACAATCAAAAGCATACAGAGTATATGTGAAAGACCATTTGAGTTTTATAGAATCATCTGACATCATCTTTAATGAGAATTAATTTAATACAGTTGATGGTGCAGCATGGCTGTTTGATCATTAGAAGTTGATAAGGTCTTTCAAGATTTATCCTGAAGACTTTGATGACTCATTCTACAAGACCAATGTAGTTGAAGAGAAAAGGAAGAAACCATTGGACTTAAAAGAGTTGTGGAAAAAGGTTGCTAGAAAAGAAAAGGAATATAATTTTGTGAAGAATTCCTCAAGTGATATTGATGAACAAGTTCAAGAAAATAATCAAGAAAACAATCACAGTCCTGAAGAAGATCATCCTGATATCAATCACGACAATCAAGAAGTACAGAATGATCAAATTCAGAATAAGGGAAACACAAGTGACCAAGCAAATGAAGAAGAAGCTGCATCTATTGCAAGGTTTTAAGATATGTTTCAAAGACTGAACTTAGAAAACAATGGTGCATCTACTTCAGGACAAAATAATGAAGAAGCACTAGAATTTCATGATGCAGAAACTGATTTGATCACTGAAGAACCAGATCTCAATGAATCAAACCGTGACACAAATGTGTCTGAAGCTATGATTGTTCAAACTCCTTATGTAGAAAAGAATCATCCTTCTGAAAACATCATTGGAGATTTGCATGAAAGAGTCACAAGAAATCATTCTGAGAATACAAACATATGTCTTTAGTCATGATTTCTATCCCAAATAGAGCCAAAGAACATTGCTCAAGCACTAAAAGACAATAGTTGGGTGGAAGCAATGAAGGAAGAATTGGCACAGTTCAGAGACCTACATGTGTGGGATCTTGTTGATAGGCTAATAGACATATATGTAATTCGAACTAAATGGGTTTTTAGAAACAAAATGGATGAGAGGGGTTTGGTGATTAAGAATAAAGATAGACTTGTGGCACTGGGATGTGTTCAAGAAGAAGGAATAGACTTTGAGGAAGTCTTTCCACCTGTTGCAAGACTTGAAGCTATCAGGATCTTTCTTGCATATGCTGCCTCAAAAAACAATAAGGTGTTCCAACTTGATGTTATGTCTGCATTCCTAAATGGAAAGATTGATGAAGAGGTGTATGTAGATCAACCTCTAGGTTTTGAGGATCCTTTGTATCCAAAACAGGGTGTATAAGTTGAACAAAGCCCTATATGGACTGCTTCAAGCTCCTAGAGCTTGGTATGATGAGCTGTCAAATCATCTTCTTGAAAATGGTTTTAAAAGAGGAGCCATTGACAAGACACTCTTCTACAAAAGAAAGGGATCAAACTTGCTTCTGTTACAAGTTTATGTGAATGACATCATCTTTGGTTCTACAAATGAACAATTGTGCATGGAGTTTGAAGGGGTAATGAAGTCCAAATACAGCAAGAGCTCTATGGGAGAGATGCACTTCTTTCTTGGATTGCAATTTCAACAGAAAGCTGAAGGGATTTTCATTTACCAAACCAAATATGTGCAGCACATCTTGAACAAATTCAACTGTCATGAGTAAAAAACAGCTTCAACTCCAATGAACACCAAAGAAAAGATGATTGCTGATGAAAATGGGAAGCCTGTAGATGAACATGAATACAGAGCCAAAATTGGATCCCTGATGTACCTGACTGCAACTAGACCAGATATTATGTTTGCTATATGTGTGTGTGCAAGATTCCAATCAAATCCAAAAGTCTCCCACATGAATGCTGTGAAGAGAATTTTTAGATATTTGAAGGGAAGACCAAACTTGGGAATTTGATATCCAAAGAATAAATATTTTGATCTGATTGCCTACACAGACAGTGATTATGATGGCTGTAACATGAGCAGAAAGTCAACCTCAGGAGGATGTCAATTTTTGGGTGAAAGACTAGTGTCATGGCAATGCAAGAAGCAGACCACTGTCTCAATCTCCACTGCAGAAGCTGATTACATTGTTGCATATGCCTGCTGTGCACAAGTTCTTTGGATTCAAAATCAGATGCTGGACTATGGTTTGAATTTTCTGAACACCCCTATTCTTATTGACAATACTGCTGCATATTTTACAGTTAAGAATCCAGTTCAACATTCTAAAACTAAGCACATTGAAATCAGACATCACTTCATAAGAGATTGTAGTGAAAAATTTTTGATTTAAATGCAAAGAGTTGATACCAGTGACAATTTGGATGACCTATTCACCAAACCACTTGACAGAAGCCGGTTTAACTTTCTTCTGAAATCCTTGGGAATGATCAACTCTGATGAGATCTGATTAAGGATGTGTGCCTAGTTGTGTACTTCTCTGTGCTAACTGACTATTTTGTTAGAGGTCACACATAATGAATGTTTAGTGAATATGCTTGATTATGTTAACTGTTATGTGATTTAACTGATTATGTGTGTAAAATTTTACATGATTAATTTGACTGATATGTTTGCATATTTATCAATTGATGTTCATGTGTGATTTTAGGATAAGTGTTCTTGTTATGAATTACTTTTTAATGTAAGCTTATCTGACATCATTGCTTGAATATGTGCTTTATCTGATTTACTGATGTTATTAAGATAGAATAGACCTTGAAAGTTAGTACTGTCTACTTTTCTTGATGATATCATGTTTGATTAAGATTTGATTATGTTACAACTGTTTGTGTCAAAATGAGTCTTATGTCAAAATTAAGTGATAAAATGAAGTTTTCTAATGAATTTTGCATAAATACTTTATTTTGGTCAAAACATGAGCAAGTTGTTTAATGGTGAAGAGATATGATAAGATTATTCAGTTCAAGCTTTAAAGAATCTTAAAAGAAGGATTTTTAAAGAAAAGTCTCAAGTATTTGTTTTTGCATAAAATTATGTCATTTGCCCAGTTGAAAGGACATGCACTTGTGTATGCTTCGTCCTTAAATCTCTAACAGATTCATAGGATAGCCATTGACCTGAAAAACTGAATGCATTTAGGGTAATAATGACTTTTTCTTATTCCTTCACTTAAAACTATGTCATTAGCTCTGACCTTGAAAGGACATATATTCACATGTATGTTTGGCACTGTTGACCACTTGTGGTCAAACAGGATAGCCATTTACCTGCCAATCAAGAGACATTAAGGTGATTGAATACTAAACTGAACTTATAATGGGAAATGATAGTACATTGACTACTTAGCCAATCATATGGATTTAATAGGCTAAAGGACCTTAGTGTAGTCATTAACATGTACGGTTGCTTTCTCATAATGATGTAAAATCTAAGGTGATATAAACATAATGAATATGCTAACCTTTATGTGAAGATACATAGTTGTCTTTGCATGTCTCAAGATAAATCTCTCCAAATGATAGGCAGAAAAGTGATTACCCAGTCATACACAAGCCTGTTGTTATTTGGTCAACCAAAAATGAAACATCTTTAAATATGACAAAGAACATGTGTTAGAAAATTTGAGAAAATATCAAAAACAAGGGGAAGAATGAATAATTCAACCAAAAGTTGATATGTTTTTTAAATATTTTATCAAACAAGAGGGTTACAACAAGAACTACAAAGATGTTGACAAAATCTGTCTCATCTTGGATGAAAGGCCTGTTATTTAACAGTAAGTCCAACGTTCAACCTCTATATATGTTTGAATATCAAAAAAATTACAAAAAGATTCAATAAGTTCTGTCATACAAAAACAATTTTTGACCAAATACAGAAGGTTGGAGTCAAATTGGGGTGATCTGGGGAAAACCAAATAAGCTTTGAGAAGAGATATGAGGCATCATAGCACAGTGTTGACCATTAATGCATTATGCTACTAAATGAACCTTAATCATATCACTGAAAAGATGAAATTCATGCTAAGTTTATACATGCTGTTAACCTATCTATGTTGTCATAATAATGCTGAGAATGAAGTATTGAGAAAGCTATTTAGTCAATATGATCCCATTCTTGAGATTTTTTTCAGAAAATGGAAGAAACTATTTTGAAGAGAAATACGACTGAAATTTGATCTCTAAATGCACCATCTGCTCTTAAACTGTTATCTTTAATGAAAAATGTACTTTGACAAGTGGTTTAAGTCAAAAAGTGTTGCATTTTGCCATTAATAGGCTGAATATGTTAGTTCGGGCAAGGTTTGATGTTTTCTAACCTTTCCGGGCACAAAACAGTTGAATATGTTTGAATATGTATTATCGGGTAAGGTTTGATGCTTTATGACCTTTCCGGGCAAGCTTAGTCATTTTTGGCTAAGTTTATGATTTTCAGGCATGCTTTGAGTTGTTGACACTTTCCGGGTAGAGTACACTATTGTACTAATTTCCCGAGCAAGCTTGAAGTCTTGAGATGATTATGTGATGTAGCTAGCTTTTAACAAGAAATTCTTGTTCCGGGAAAGCTTTGCATTTTGTATGCTGATTGTTACACCTAGCAAACTTTGTGAACTTAGTTTAGTACACCAAGTAAGCTTTTTGATTTGTGTGAATATGTTGTTAGGAAGGTTTGTTAACCTTTCCGGGCACACTTAGATACTATTATTTAAGTTTGTCATTTTCGGGTATGATTTGAGTACACAAATATGTTGAAGTCTCTCGGGTAGACTAAACTGTTTAGTTTAGTTCTTAGGCATACTTGATGATTGAATATGTGTATCCTAGTAAGCTTAGTGCTAACATAGGATCCTCGGGCAAGCTCTTTGAAATTTTGGACTATAGCACACTTAAATGTTTATGTGTTTTAATTTCATTCCTAGCATGCTCTGTGATATTTGTGTTTATGATTTCTTTGAGATTACAAGTGTTTCCGGCAAACCTTGTTTACCGGGCACACTTTATATTTCGGGTACATTTTTGTTACCTCAATATATTTGGTAATTTCAAAACATGACTTTCCAAGTACACTGTCTGCTAGAAGTTCTTTTCTGGGCACACTTTGTACTCTAGGGAGGTTATTCGGGTATACTTGGCATAAAAAGGTTGTTCGGGCACATTAAACATTGTGAATGTTGCTCGAGCATACTGTGCAACCAAGTATGCTTGATTGAATATGATTCTTATTCTGATAGGGTTTATGCTAGATTAAGCCATTTAATTTGAATTTAAGAAATTTATACGGGTGTCTTAATTGATTCCTAGCAAGGATGTTTATCTAATATTTTATGCTTGATTATTTGTCTTGTGATTAAGTTCTCAAGAAATCTTGTATTTCGGGTAAGCTTTCTTCGTAATGTCTTGACTTGAAACTACTTAGCTTGACCAAGCAATGTTTGTGAGTGAAAGGAATCGGGCAAATTCTGTAAAGTTAAATGAAAATGTTACCAAGCAAGGTTTGATATTTTTATCGGGTAAGCTTTGTAAGTGGAAGTATACCGAGTAGACTTTGCAAAGTTTACTTTTCCGAGTAAGGTTTGCTAAGCCTAAAATGATAAAGAGTTATATGTTTTACAAATGTTTTAAAATATCAAGTGGATAATATTACTGTTTGACAGCTAATAACTCACTAAACGACAAAAAACATTTAAAACTCACTTTTAAAAGGTATATAAGAGGGAGTTAGGCATAATTTTTCAATATTACTTTTCCCTCTCTCTCCTTCCACTACAAAAAAACCTAAACCGACTTATCGCATTTATTCCTAATCCAAACCCTACCTTGAATTAGCCCTCTAATTCCGACTCGGTAAGCAATAATAATGTGTTTTCCGATCACGATTAGACTATAATGGTCTATAATTATGTATTTGATTACTAATACTTTGTTTATGTGTTTATGTGACATTCGCGACAAAACGAGGTATACTATATTCACTACGTAACAAGTAAACGATAAATCGGTTAATTCGTAGTGCTTAAACGAGTAACCGACCGATATTAACTATGACCCGTATACATACTGAGGGGTCATATACGAGTTATATATATATATATATTATAGAGGCTAACATATTGATATTTAGGCCTCAGTACGTTTAAAACTCTTTAAATGAAAAAGGTTTCGTTTATCGATACGCTATAAGCTTAAACGCAATCGTTAATATCAAAACGAGTATTGTAGCATCCGTTAAGCCGAAAAAGATTTATAAAACACTTAAATGACATGTTCTAAACAATCCGTGAAAATATTTTGGATTTTTACAACGAGTCAATACGTTTTTCTTATTTTACAAAAATAAGCTGAAAAACACTCGTTTTCGCGCTATTTCTCACACCCGAATTAATTTTCTTGCGAAAAACCGGACCCGAATTAAATTTTGGACCGACGTTTACGTGTGGCACGAAAACCAAGGCACCACTGGGCCAAAAAGAGGCCCAATGGGCCCCTTCTTACTTGCGGCCGCCCTACACTATAACCCACCAAAGATATTTCTTACAAGACTTCTTGAATAAGCTACATAATTTTTTGCAATAAACTTAAAGACCAGACTTCCTTCAGCTGTTCTTCCAAACCCTTGCCCTAAACCCACATGTAAGTTTAATTTCCATGAACTTTTAACCATGTTTTAACTAAGTTATAATCTTGTAAAAGTGTTTTGATTAGTATTAAACATGTTTAACCTTCCAAAAATCATAAAAATCAAGTAAAATCATGTTTTGATGTTAAACATGTTTACAAACCAGGAACATATACTTTTTTGGTCAAAAACGCGGATTAGAACATGAATACACGTTTTTACGGTTAGAAAGTTCGGTTTGAACCCAAAACCGAAACCCTAATTATCAAGGCTGTGACATGGATGATTTATGCTTGGTTTGATGTTATATGATATGTAGGTACACTGAGTTTGCAACCCGAGACCCGGAGAGTAGTTTAAGCTAGCAAAACTCATCGAAAACCGACAAGGTAAACCCGTAACACTCGTTTAAGGGCTGTTTAGTATTAGGTTGTGACGTGCTGGTTTTTAGCTTGTGAAAATTTTCTGGGACATTAGGGATCATATAAATGATTCCCTTTTCAAATTTGGTAATTTTTCGATAAACGGAGAATATTTGGTGAATTTATTTCCGTTTATGAGCGTTTATTTGGGAAAAATAGCTAAACATATTGAAAAATTATGAAACTTGGTTTTAGAGTTTAATATGTGATGGTAAGATCACTGGTAAAGTTTGGGGATCATTGGAAATTCCTAAGTATGGTTTGTGCAATTATGGTTTAACAGAATTTTAACAGCCGAAAAACGCACAAAAAGGCATTTTGTCAAAAGTTTTAGGTTCTGGAGATTTTACAGGGGCTATGTAATAACATTGAGGCCATTTCTAAAAATTATCGGATTTTTCGTAGGTCGTTTGATATAAACGGGCCATTTATTACACGATTATAACCTATTAAATGAATTTTTATAAATAAATAATTAATCATAAAATTTCTGAAAATATTTTTATAAAATTCTCCATGTCTTAATGTATTTTTACAAAAATTTACATAATTTATATATATGTACATATTTAGTTATGATTAATCAAAGATTTAAATTATAATTGTTTTAACGAAACCGGCAGTTTTGTGTTTAACGGACTGACTGGTATGTCAAAATGTCAAAAGTGGTCAAATATCATATTTTTGAATGATATTGATAAAAACGAACTTTTTACGAGAATTCCGGACAATTCGGGTGGATTGTGCGCGTTTTGTATAATCAAACCCGTGTGAAAACGGAAACGAACCCTGCGATCAAACCAGATACCGAAACCTTAAAATTCTTTCATAAATCAAATCATTTTATCAATCAATATATTTACTTAAGTTTATGTGATCTTACCTAATCCCGAAACGTATAAACAATCAACTTGGCTAGGCTCGGGAAACGGTGAAACTGAGCCAAATCCAGTTTTAAACATTTCATAGTATACAACGTCACAATCTAAGACTATGGTCATGTTCTGGGCCTAACAGCTATACCCAGATTATCTATACAGCCCGACTTAGCTTGAACACTGTACTAGTATTAACGAGATACCGTTTATAGGAATCAGGCTATAAGCGAGGCACCTGACTTATTGATACGTAATTTCCGTGCGACCTACGATAAGGTGAGTTTCACGACCCCCACTTTCTAAACTGTTTTACGAACTTTTGGGGTGAAAAGCGTGTTTACATATACTTATATACTTGAAAACGTGTGATGATGTGGATTATCTAAGTACTAACACTTGACAAGTCCCCACAAACACAAGTGATTAACTTCGTGCCGGTGATGTGTGGATAGTACTATCGGTTTGACAAACCCAACTGACAGAGCCGGTGGGGTATGCCGGAACATGTTAACCCAGTTGCACATTGTCATTTAAACTTATTACATACTGCTATGTGGTGTTAGACATAGTACATACTTGGGGCAAAGTGGCTGTTAAATGCCAACGGGAGTGCATGGGCAGGGGTGGCCATGTGTTTTAGCTCGTTTCGGTTTCACTTGTGGCTTAGTATAATACATCATACACATACATGTATACATACACACTGTAAACTTTACGAACTCGTATACCGATTTCGTTGATCCTCGTGAAACTTGAAACTCACAACCTAGACGTAGTTGACCCGTTTTAACATGCTTTTCAGGTAAAGCAAAAGTGGAATGATTTGCTTACGTGCTTGATGTTAGAAGAAGAGTTGAATAGCTGTGAATAGACGCAGATATATAATATTAAATAAAAAGCTCGTAAACCGGTTATGTGATTCTCATCTAGTTTGTAAACATAGTACCAACCCATGTAATATGATGTAAATTAGTTTGTGAATTTATTTATAAACAATGTTGTTGATACTAGTGTTATCTGTTACATTCCCGTATTACGCTTCCGCAACTACCTAGTCGGGGTGTGACAGTTTAGGTTATAAATTTGTCGAAGAACAGGTTCTTGATGATTTTTTTCCTCTCTTTCTTCTTCATTTTTTATATACCTTGAAATTACTTAAAGTACCGAACTTTATGACTAATTTCACTTTGAATATGTTTGTCTTTGTTGTTCAGATATGGCAGAAGAAGAACAACCAAAATACTTCTTTGAGAAGAAGCATAATATGTGTGCTCTATTTCAAGTCACACCTGATAACGAGCCGGTGGCAAGAATGATTACGTGGATGGCTCGATCGAATGTTAGTTTTGCCATTACTGAATGTCCAATCATCTACAGAAATCATTCACTAGATTTCTGGAGATCTGCAAGACATGTGGATGATATTAACGGTCGGAGAATCGAAGCCACCGTTGCAAGCCATGAGATTCATGTGACAGAAAGAATGATAAGAAGATGCTTGCGGTTGAATGATGATGACCATAACCCAATAAACTTCAATACATCACACCTGATGAGGATATTTGTAGAGACGATGGGTTATCAGGGAACTCTACATGATGGGCAGTTTCAAAAAGGGATGTTCCCTATGCTGTATAGATTCCTTATTCATCATGTGATACAGGGGTTTGGCCCACGAAAAGGATCATGGACTTTGATGAGTCGTGATTTAGCAAATGCCACTGTGGGGATTATATATGATTTGCCATTTAATTTCTCAAGGATGATCTTTGAGAGATTGGTATCAAATTTGAAGAAAGCTGAGGCAGATAGATTTTTGCAGTACCCAAGATTCCTATAGATAATCTTTAACCATGAATTACAAGATCTACCCACTATTGGCATTACACACCTACTGCAGAATCCTGACACATACAGAAGAATCAGAAATCCAGGTGTTGCCAATAGATTTGACTCAATCGTTCCGTTTGAGATCTTGCCATGGTTGTTAGACCATGATTTGAATGAGATGCCAGTGCCTGAGTTGAGCTCAGAGGAGGAAGGAGGGGAAGATGATTCTGGAAGTGATAGTGATGACTCTGATGGAGATGGTAATGCTGATGATGGAGGTGAAGGAGGGGCTGGAGGATCCATGATTGTTAATGCACTTGATCAGGGGGAGCAACCTGAGGATCAAGAACAACCCATTCCAACACCACCACAATCAACACCACCCATAGTCCAACCCATTAAACCATCACCACCACAAAATCCACCACACCAAACCACTCAATCCCCACCCCAAACCTTAACCATGAGCCAGCCTGAAACATCAACACATATATCCCCAACACCACAAACACCACCAACATCTAGCCCAATTCATTCTGATCCATTCATTCCAAGCCCACCTCATACACAATCACCACCACAATCCATTATCCAAACTCAAGTCACAAACCAAGAACAACCTGAACATGAACCCTTTTCTACATCACCACCTACAACCCCACATTCTGACACAGACTATTCCTAAGAAACCAGGAATTATTGAAAGAAAATGTTGAATTGAAGAAGAGGAATGAGGAGGTCACTATGGAGAATGTTATGTTGATAGAGAAGTTGGTCAGAGCTGAAATGAAAATTAAATCCCTGGAGAAGGAAGTTGAGAAGACCTCACCTGCCCCAAAACAGGGGGAGAATGAAAATGTGCCAACTGACTCAAGGGTAAATGTTGAGACCGAAACTGAAACAGGTATAGAGACTGTAGACAGTTTGAAACTGATTTTGAATGCGTATGATGATGGAGAGGAAGATAGTGAGGAGAGGAGAGTTGAAGATGATGAATATGAAGGTGATAAATCAGATATTGGAGAACAAGATTATGATTATAATAATGAAATAATGAATGTTGAATGGAGTGAAGAGAATGCTGAGAAAGAAGATAAGATTGAAAATATTAATGATGAATAGATAGTGACCCAAACTGTAGGTTCCCAGCCGGATCTACACAGGAGTATCTCGTAACACGAGGGTGCGGAATCCCCACGTATACGATACGAGTGTCGAGACGATTAATACGTTGAATATATGTAAACACACGAGGATATATGATAATATTTGAAATATTGCAAGAAGTAATAGCCAAAGAACAAACACGTGATTCCAAAATCACTAAAACAATCGTTCCAAAAACTTAACCAAAACAGCCGAAGTTACCAGTTTATATAACTTGACAACTTCGCCTAACATACTAGGCGAAGTTGTCATAACTTCACTGACTTCAAGTTCGCTTAAACACGACGAACATATAAGAACACGTTTAATACAAACTAACAAAATAAACGATTACAGACACAACTAAACACGAGATACTGAACTACTGGCATTATGCACCAACAGACTCCCCCTTGGCAGTAGCTTCATATCTCTATCTTCTTTCTCGTGTCTTGTAATCCACAAATCTCGTACCAATCGTCTTCAAGCATGAACGCCCTGTCTTACACAGACAGAGACCACCCTCTGGTACTTCTTAGCTTCATCCTTCCACGCAGGAATATAGAATATCTTCTTATCATTAAGTACCTGCAAATCAGCTTGAGACAAATTAACCAAGTGCATGGGATCATAAACTCTCAGGATCTCCTGTTCATCCTTATCTTCCATAACAGCTTCAGCAGTCTGGCAGTCAACGTACCACCACTTGAGATCCTTCAACACATCCTTGGTCATCATCTTCATCGAAACCTCTTTCAAGCATCGAATCGGCTTGTATTTCATCACAATCCAAGGCTTACCATCAGTCCTCATGCCTCTTTCCTTGTCTTCGACTAACTTCCCTTTCTGTGGCTTCAGCAACTCAAACTTTTTCTCTTTCACACTTTCTTTCCGCACAATCCTTCCAACCCACCTTGCAAAGTTTTCATCGCTTCGATTAATCAATCTCAAATGTGAAAAATCTTTCACCTCACACTCAGGCAAGGTGTTAAGCGATCTCAAAGCCTTCTTAAAATACAAAATCCCATCATAACGCTTTATCGAAAACAACTTCAACTGTTCGTCATACAACCAGCAAATGATACCTTTCTTTGACTCAGCGTAGCCCTTGATATTGTAACTCTTCTTAAACATTCTTGGTACTGCAGGCTTCTTTGTCTTGAAGAACCACTGAGCACAGCCTTCTTTCCATATTGGTTGTTCTTCCCACTCAGACTCATCTGGCACATTTTCATCTTGACTCAGCTTCACCTCATCAATACTTGGAATATCATGCTCTACACCATCATCAACTATCTCCCCTTCTTCCAACTCACTATCAATCTCTATCTGTTCCCCAATCTTTTCAATCTCGTCAGCCGTTAACACATCATCAACTAACTCATCATCATCATTTCCCAAATCCCCTTCATCGTGTACAACCACCACTGTGTCACCACTTGTACTACTTGAAGGAACAGCAGACTCCCCCTGAGATGTGGAAGTCCCAAGATTCTGTTCAGTTCTTGGCAACTCACCACCTGCATCTTTCGATGCATTGGGATCATCGTCTCTGTCTTGCCTCTTCTTTGTTCTCAATTCATCACCCTTGCAGCTCATCTCCCCCTGAGATGCTAAGAACTGCTTAAGAGCATCAAAGAGTTTACCGTGTTCAACGAGGAGTGATGATTGTATCTGATTTTTTGCCACAAGCTGCTGAATAGTTTGTGTCTGGATGAGATTGATCCGTGACTGTTCAGCAACTACCCGTTCAAGAGCCGCAATCCTTTCAGAGTCAGACAGAGTAGCGTCAAAATCAAACCGCATATGAGAAATATCTTGAGCATATGGCGGTGAAATTCCTAAACTAGCTGGAATATCAGAGGTAGGCTGAGAAGTAACCGTGGGTGGTATTGAGACAGGTAAACCCGCAGTAGCAACCAACGTCGACACAACAAATATAGCAACAACCTCCGATGGAGTAAGAGTAGGAGGCGGTAAGGAAACTATCTCTGGTGCTGTAAACTGAAACGTGGTTGGAGGAGTACCAAATGATGACGACTTGGTTACCAAAGGAACACTTGTGGTTATCGGCAGTGTGACAGTAGGAGCAGCAGGTAACATAGTCATACCGGACAATGATGGTGGGGAAAAACAAACAACCCTCGAACTTTCACCAACTCTAGAACTTTCACCAACCCTTTCCTTCTTGGATCATCGTACCAGACGATGTAAGTCCCCCCGGGGCGTCGCCGATCGATACGAGATCCGCACGAGGTCTAGGAGTGCGGAATCCTCCTAGACTCGTTTATTGGTGTAAAGATGAAGAACACAAACACGTACACGAACAAATACACGAACAAATACAAGAACGGGATAAACAAATCTGCAGATTCTTATATAATAATCAAAACACGTTACATACCGTAACCAAACAGAAAACACGACTGACCCGAGGTGAGCTCTACCTCGGGTCGTCTCACACGACTCTCCTTGTCTCTTACTCTCTCTAAACAAACAAACTGCTCAAAACACACACTAATTTCTGGATTCTTAAAACTAAACAAGACACACGCATATATATATAAACTTCAGTAGGCGTTAGTAGGCGAAGGTGTTCATAACTTCGCCTATGGCGAAGTTGTGATAACTTCGCCTAAGGTGAAGTTGTCCTAACTTCGCCGTTGGCGAAGTTGTTCTAACTTCGCCTAAGGCGAAGTTGTTCTAACTTCCCCTATGGCGTCTCCGCTGGTCTGAATTGCATAGCGACGGTCACAAAATGCACCAACAGTCTCCCCTTTGACCGTTGCTCTCAATTCTAACAAACACGAAAGATCATCTGTTACAAAACATGCACCAAAAGACTCCCTCTTAACTGATGATCTTCTGTTTGCCCTTCAACCAGCCGTGTCTGAAACTGTCTTGTAGCTTCACAAATCTACCAATCACCCAGCGTCTTCCATATCAGATCTCCCCTTCAGTGTAAGCTTCTCCGACTATAATGATTGAGGTCTTTGAAATGCATGCATCCTTGTGCCAATAGATCATCTCAACCAATCACGTGAGTCCATCTGACTTCACCAACACGTGAAGTTGGGCGTTCTCCACAACTTCACCAACTCGTCGGCATACGATAAGGTTTAAACTTCAACTACTCAACATCAAGTGATCAATTTCATCACAAAACCACCTTGACAGAATCTAACACATGACCATTAATTAATCCGAAGCATCTTCAATCACCAGGGATAACGATCAAGAACATAAACACTTTAGTTCCCGATTAAATCCAACTTGTTCCAGAATTTTCACTCTAACAAATAAGCATCACGTTTCAGGATCCAATTCTCGAACGCCTTGAAAATAACATAAATAATATGCTCTGACCGCAATCCAGTAATGACAAAAACCTTCAGTTCAATTTGACTTTCTTCAGTTGGTCAACCTCGAACAACAACAATTTCATTGCCCACAAACACCCAAATATGTGTCAATATCCAGTTTCAATCAATATCCCATTCACAAACTCAACTCCATATCCAGAGTTGACACGTATTTGTTCACACGTAAGACCAAGAGATAACAAGTTTCACTCGTTGACGGAACAACGTCTTCGGTCTCACAATAATCGTGTACACCTGGCCATACAGACGAAAACTCCAAAACACTCTTATTTATTTATTTATTTTTTATTTTTTTTTAATCTCGTTAACTTCGCCTAAAGTCAACTTCGCCTGTTCATAACTTCGCCCGGCTATAACTTCGCCTGTCCATAACTTCGCCATACCTTATATCTTCGCTGAAACCCTACGAACAGTGATGGCAACTTCGCCTGATGAACAATAACTTCGCCTGCGGCGCTGTTCTGCCAGAAACGCACAGAAACGTGCCAGAAACACCAAAACGCAGATCTCGAACTATAGCATAAGAGCCTAAGGCTCTGATACCACATGTAAGTCCCCCCGGGGCGTCGCCGATCGATACGAGGTCCGCACGAGGTCTAGGAGTGCGGAATCTTCCTAGACTCGTTTATTGGTGTAAAGATGAAGAACACAAACACGTACACGAACAAATACACGAACAAATACAAGAACAGGATAAACAAATCTGCAGATTCTTATATAATAATCAAAACACGTTACATACCGTAACCAAACAGAAAACACGACTGACCCGAGGTGAGCTCTACCTCGGGTCGTCTCACACGACTCTCCTTGTCTCTTACTCTCTCTAAACAAACAAACTGCTCAAAACACACACTAATTTCTGGATTCTTAAAACTAAACAAGACACACGCATATATATATAAACTTCAGTAGGCGTCAGTAGGCGAAATTGTTCATAACTTCGCCTATGGCGAAGTTGTGATAACTTCGCCTAAGGTGAAGTTGTCCTAACTTCGCCGTTGGCGAAGTTGTTCTAACTTCGCCTAAGGCGAAGTTGTTCTAACTTCACCTATGGCGTCTCCGCTGGTCTGAATTGCATAGCGACGGTCACAAAATGCACCAACAGTCTCCCCTTTGACCGTTGCTCTCAATTCTAACAAACACGAAAGATCATCTGTTACAAAACATGCACCAACAGACTCCCTCTTAACTGATGATCTTCTGTTTGCCCTTCAACCAGCCGTGTCTGAAACTGTCTTGTAGCTTCACAAATCTACCAATCACCCAGCGTCTTCCATATCAGATCTCCCCTTCAGTGTAAGCTTCTCCGACTATAATGATTGAGGTCTTTGAAATGCATGCATCCTCGTGCCAATAGATCATCTCAACCAGTCACGTGAGTCCATCTGACTTCACCAACACGTGAAGTTGGGCGTCCTCCACAACTTCACCAACTCGTCGGCATACGATAAGGTTTAATCTTCAACTACTCAACATCAAGTGATCAATTTCATCACAAAACCACCTTGACAGAATCTAACACATGACCATTAATTAATCCGAAGCATCTTCAATCACCAGGGATAACGATCAAGAACATAAACACTTTAGTTCCCGATTAAATCCAACTTGTTCCAGAATTTTCACTCTAATAAATAAGCATCACGTTTCAGGATCCAATTCTCGAACGCCTTGAAAATAACATAAATAATATGCTCTGACCGCAATCCAGTAATGACAAAAACCTTCAGTTCAATTTGATTTTCTTCAGTTGGTCAACCTCGAACAACAACAATTTCATTGCCCACAAACACCCAAATATGTGTCAATATCCAGTTTCAATCAATATCCCATTCACAAACTCAACTCCATATCCAGAGTTGACACGTATTTGTTCACACGTAAGACCAAGAGATAACAAGTTTCACTCGTTGACGGAACAACGTCTTCGGTCTCACAATAATCGTGTACACCTGGCCATACAGACGAAAACTCCAAAACACTCTTATTTATTTATTTTTTTTTTATTTTTTTTTAATCTCGTTAACTTCGCCTAAAGTCAACTTCGCCTGTTCATAACTTCGCCCGGCAATAACTTCGCCTGTCCATAACTTCGCCATACCTTATATCTTCGCTAAAACCCTACGAACAGTGATGGCAACTTTGCCTGATGAACAATAACTTCGCCTGCGGCGCTGTTCGGCCAGAAACGCACAGAAACGTGCCAGAAACACCAAAACGCAGATCTCGAACCATAGCATAAGAGCCTAAGGCTCTGATACCACATGTAAGTCCCCCCGGGGCGTCGCCGATCGATACGAGGTCCGCACGAGGTCTAGGAGTGCGGAATCTTCCTAGACTCGTTTATTGGTGTAAATATGAAGAACACAAACACGTACACGAACAAATACAAGAACAGGATAAACAAATCTGCAGATTCTTATATAATAATCAAAACACGTTACATACCGTAACCAAACAGAAAACACGACTGACCCGAGGTGAGCTCTACCTCGGGTCGTCTCACACGACTCTCCTTGTCTCTTACTCTCTCTAAACAAACAAACTGCTCAAAACACACACTAATTTCTGGATTCTTAAAACTAAACAAGACACACGCATATATATATAAACTTCAGTAGGCGTCAGTAGGCGAAATTGTTCATAACTTCGCCTATGGCGAAGTTGTGATAACTTCGCCTAAGGTGAAGTTGTCCTAACTTCGCCGTTGGCGAAGTTGTTCTAACTTCGCCTAAGGCGAAGTTGTTCTAACTTCACCTATGGCGTCTCCGCTGGTCTGAATTGCATAGCGACGGTCACAAAATGCACCAACAGTCTCCCCTTTGACCGTTGCTCTCAATTCTAACAAACACGAAAGATCATCTGTTACAAAACATGCACCAACAGACTCCCTCTTAACTGATGATCTTCTGTTTGCCCTTCAACCAGCCGTGTCTGAAACTGTCTTGTAGCTTCACAAATCTACCAATCACCCAGAGTCTTCCATATCAGATCTCCCCTTCAGTGTAAGCTTCTCCGACTATAATGATTGAGGTCTTTGAAATGCATGCATCCTCGTGCCAATAGATCATCTCAACCAGTCACGTGAGTCCATCTGACTTCACCAACACGTGAAGTTGGGCGTCCACCATAACTTCACCAACTCGTCGGCATACGATAAGGTTTAATCTTCAACTACTCAACATCAAGTGATCAATTTCATCACAAAACCACCTTGACAGAATCTAACACATGACCATTAATTAATCCGAAGCATCTTCAATCACCAGGGATAACGATCAAGAACATAAACACTTTAGTTCCCGATTAAATCCAACTTGTTCCAGAATTTTCACTCTAATAAATAAGCATCACGTTTCAGGATCCAATTCTCGAACGCCTTGAAAATAACATAAATAATATGCTCTGACCGCAATCCAGTAATGACAAAAACCTTCAGTTCAATTTGACTTTCTTCAGTTGGTCAACCTCGAACAACAACAATTTCATTGCCCACAAACACCCAAATATGTGTCAATATCCAGTTTCAATCAATATCCCATTCACAAACTCAACTCCATATCCAGAGTTGACACGTATTTGTTCACACGTAAGACCAAGAGATAACAAGTTTCACTCGTTGACGGAACAACGTCTTCGGTCTCACAATAATCGTGTACACCTGGCCATACAGACGAAAACTCCAAAACACTCTTATTTATTTATTTTTTTTTTATTTTTTTTTAATCTCGTTAACTTCGCCTAAAGTCAACTTCGCCTGTTCATAACTTCGCCCGGCAATAACTTCGCCTGTCCATAACTTCGCCATACCTTATATCTTCGCTGAAACCCTACGAACAGTGATGGCAACTTTGCCTGATGAACAATAACTTCGCCTGCGGCGCTGTTCGGCCAGAAACGCACAGAAACGTGCCAGAAACACCAAAACGCAGATCTCGAACCATAGCATAAGAGCCTAAGGCTCTGATACCACATGTAAGTCCCCCCGGGGCGTCGCCGATCGATACGAGGTCCGCACGAGGTCTAGGAGTGCGGAATCTTCCTAGACTCGTTTATTGGTGTAAAGATGAAGAACACAAACACGTACACGAACAAATACAAGAACAGGATAAACAAATCTGCAGATTCTTATATAATAATCAAAACACGTTACATACCGTAACCAAACAGAAAACACGACTGACCCGAGGTGAGCTCTACCTCGGGTCGTCTCACACGACTCTCCTTGTCTCTTACTCTCTCTAAACAAACAAACTGCTCAAAACACACACTAATTTCTGGATTCTTAAAACTAAACAAGACACACGCATATATATATAAACTTCAGTAGGCGTCAGTAGGCGAAATTGTTCATAACTTCGCCTATGGCGAAGTTGTGATAACTTCGCCTAAGGTGAAGTTGTCCTAACTTCGCCGTTGGCGAAGTTGTTCTAACTTCGCCTAAGGCGAAGTTGTTCTAACTTCACCTATGGCGTCTCCGCTGGTCTGAATTGCATAGCGACGGTCACAAAATGCACCAACAGTCTCCCCTTTGACCGTTGCTCTCAATTCTAACAAACACGAAAGATCATCTGTTACAAAACATGCACCAACAGACTCCCTCTTAACTGATGATCTTCTGTTTGCCCTTCAACCAGCCGTGTCTGAAACTGTCTTGTAGCTTCACAAATCTACCAATCACCCAGAGTCTTCCATATCAGATCTCCCCTTCAGTGTAAGCTTCTCCGACTATAATGATTGAGGTCTTTGAAATGCATGCATCCTCGTGCCAATAGATCATCTCAACCAGTCACGTGAGTGTTGGGTTTTATACAAGTTTATCAAAGTTCAAGTTAACCATTTAATATGAAAAACGCAACGGAAGCTTATATCTTAAAACTTGTTAATGAACATACCATTATGTTAAAACTAAAACCCAAAGCCAAGGATCAATATTACAAGAACTAAAATGCTCACAAATATAAAATATACCTTCTTCTACCTTTAGAAGAACAAGTAAGTGGATGAAGATGATGATGTCTTTGAATGGCTAGCCTCCAAAGAAGAAAACCTCAAGCTTTTGATACCCCAAGCTTTTGCAACAACACCAAGTGATTGCTAGGATTTATGAACACTTGGTCAAGCTCAAAATTCACTCCCAAAACAGCCCCTATTTGGCCGTGAGTTTGGAGAGGGAAAAGAGAGAGATAGTTTGATATTTTTGCACTTGGAAATTCAAAAATCAAAAGCATGAATGCATGTCTTGGAGGATGGAGTAAATAATAAAGTGGTCAACCAACCAAGGAAGTTTTGATTGGACCAAAAACCACCACCCACATGGGGTGGCCGGTTTTGTTATTGTTATTATTATTATTATTTTTTTTTGTTGTTTTGTTTTAACAATTAAAACTATCTCCTTTCATTTTATAAAACCATTTTATAAAATGTACATGCATTTACATAATTATTTAACCAATTAAATAATTAATTTATATAAACAAATTATCCAGATAATTTATTTAAATCCTCAAGTGTGTTTGTTTAGAAAACCAATTTTCTAAACGCGTAGTGTTCGGTATTCGTTTAAATGATCAAATCATTAAAGAATACATTTGGTGTTGTCTAGCTTGTTATTGGGTATGACCCGACTTGGATCAAACACAGTTAGCCACATTAGTATAAGTATGTGTCTCGGGCATACGTAATTCCAACAATCTCCCACTTGCACGAGATACATAGAAAATTAATGCAAGTGGTGAATACCGCCTAACAACAGTTCACCACCCCTAATGTGTTTGACGAAGTGCCATTCAATAACATCATGCCTTCAAGTCCCTTACTTGATATGATTTAGGTGAATCTATCATTATGTCCCTTTGTTACTAGATGTCATGTTGAATCTAAGAGACATAGGTGATCATTCTCTTTTCAATTCAACTTTATCAGGCCTTAGACATCTAAACTCTCAACACATAAGAGGAACAAATTCCATCTTGACTGTATACGCCTCTCACTATCACTTTATACTCCACCTGAGCTCATCCTTATGTACCATCTTTTACGAATAGCGAAGGGGAGAGTCAAAGTGTAATACTCGGTGAAAATCAAGACCCAATATACATCTCAGGTCTAAGGATAATATGAAATTCTCCTTTACTCAAAATTACTAATGATCAGGTCAATCGACTCCATGTAGTAATATTGAGAGCGGGTCAGTCCAATATTTGTATCCCACAAATATCTATGAACTTTGGCAGCAAACCTATGCTCCATATTCACCCTTTATGAATATCCACCAATCCTAGTTCATAATAGTCTTGCTTCATATTTGTTCCCACAAATGTGATCGACTACGGACTTTTAGAATAAGATAACTTATTCATGGATTAAACATGCAAAATTAGAATTTAACTCAAGATTCCATAATCATATAAAAGAGTTAAATTACAAAAGTCTTTTAAACTTTAATACAAAATAGATCAAATCCAATTACTAGAATATCGAAGTCCTAAGCCACTCGCATGACGCTCATGTTTCGGTCTTTCTAGGAGCTTCGTGAATGGGTCCGCAAGATTTTGATCAGTTCCAACTTTGCGAATACATATCTTTCCCTTTTCAACTTCATCCCTTATGTAGTTGAATCTCCGCTCTATGTGCCTTGTCTTTTGGTGCGAACGAGGTTCCTTGATTTGAGCAATGGCACCCTCGTTGTCACAAAAGATTTCTAGGGGGTCTTGAATGGTAGAGACCACCCCTAGATCGGTAATGAATTTCTTCAACCATGCAGCTTCTTGAGCTGCCAATGAAGCGGCGATGTATTCTGATTCTGTAGTGGACAATGCTACCACTTCCTGTTTTGAGCTCTTCCAAGAGACAGCTCCTCCATTAAGAGTGAACACATACCCAGATTGTGATCGAGAATCATCTCGATCAGTTTGGAAGCTCGCATCCGTGTAACCTTTTATAGCGAGTTCCTCCTCACCAGATCCATATATCAGAAACATATCCTTAGTCCTCCTAAGGTATTTCAATATGTTCTTAACAGCCATCCAATGACTGTCTCCTGGATTCTGTTGGTATCTGCTTGTTATGCTCAAAGCGCATGACACATCCGGTCTAGTACATATCATCGCATACATGATGGATCCTATAGCAGAAGCATATGGGATTTGTTTCATCATGTCTTGCTCATCCTTTGAGCTTGGTCATTGAGCTGAACTCAATATGGTCCCTCTTTGAATAGGTACAAAACCTTTCTTGGAGTTTTCCATCTTGAACCTTTTCAAGATTTTATCAATGTATGTACTTTGGTTCAAACCTATCAAGCGCCTTGACCTATCCCTATAGATCTTTATTCCCAAAATATAGGCTGCTTCACCAAGATCCTTGATGGAAAATTTACTTCCAAGCCAAGCTTTAACGCTTTCCATGGTTGGAATGTCATTTCCAAATAGTAGAATGTCATCGACATACAATACTAAGAAGGTAATTACACTCCCACTAGCTTTCTTATACACACAAGCCTCATCAGCGTTCTTGATGAATCCAAAATTTTTGATTTCTTCATCAAAACGATGATTCCAAGTTCTAGATGCTTGTTTCAATCCATAGATTGATTTCTTTAACTTGCATACCTTTTTAGGATGTTTCGGATCGACAAAACCCTCAGGCTGAACCATATAGACATCTTCCTCAAGATATCCATTTAGGAAAGCGGTCTTGACATCCATTTGCCAAATTTCATAATCATAATGTGCGGCTATGGCAAATAATATCCTAATAGACTTTAGCATTGCCACAGGCGAAAAAGTTTCATCATAATCAACCCCTTGAGTTTGAGTGAAACCTTTAGCTACAAGTCTTGCTTTATAAGTATCCAAGTTTCCATGCATATCCGTTTTTCTTTTGAAAACCCACTTACTTCCAACAGCTTTGGAGTTGAGTGGTGGTTCAACCAATTCCCAAACTTGGTTGTCATACATGGATTGCATCTCAACGTTCATGGCTTCAAGCCATTTGTCACAATCATTCTTGGACATTGCATCACGGTATGTGGTTGGTTCATCCGAATCTACCACGTAGCAACCTTCTACAAAAAATCCATATCTTTCGGGTGGATTGCTAACTCTACCAAATCTGCGAACGTTTTGTGTGTTTTGATCAACCACTTGATCACTTTCAACAACCTCTTGTTGAGTGCTAGTATCAACCAATTGTGTATCATCTTGTGATTCTTGATCCTCATCAAATTTCACTGTTCTACTATTAGTTCCTTCCTTAAGGAACTTAGTTTCCAAGAACTTACCCTTTCGAGCAATAATAACATTTTGCTCACTAGGATCGTAAAAGTAATATCCTATATCATCTTTAGGGTAACCAATAAAGATACACTTAGTGGATCGGACTTCTAACTTGTTTGGGGTGTATTGCTTTACATAAGTTTCACAACCCCAAACTTTTAAGAATGATAGCGATGGAGCCTTTCCATGCCATATTTCGAAAGGTGTCTTCTCCACTTTCTTGGTTGGAGCCATATTCAATATGCGAACAGCGGAAAGTAAAGCATAGCCCCAAAATGATAGAGGTAAAGTGCTTCTAGCCATCATTGATCGAACCATATCTAATAGGGTACGATTTCTCCTTTCAGACACACCATTATGTTGTGGTGTTCCAGGTGGAGTAAGTTGTGAAATAATTCCACAACTCTTAAGATGATCTTGAAAAATACCACTTAGGTATTCACCTCCTCTATCACTACGAAGTACTTTGATTGTGGTTTTGAGTTGTCTTTCTACTTCAGCTTTGAAGTCTTTGAACATTTCAAAAGCTTCATCTTTGTGTTTCATTAAGTACACATAACCATATCGACTATAATCGTCAATAAAGGTAATGAAGTATCTTTCACCATTCCTAGTCATTGGTCTAAAAGGACCACATACATCCGAATGTATGATACCCAATAATTCTTTTGACCTTTCAAAAGTTTTATTAAAGGGTTGCTTTGTCATTTTGCCTTGTAAACAAGATTCACATACATCAAATGAATCAAACTCATTGGTTTCTAGAATACCACTCTTGCGAAGAGTTTGCATGCGATTCTTGTTTATATGTCCAAGGCGACAATGCCAAAGATAGGGATCACCCAAGTCCTTCTTGAGTTTCTTGGTGTTGACATTATATATTGAACTACTATGTGACATACCACTTTGATCTATTTCATATATACCATTCATGGGTATAGCTTTAAAATAAAATATGCCATTCATCAAAACATGAATATCATAATCCATAAATTTAAAATCAAAGCCACATTGTTTTAAAAGGGACACGGAAATAATGTTTCTCCTTAACTTAGGAGCATACAAAACATTTTTCAAAATTACTTCCAAACCACTTGGAAGCTTTAACATGTAGTCTCCTTGAGCTTGGACTTCAACTCTTGCTCCATTGCCCATAAAGAGACTAATGTCCCCTTTGTTGAGTTGCTTACTTCTTTTGAACCCCTGCAACAAATTGCAAATGTGAGTTCCACATCCGGTATCAAGTACCCATGTATTTGAAGAAATAACATTTAGTTCAACATATATAGTAAAGATAATACCTGAGGTATGCTCCGCATCCCTCTTATCTTTTAACGCTTTGAGATAGGTCGGACAATTTCTTTTCCAATGACCTATCTCTCCACACTCAAAGCATGGATCTTGCGTCGCAACCTTTTGCTTCTTTTCCTTCGGTTTGTAGGGCGTGATGGCTTTCCTCTTTCCCTTTCCTTGAACGTGGCCCTTGCCCTTAGCAACATTTGCTTTGGGGTTGGAGTTATGTCCCCTTTTGCCTTCATTGATAGTTAGAACGGGTAAAACTTTTTTACCCATTCCCGCTTCGGCCGTTCTTAGCATTGCGTGAAGCTCACCAATGCTTTTGTCCCATCCATTCATGTTATAATTCATGACAAAAGTTTCAAACCTTTTGGTCAATGAGTTGAGGATCAAATCCGTAGCCAACTCATTAGACACGGGACAATTCAACCTATTAAGCTTTTCAATGTAGCTTTTCATCTTTAGGACATAAGATGAGACGCTTTGGGTTTCCTCCATACGACATGCATGAAACGCTCGAACCGTTTCGAAACGTTCCGCTCTAGCTTGTTGAAGGAACATTTCCTTCAATTGAGTTATCATGTCGTATGCCCCATGATGCTCGAAATCCTTTTGGATTTCGGGAATCATAGTTGCTAACATGAGGCAAGAGGCTTGTACCGAATCTTTGGTGTAGTTAACCCAATCATTATAAGCCTCCTCATCTTCCACGTTAGGCTCGTCGGGAATGGGATCGTCTAAGACATATGATATCTCTTCTTGCTTGAGAACTATTCTCAAGTTGCGATACCAATCCATAAAGTTATTATGGTTTAGACGATCCTTTTCAAGGATGGTTCTTAAGGATAGGTTACGGGTGTTATGGGTAGAGGTGTTTGCATTGTTAGCGGCCATCTACAAAATTTAACAAAGTTCTATTTTAGTATTATAAACAATTTAATTATTAATACCCTTTTATAACAAATTTTAAAATAATAATTAAATTCTAGAATCCAACGATAAATCAAATTTCGGTTAGGTGACCTTTATCCCGTTATTTGATTTAACAAGGTAGTCAACCTTGACGATTGCAACCTTTTGCAACTTCTAGAGGTATGGGACCATTCGAAATCCTTATTTCGTGTTGGCATGTTTATCCCATCAACACCATTGGACCCCATGCTTAGGTGATCTTTATCACATGGTTTCCAATTCAAGTCGTCCTACTTGTAAAAACATGTAAGATTAACATATAAGTGGTTAGGTGACCTTTATCCCACAAATATGTTAATATTACCCTAAGTATATTAGTTTGCTTAAAATGGTTAGGTGACCTATATCCCATTAAAAGTTTCCTAATACGTTAAGTGTTTATACAAAAGGATGGTGTTAGACTTGTTTCCTTGGTTATTATGAAAAAGGGATTTTAAGTTTTCCAATATTCTAGTTTGAAAAACATTATGCCATATCCTAACATGCATTTAGTAATATGGCGATTTTGAAAACCAATTTTCAAGGTTCAAGTTATAATAAAACCAATTTTATTATATGTGAGTAATCGCTTAGTTTTAATAAACCCATTTTATTAACTAATTGACGCGATATTACCAAATATATATAGAACCCGTTTTATGCTAGTTGTCGTTCCTATGTGACGGTTTGGATATCCTAATATCTATCAACCACACATTACATAAAGTAAAACAAACAACCAAGCATACATGCAAAATATAGTCATAACCGAGAACCGCTAAGTTTGACCATACTTGTTAGCCGAAACAAGTATAGGTCATAAGTCTCACCTAAGGGACAAAACATGACACAAGGATGGAATGTTGACTCCCACTTGATCTTGCATCCAAATGCTTCAAGTATCCTTTCCAAGTTGTTGTGTTCTTGTTGGGCTTGTAAATGGGCTCCAAACTTCCAAAAGTCTTCTTGGGCCCAAGAGTGAAATTTATGGGCCTAATGGGCTTGAATCCCATGATGGGCCGGTGAGGCCCAACAAGCCCAAAATTTGGTCCAAGGCCCAAATCCACCAATTCTTGCATCTTCAATTTTTACAAAATGTATCCTAATACATATTTTTCTAAAACAAAGAAAATGCAACTAATCTATTTATTACATACCAACTTATGAATAAATAAATTACACAAGCCTAAAATATGAATTATTACAACCATATTGAATAATAAATATAACCAACATACACATAACAACAATCAACACATCCAAGGTCTCGGTTTCGGTTATGACACATCCAAACATACCAAATGTTCTAAGCATGCAACCTAAGCAACCATTGCCCAAAAACATCAAAGGAATCGGCCCCCCCCCCCCAAGAGGCTACGGCCCAAACCCCCCCCCCCAAAATTTTACAATTTTCAACATGCAAATGTTAATAATGGTTTCCTAAGATCTTTCCATGCATGTCAAGATCTTACAAAACCATGGGGGTTAAATCCACCAAAATTTCGGACCCCTTTTTCACCCATGAAAAAACCCGAAATTTATGAACATGCAAGGAGCATAAGTCCTTGTAACCGGCTCTTGATGCCATTGTTGGGTTTTATACAAGTTTATCAAAGTTCAAGTTAACCATTTAATATGAAAAACGCAACGGAAGCTTATATCTTAAAACTTGTTAATGAACATACCATTATGTTAAAACTAAAACCCAAAGCCAAGGATCAATATTACAAGAACTAAAATGCTCACAAATATAAAATATACCTTCTTCTACCTTTAGAAGAACAAGTAAGTGGATGAAGATGATGATGTCTTTGAATGGCTAGCCTCCAAAGAAGAAAACCTCAAGCTTTTGATACCCCAAGCTTTTGCAACAACACCAAGTGATTGCTAGGATTTATGAACACTTGGTCAAGCTCAAAATTCACTCCCAAAACAGCCCCTATTTGGCCGTGAGTTTGGAGAGGGAAAAGAGAGAGATAGTTTGATATTTTTGCACTTGGAAATTCAAAAATCAAAAGCATGAATGCATGTCTTGGAGGATGGAGTAAATAATAAAGTGGTCAACCAACCAAGGAAGTTTTGATTGGACCAAAAACCACCACCCACATGGGGTGGCCGGTTTTGTTATTGTTATTATTATTATTATTTTTTTTTGTTGTTTTGTTTTAACAATTAAAACTATCTCCTTTCATTTTATAAAACCATTTTATAAAATGTACATGCATTTACATAATTATTTAACCAATTAAATAATTAATTTATATAAACAAATTATCCAGATAATTTATTTAAATCCTCAAGTGTGTTTGTTTAGAAAACCAATTTTCTAAACGCGTAGTGTTCGGTATTCGTTTAAATGATCAAATCATTAAAGAATACATTTGGTGTTGTCTAGCTTGTTATTGGGTATGACCCGACTTGGATCAAACACAGTTAGCCACATTAGTATAAGTATGTGTCTCGGGCATACGTAATTCCAACAGTGAGTCCATCTGACTTCACCAACACGTGAAGTTGGGCGTCCACCACAACTTCACCAACTCGTCGGCATACGATAAGGTTTAATCTTCAACTACTCAACATCAAGTGATCAATTTCATCACAAAACCACCTTGACAGAATCTAACACATGACCATTAATTAATCCGAAGCATCTTCAATCACCAGGGATAACGATCAAGAACATAAACACTTTAGTTCCCGATTAAATCCAACTTGTTCCAGAATTTTCACTCTAATAAATAAGCATCACGTTTCAGGATCCAATTCTCGAACGCCTTGAAAATAACATAAATAATATGCTCTGACCGCAATCCAGTAATGACAAAAACCTTCAGTTCAATTTGACTTTCTTCAGTTGGTCAACCTCGAACAACAACAATTTCATTGCCCACAAACACCCAAATATGTGTCAATATCCAGTTTCAATCAATATCCCATTCACAAACTCAACTCCATATCCAGAGTTGACACGTATTTGTTCACACGTAAGACCAAGAGATAACAAGTTTCACTCGTTGACGGAACAACGTCTTCGGTCTCACAATAATCGTGTACACCTGGCCATACAGACGAAAACTCCAAAACACTCTTATTTATTTATTTTTTTTTTATTTTTTTTTAATCTCGTTAACTTCGCCTAAAGTCAACTTCGCCTGTTCATAACTTCGCCCGGCAATAACTTCGCCTGTCCATAACTTCGCCATACCTTATATCTTCGCTGAAACCCTACGAACAGTGATGGCAACTTTGCCTGATGAACAATAACTTCGCCTGCGGCGCTGTTCGGCCAGAAACGCACAGAAACGTGCCAGAAACACCAAAACGCAGATCTCGAACCATAGCATAAGAGCCTAAGGCTCTGATACCACATGTAAGTCCCCCCGGGGCGTCGCCGATCGATACGAGGTCCGCACGAGGTCTAGGAGTGCGGAATCTTCCTAGACTCGTTTATTGGTGTAAAGATGAAGAACACAAACACGTACACGAACAAATACACGAACAAATACAAGAACAGGATAAACAAATCTGCAGATTCTTATATAATAATCAAAACACGTTACATACCGTAACCAAACAGAAAACACGACTGACCCGAGGTGAGCTCTACCTCGGGTCGTCTCACACGACTCTCCTTGTCTCTTACTCTCTCTAAACAAACAAACTGCTCAAAACACACACTAATTTCTGGATTCTTAAAACTAAACAAGACACACGCATATATATATAAACTTCAGTAGGCGTCAGTAGGCGAAATTGTTCATAACTTCGCCTATGGCGAAGTTGTGATAACTTCGCCTAAGGTGAAGTTGTCCTAACTTCGCCGTTGGCGAAGTTGTTCTAACTTCGCCTAAGGCGAAGTTGTTCTAACTTCACCTATGGCGTCTCCGCTGGTCTGAATTGCATAGCGACGGTCACAAAATGCACCAACAGTCTCCCCTTTGACCGTTGCTCTCAATTCTAACAAACACGAAAGATCATCTGTTACAAAACATGCACCAACAGACTCCCTCTTAACTGATGATCTTCTGTTTGCCCTTCAACCAGCCGTGTCTGAAACTGTCTTGTAGCTTCACAAATCTACCAATCACCCAGCGTCTTCCATATCAGATCTCCCCTTCAGTGTAAGCTTCTCCGACTATAATGATTGAGGTCTTTGAAATGCATGCATCCTCGTGCCAATAGATCATCTCAACCAGTCACGTGAGTCCATCTGACTTCACCAACACGTGAAGTTGGGCGTCCTCCACAACTTCACCAACTCGTCGGCATACGATAAGGTTTAATCTTCAACTACTCAACATCAAGTGATCAATTTCATCACAAAACCACCTTGACAGAATCTAACACATGACCATTAATTAATCCGAAGCATCTTCAATCACCAGGGATAACGATCAAGAACATAAACACTTTAGTTCCCGATTAAATCCAACTTGTTCCAGAATTTTCACTCTAATAAATAAGCATCACGTTTCAGGATCCAATTCTCGAACGCCTTGAAAATAACATAAATAATATGCTCTGACCGCAATCCAGTAATGACAAAAACCTTCAGTTCAATTTGATTTTCTTCAGTTGGTCAACCTCGAACAACAACAATTTCATTGCCCACAAACACCCAAATATGTGTCAATATCCAGTTTCAATCAATATCCCATTCACAAACTCAACTCCATATCCAGAGTTGACACGTATTTGTTCACACGTAAGACCAAGAGATAACAAGTTTCACTCGTTGACGGAACAACGTCTTCGGTCTCACAATAATCGTGTACACCTGGCCATACAGACGAAAACTCCAAAACACTCTTATTTATTTTTTATTTTTTTATTTTTTTTTAATCTCGTTAACTTCGCCTAAAGTCAACTTCGCCTGTTCATAACTTCGCCCGGCTATAACTTCGCCTGTCCATAACTTCGCCATACCTTATATCTTCGCTAAAACCCTACGAACAGTGATGGCAACTTTGCCTGATGAACAATAACTTCGCCTGCGGCGCTGTTCGGCCAGAAACGCACAGAAACGTGCCAGAAACACCAAAACGCAGATCTCGAACCATAGCATAAGAGCCTAAGGCTCTGATACCACATGTAAGTCCCCCCGGGGCGTCGCCGATCGATACGAGGTCCGCACGAGGTCTAGGAGTGCGGAATCTTCCTAGACTCGTTTATTGGTGTAAAGATGAAGAACACAAACACGTACACGAACAAATACAAGAACAGGATAAACAAATCTGCAGATTCTTATATAATAATCAAAACACGTTACATACCGTAACCAAACAGAAAACACGACTGACCCGAGGTGAGCTCTACCTCGGGTCGTCTCACACGACTCTCCTTGTCTCTTACTCTCTCTAAACAAACAAACTGCTCAAAACACACACTAATTTCTGGATTCTTAAAACTAAACAAGACACACGCATATATATATATAAACTTCAGTAGGCGTCAGTAGGCGAAATTGTTCATAACTTCGCCTATGGCGAAGTTGTGATAACTTCGCCTAAGGTGAAGTTGTCCTAACTTCGCCGTTGGCGAAGTTGTTCTAACTTCGCCTAAGGCGAAGTTGTTCTAACTTCACCTATGGCGTCTCCGCTGGTCTGAATTGCATAGCGACGGTCACAAAATGCACCAACAGTCTCCCCTTTGACCGTTGCTCTCAATTCTAACAAACACGAAAGATCATCTGTTACAAAACATGCACCAACAGACTCCCTCTTAACTGATGATCTTCTGTTTGCCCTTCAACCAGCCGTGTCTGAAACTGTCTTGTAGCTTCACAAATCTACCAATCACCCAGAGTCTTCCATATCAGATCTCCCCTTCAGTGTAAGCTTCTCCGACTATAATGATTGAGGTCTTTGAAATGCATGCATCCTCGTGCCAATAGATCATCTCAACCAGTCACGTGAGTCCATCTGACTTCACCAACACGTGAAGTTGGGCGTCCACCACAACTTCACCAACTCGTCGGCATACGATATGGTTTAATCTTCAACTACTCAACATCAAGTGATCAATTTCATCACAAAACCACCTTGACAGAATCTAACACATGACCATTAATTAATCCGAAGCATCTTCAATCACCAGGGATAACGATCAAGAACATAAACACTTTAGTTCCCGATTAAATCCAACTTGTTCCAGAATTTTCACTCTAATAAATAAGCATCACGTTTCAGGATCCAATTCTCGAACGCCTTGAAAATAACATAAATAATATGCTCTGACCGCAATCCAGTAATGACAAAAACCTTCAGTTCAATTTGACTTTCTTCAGTTGGTCAACCTCGAACAACAACAATTTCATTGCCCACAAACACCCAAATTTGTGTCAATATCCAGTTTCAATCAATATCCCATTCACAAACTCAACTCCATATCCAGAGTTGACACGTATTTGTTCACACGTAAGACCAAGAGATAACAAGTTTCACTCGTTGACGGAACAACGTCTTCGGTCTCACAATAATCGTGTACACCTGGCCATACAGACGAAAACTCCAAAACACTCTTATTTATTTATTTTTTTTTAATTTTTTTTTAATCTCGTTAACTTCGCCTAAAGTCAACTTCGCCTGTTCATAACTTCGCCCGGCTATAACTTCGCCTGTCCATAACTTCGCCATACCTTATATCTTCGCTAAAACCCTACGAACAGTGATGGCAACTTTGCCTGATGAACAATAACTTCGCCTGCGGCGCTGTTCGGCCAGAAACGCACAGAAACGTGCCAGAAACACCAAAACGCAGATCTCGAACCATAGCATAAGAGCCTAAGGCTCTGATACCACATGTAAGTCCCCCCGGGGCGTCGCCGATCGATACGAGGTCCGCACGAGGTCTAGGAGTGCGGAATCTTCCTAGACTCGTTTATTGGTGTAAAGATGAAGAACACAAACACGTACACGAACAAATACAAGAACAGGATAAACAAATCTGCAGATTCTTATATAATAATCAAAACACGTTACATACCGTAACCAAACAGAAAACACGACTGACCCGAGGTGAGCTCTACCTCGGGTCGTCTCACACGACTCTCCTTGTCTCTTACTCTCTCTAAACAAACAAACTGCTCAAAACACACACTAATTTCTGGATTCTTAAAACTAAACAAGACACACGCATATATATATATAAACTTCAGTAGGCGTCAGTAGGCGAAATTGTTCATAACTTCGCCTATGGCGAAGTTGTGATAACTTCGCCTAAGGTGAAGTTGTCCTAACTTCGCCGTTGGCGAAGTTGTTCTAACTTCGCCTAAGGCGAAGTTGTTCTAACTTCACCTATGGCGTCTCCGCTGGTCTGAATTGCATAGCGACGGTCACAAAATGCACCAACAGTCTCCCCTTTGACCGTTGCTCTCAATTCTAACAAACACGAAAGATCATCTGTTACAAAACATGCACCAACAGACTCCCTCTTAACTGATGATCTTCTGTTTGCCCTTCAACCAGCCGTGTCTGAAACTGTCTTGTAGCTTCACAAATCTACCAATCACCCAGCGTCTTCCATATCAGATCTCCCCTTCAGTGTAAGCTTCTCCGACTATAATGATTGAGGTCTTTGAAATGCATGCATCCTCGTGCCAATAGATCATCTCAACCAGTCACGTGAGTCCATCTGACTTCACCAACACGTGAAGTTGGGCGTCCTCCACAACTTCACCAACTCGTCGGCATACGATAAGGTTTAATCTTCAACTACTCAACATCAAGTGATCAATTTCATCACAAAACCACCTTGACAGAATCTAACACATGACCATTAATTAATCCGAAGCATCTTCAATCACCAGGGATAACGATCAAGAACATAAACACTTTAGTTCCCGATTAAATCCAACTTGTTCCAGAATTTTCACTCTAATAAATAAGCATCACGTTTCAGGATCCAATTCTCGAACGCCTTGAAAATAACATAAATAATATGCTCTGACCGCAATCCAGTAATGACAAAAACCTTCAGTTCAATTTGATTTTCTTCAGTTGGTCAACCTCGAACAACAACAATTTCATTGCCCACAAACACCCAAATATGTGTCAATATCCAGTTTCAATCAATATCCCATTCACAAACTCAACTCCATATCCAGAGTTGACACGTATTTGTTCACACGTAAGACCAAGAGATAACAAGTTTCACTCGTTGACGGAACAACGTCTTCGGTCTCACAATAATCGTGTACACCTGGCCATACAGACGAAAACTCCAAAACACTCTTATTTATTTTTTATTTTTTTATTTTTTTTTAATCTCGTTAACTTCGCCTAAAGTCAACTTCGCCTGTTCATAACTTCGCCCGGCAATAACTTCGCCTGTCCATAACTTCGCCATACCTTATATCTTCGCTAAAACCCTACGAACAGTGATGGCAACTTTGCCTGATGAACAATAACTTCGCCTGCGGCGCTGTTCGGCCAGAAACGCACAGAAACGTGCCAGAAACACCAAAACGCAGATCTCGAACCATAGCATAAGAGCCTAAGGCTCTGATACCACATGTAAGTCCCCCCGGGGCGTCGCCGATCGATACGAGGTCCGCACGAGGTCTAGGAGTGCGGAATCTTCCTAGACTCGTTTATTGGTGTAAAGATGAAGAACACAAACACGTACACGAACAAATACAAGAACAGGATAAACAAATCTGCAGATTCTTATATAATAATCAAAACACGTTACATACCGTAACCAAACAGAAAACACGACTGACCCGAGGTGAGCTCTACCTCGGGTCGTCTCACACGACTCTCCTTGTCTCTTACTCTCTCTAAACAAACAAACTGCTCAAAACACACACTAATTTCTGGATTCTTAAAACTAAACAAGACACACGCATATATATATATAAACTTCAGTAGGCGTCAGTAGGCGAAATTGTTCATAACTTCGCCTATGGCGAAGTTGTGATAACTTCGCCTAAGGTGAAGTTGTCCTAACTTCGCCGTTGGCGAAGTTGTTCTAACTTCGCCTAAGGCGAAGTTGTTCTAACTTCACCTATGGCGTCTCCGCTGGTCTGAATTGCATAGCGACGGTCACAAAATGCACCAACAGTCTCCCCTTTGACCGTTGCTCTCAATTCTAACAAACACGAAAGATCATCTGTTACAAAACATGCACCAACAGACTCCCTCTTAACTGATGATCTTCTGTTTGCCCTTCAACCAGCCGTGTCTGAAACTGTCTTGTAGCTTCACAAATCTACCAATCACCCAGAGTCTTCCATATCAGATCTCCCCTTCAGTGTAAGCTTCTCCGACTATAATGATTGAGGTCTTTGAAATGCATGCATCCTCGTGCCAATAGATCATCTCAACCAGTCACGTGAGTCCATCTGACTTCACCAACACGTGAAGTTGGGCGTCCACCACAACTTCACCAACTCGTCGGCATACGATATGGTTTAATCTTCAACTACTCAACATCAAGTGATCAATTTCATCACAAAACCACCTTGACAGAATCTAACACATGACCATTAATTAATCCGAAGCATCTTCAATCACCAGGGATAACGATCAAGAACATAAACACTTTAGTTCCCGATTAAATCCAACTTGTTCCAGAATTTTCACTCTAATAAATAAGCATCACGTTTCAGGATCCAATTCTCGAACGCCTTGAAAATAACATAAATAATATGCTCTGACCGCAATCCAGTAATGACAAAAACCTTCAGTTCAATTTGACTTTCTTCAGTTGGTCAACCTCGAACAACAACAATTTCATTGCCCACAAACACCCAAATTTGTGTCAATATCCAGTTTCAATCAATATCCCATTCACAAACTCAACTCCATATCCAGAGTTGACACGTATTTGTTCACACGTAAGACCAAGAGATAACAAGTTTCACTCGTTGACGGAACAACGTCTTCGGTCTCACAATAATCGTGTACACCTGGCCATACAGACGAAAACTCCAAAACACTCTTATTTATTTATTTTTTTTTAATTTTTTTTTAATCTCGTTAACTTCGCCTAAAGTCAACTTCGCCTGTTCATAACTTCGCCCGGCTATAACTTCGCCTGTCCATAACTTCGCCATACCTTATATCTTCGCTGAAACCCTACGAACAGTGATGGCAACTTCGCCTGATGAACAATAACTTCGCCTGCGGCGCTGTTCGGCCAGAAACGCACAGAAACGTGCCAGAAACACCAAAACGCAGATCTCGAACCATAGCATAAGAGCCTAAGGCTCTAATACCACATGTAAGTCCCCCCGGGGCGTCGCCGATCGATACGAGGTCCGCACGAGGTCTAGGAGTGCGGAATCTTCCTAGACTCGTTTATTGGTGTAAAGATGAAGAACACAAACACGTACACGAACAAATACACGAACAAATACAAGAACAGGATAAACAAATCTGCAGATTCTTATATAATAATCAAAACACGTTACATACCGTAACCAAACAGAAAACACGACTGACCCGAGGTGAGCTCTACCTCGGGTCGTCTCACACGACTCTCCTTGTCTCTTACTCTCTCTAAACAAACAAACTGCTCAAAACACACACTAATTTCTGGATTCTTAAAACTAAACAAGACACACGCATATATATATAAACTTCAGTAGGCGTCAGTAGGCGAAATTGTTCATAACTTCGCCTATGGCGAAGTTGTGATAACTTCGCCTAAGGTGAAGTTGTCCTAACTTCGCCGTTGGCGAAGTTGTTCTAACTTCGCCTAAGGCGAAGTTGTTCTAACTTCACCTATGGCGTCTCCGCTGGTCTGAATTGCATAGCGACGGTCACAAAATGCACCAACAGTCTCCCCTTTGACCGTTGCTCTCAATTCTAACAAACACGAAAGATCATCTGTTACAAAACATGCACCAACAGACTCCCTCTTAACTGATGATCTTCTGTTTGCCCTTCAACCAGCCGTGTCTGAAACTGTCTTGTAGCTTCACAAATCTACCAATCACCCAGCGTCTTCCATATCAGATCTCCCCTTCAGTGTAAGCTTCTCCAACTATAATGATTGAGGTCTTTGAAATGCATGCATCCTCGTGCCAATAGATCATCTCAACCAGTCACGTGAGTCCATCTGACTTCACCAACACGTGAAGTTGGGCGTCCTCCACAACTTCACCAACTCGTCGGCATACGATAAGGTTTAATCTTCAACTACTCAACATCAAGTGATCAATTTCATCACAAAACCACCTTGACAGAATCTAACACATGACCATTAATTAATCCGAAGCATCTTCAATCACCAGGGATAACGATCAAGAACATAAACACTTTAGTTCCCGATTAAATCCAACTTGTTCCAGAATTTTCACTCTAATAAATAAGCATCACGTTTCAGGATCCAATTCTCGAACGCCTTGAAAATAACATAAATAATATGCTCTGACCGCAATCCAGTAATGACAAAAACCTTCAGTTCAATTTGACTTTCTTCAGTTGGTCAACCTCGAACAACAACAATTTCATTGCCCACAAACACCCAAATTTGTGTCAATATCCAGTTTCAATCAATATCCCATTCACAAACTCAACTCCATATCCAGAGTTGACACGTATTTGTTCACACGTAAGACCAAGAGATAACAAGTTTCACTCGTTGACGGAACAACGTCTTCGGTCTCACAATAATCGTGTACACCTGGCCATACAGACGAAAACTCCAAAACACTTTTTTTTTTTTAATCTCGTTAACTTCGCCTAAAGTCAACTTCGCCTGTTCATAACTTCGCCTGGCTATAACTTCGCCTGTCCATAACTTTGCCAGACCTTATATCTTCGCTGAAACCCTACGAACAGTGACGGAAACTTCGCCTGATGAACAATAACTTCGCCTGCGGCGCTGTTCGGCCAGAAACGCACAGAAACGTGCCAGAAACACCAAAACGCAGATCTCGAACCATAGCATAAGAGCCTAAGGCTCTGATACCACATGTAAGTCCCCCCGGGGCGTCGCCGATCGATACGAGATCCGCAGAGTGCGGAATCCTCCTAGACTCGTTTATTGGTGTAAAGATGAAGAACACAAACAAGTATACGAACAAATACACGAACAAATACAAGAACAGGATAAACAAATCTGCAGATTCTTATATAATAATCAAAACAAGTTACATACCGTAACCAAACAGAAAACAAGACTGACCCGAGGTGAGCTCTACCTCGGGTCGTCTCACACGACTCTCCTTGTCTCTTACTCTGTCTAAACAAACAAGCTGCTCAAAACACACACTAATTTCTGGATTCTTAAAACTAAACAAGACATACGCATATATATATAAACTTCAGTAGGCGTCAGTAGGCGAAGTTGTTCATAACTTCGCCTATGGCGAAGTTGTGATAACTTCGCCTAAGGTGAAGTTGTCCTAACTTCGCCGTTGGCGAAGTTGTTCTAACTTCGCCTAAGGCGAAGTTGTTCTAACTTCCCCTATGGCGTCTCCGCTGGTCTGAATTGCATAGCGACGGTCACAAAATGCACCAACAGTCTCCCCTTTGACCGTTGCTCTCAATTCTAACAAACACGAAAGATCATCTGTTACAAAACATGCACCAACAGACTCCCTCTTAACTGATGATCTTCTGTTTGCCCTTCAACCAGCCGTGTCTGAAACTGTCTTGTAGCTTCACAAATCTACCAATCACCCAGCGTCTTCCATATCAGATCTCCCCTTCAGTGTAAGCTTCTCCAACTATAATGATTGAGGTCTTTGAAATGCATGCATCCTCGTGCCAATAGATCATCTCAACCAGTCACGTGAGTCCATCTGACTTCACCAACACGTGAAGTTGGGCGTCCTCCATAACTTCACCAACTCGTCGGCATACGATAAGGTTTAATCTTCAACTACTCAACATCAAGTGATCAATTTCATCACAAAACCACCTTGACAGAATCTAACACATGACCATTAATTAATCCGAAGCATCTTCAATCACCAGGGATAACGATCAAGAACATAAACACTTTAGTTCCCGATTAAATCCAACTTGTTCCAGAATTTTCACTCTAATAAATAAGCATCACGTTTCAGGATCCAATTCTCGAACGCCTTGAAAATAACATAAATAATATGCTCTGACCGCAATCCAGTAATGACAAAAACCTTCAGTTCAATTTGACTTTCTTCAATTGGTCAACCTCGAACAACAACAATTTCATTGCCCACAAACACCCAAATATGTGTCAATATCCAGTTTCAATCAATATCCCATTCACAAACTCAACTCCATATCCAGAGTTGACACGTATTTGTTCACACGTAAGACCAAGAGATAACAAGTTTCACTCGTTGACGGAACAACGTCTTCGGTCTCACAATAATCGTGTACACCTGGCCATACAGACGAAAACTCCAAAACACTCTTATTTATTTATTTTTTTTTTATTTTTTTTTAATCTCGTTAACTTCGCCTAAAGTCAACTTCGCCTGTTCATAACTTCGCCCGGCTATAACTTCGCCTGTCCATAACTTCGCCATACCTTATATCTTCGCTGAAACCCTACGAACAGTGACGGCAACCTCGCCTGATGAACAATAACTTCGCCTGCGGCGCTGTTCGGCCAGAAACGCACAGAAACGTGCCAGAAACACCAAAACGCAGATCTCGAACCATAGCATAAGAGCCTAAGGCTCTGATACCACATGTAAGTCCCCCCGGGGCGTCGCCGATCGATACGAGATCCGCACGAGGTCTAGGAGTGCGGAATCCTCCTAGACTCGTTTATTGGTGTAAAGATGAAGAACACAAACACGTACACGAACAAATACAAGAACGGGATAAACAAATCTGCAGATTCTTATATAATAATCAAAACACGTTACATACCGTAACCAAACAGAAAACACGACTGACCCGAGTTGAGCTCTACCTCGGGTCGTCTCACACGACTCTCCTTGTCTCTTACTCTCTCTAAACAAACAAACTGCTCAAAACACACACTAATTTCTGGATTCTTAAAACTAAACAAGACACACACATATATATATATAAACTTCAGTAGGCGTCAGTAGGCGAAGTTGTTCATAACTTCGCCTATGGCGAAGTTGTTCTAACTTCGCCTAAGGCGAAGTTGTTCTAACTTCACCTATGGCGTCTCCGCTGTTCTGAATTGCATAGCGACGGTCACAAAATGCACCAACAGACGATATAGATCCTCCTCATAATCTGATTCACTGTCATCTGAGTCTTTCTTTCGCTTGCCATGAATCCTTTCTTGTCTGGCAAGGATTTGTTGTGCTTCAACGATATCGTCAGTGGAGGAGTCAGAGTCAGTTCTCTTAGAATCCGCCACAGATGTAGCGACCATGGAAATATTCACACCAGACACCTCAGCTACCGAGGCTTGAACTTCAGCAGCTGGATCAATCCTTTCCATGTCAAAGAAACCTTGCCCTCAAAAGGCAGCTTCAAGATCAACCTGTTCTTCTGGAGCGGCAACAGGATCAGCAGGCGGTGCTTGCTGCACCACGGGTGGAGGTTGAACCACAGGAGGTGGTTGAGGGATATCAGCCTGTTGCGGTGCCGGATCAAGAAATTCATCTCCCGGAGGAGCAACATAAGAAGGATTCACTAAGTAACCAAATAAGGCCATGTGCCTCGGACGTAACGCTTCCCTGCTACGTGTACTCGAAGATTTACATTGAGCAAAAATTCTCTTGGAAACACTTTCTACATAAGAAATTAGACGTCGTTGTGGCTGATTTGGAGCTACATGATTGAGTATCATCTGTAAGAATCTCGGATACATCAAAAACCTTTCCCGAGCCACTGCACGTCTTTGACGATAAATCTCATAAAATATCATCTGGCTGAAACTATAGGGCTTGTTGTAGGTTAAAGCAGTCATAGCCGATTGCATCGTCGCACCCATACCATCTGTACCAGCCTTTCGTCCAGACATGCACACAATCATCACGTGCATCAGAAATCTCCACTGATCTAACAAAAACCCCTTCATTCTCTGAGAGTCTGCCAATGGACCTGAATACCCCATACGAACGAATGCACCATTACAGAAAGTGGCCGAAAAGTCAGTGGGATCGCCGGAAGTCTCAACCCTAAACTGTAAAGGTACCCCTATTTGATCGGCCGAGAACTGTACCACTTGATTGTTAACTGTAGCACGCATCACAGGTGGATCAACGCGACAGTCATACTCAACCGTATTCCAGAAGTCTTCAATGATCGGTAGTGAGATCAGAAGAGTAGTAGTAATAGCATGAAAGATGCGTGAGTGTATAAGAAACGAAATGATCCCATGGTAATCGTCAATTCCTCGAGCATCCAGATCTAAGGTGATATACATATTGTGACCCGGAAAAACCTGCCTCTAATCACCTCCGCCTTCGTCACCACCAGTTCCACCAGCACCAGCCACAACAGCCATTTCTGCAAAACAAACAAGCCAAGTTAGATCATTATGACAGCAGTTGAGAACTTCGCCCTGCATGATACAGGCGAAGTTGTAACGTTAGCGAAGTTAGGGTTTCGGCGAGGTTGGGATAACTACGCCACTTCCTTAACAACGCTATATCAACGGCGCAACAAGCAAATCCAGTAATGGCAACGAATGGCCGATCAGATAGTATTAACAGGACAACAGTAATGCGATTGACGTATCCACTAACTCATTATAACAGAAAAGGAGTTTCAAATCGGACCGACTAAGTTTTAAGGGTTTGGTACACAAAAGAGATCATAACAGATTATTTAGAAACAGATAAACCGTATACAATATGTATTATGTGTATCTCTGATCGGACCAACCTGTTTTATGGATCAAAATTGATAACCAAGAGGTTCAATTCAACAAGTAAGTTCGCCGAGGGTTTAGAAGTTTAAAGGTTTGACTAACTTTGACCACTGTTTTCCCTTATATAGTTCGAAAACCCATCAGCGAAGTTATGGTAACTTCGCCCTTTTTACAACATCCCTATGGTCAACCAATTGGTCAACTTCGCTATTTTGATAACTTCGCCCTGAGTCTACTACACTAAAAAATAAGTTCGCCCATTGATATGTTGACTAAAGTAAAGTAAATGTGATCAAAACCAAGTAACCAAGTGTTTATGAAAACATACCATAATATATAATACATAACAAAATAAGGATAAATAAACGGGATCAAATTTCAGTCTTGACGAGAACCTGCATGTTTTAGAAAAGATCCGAATAGGAATCATACTGATTAAGTGGCTGCCACATAGATCCATGGTCAGTGATATTATGACATGGAGAAACAGGTTGTAGGCGGGTATAAAACTTAGTATAGTTTTCATCGCTTTTGTGATACGGATTAGGTTCAATTAAGCTCAAAATGTAGATGGACATCACATGAGAGATTGTGATGCCTCCTATCTATTCTCAAAGCGTATTTGGCTTTCTCCAAGTCACCCCGAGTTGACTTCGACCAGTAGTGTCTGATCAATCAATGTGCACATGTCGACCTTCCGATTCATCTTCCCGATCTTTCTTATACTTAGAAAATATTCTTTCTTGCCTCTTTCATGATATTTGTAACGAGACTAGCTTCATAAGGCTCAACGATAATAACTAGAGTTTTTTTTTTTGAATCAAAGACAATAATATAACTGTAAGTCTAAGACAACTGCAAGTCCTAAATCTGGATCACTGCAGATTACTTAACACTATCTTCGCGGGAATCAGAACACTCACGGGCTCGTGTATGACTGTGTAATCACTTTTCTGCCTATCATTCGGAAAGATGTATGTGCAAACATGCATAACTCAGAATGACTCTCCACAGTAAATAGAGAAGATTTAGTTTGTATCACTTCTACTTTTACGCACCATAGAAAACTACCATAACATACAATGACTGTTCTAAAGTCTTTTAGGCCTTATTACTTCACCAGTTAAGCACACAAAAACATTTTATCTATCACTTTCCAAGGTTGGATCAATTTTCATTTTAACACCGTATTGAAACTTCTTGTGAAATTATAGACTGAAAAATTATATCATTTCCCTAAAAAAATTTTTAAATTCAAACGCCCCGAAAAAGTCGAAGTCTTTAGGTAAACCGCTATCATAAAGATCCAGTGGATCAGCCGGACCGACCACATACGAGTATGTGTCCCTCTGACTAGGTATGAACGACTAATTTTAAGAAAACTAATAAAAAGCCATCATAAACCGCTCTGGTCGCTTTCAGTCATCTGGTTAATGGCTATCCTTATAATCTATACGTAGATGTAAGGACAAACATATCCTTTAGATATGTCCTTCAAACTTGAGCAACCGACATAATTTTAAGCGATAGTAATGATTTTTTTTTGTTTATGATAATAGAGAAACATGGTTACTCGGGATTTATCATCCCATTAAGCTCAACAAAATTTTGAAAATGGGAGCGGTCAAACGCTTTAGTAAAAAGATCGGCAAAATTATCCTGTGAATCAACCTTTTCAAGAAAAATTAATTTCTTCTCAGCACAATCCAGTATAAAATGATGACGAATGTCAATATGTTTAGTTTTACTGTGTTTAACGGGATTGTTAGTTACTGAGATAGCAGCAGTGTTATCAATGCAAATAGGAGTTTGAGTGAAATTCAGACCATAATCGCCCATTTGTTGTTGTATCCATAAAACCTAGGAGCAGCAGTTCGATGCTGCCATGTATTCTGCTTCGCAGGTGGAAATAGCTACAGAGGTCTGCTTCTTGCACAGCCACGACACCAATCTTCCTCCGAGAAACTGACATCCACCGGTTGTTGACTTCCTGTTTTGATTGCAGCCTCCATAGTCAGAATCGGTGTATGCTACCAAATCCAGTTCTCCCCCTTTCAAATACCATAGTCCCAACTTAGGCTTTCCTTTAAGATACCGCAAGATTCTTTTCAATCCCTTCATGTGTGATTCCTTCGGGTTTGCATGAAAACGAGCACAAAGACAAACTGCAAACATAATGTCAGGTTTAGATGCAGTTAGATACATTAAAGAACCTATGATTGCCCGATATTGAGTGGGATCCACATCTTCATCACTGTTGAAATCAGCACCCAGTTTGTGGTTGACGCAGATTGGAGTGTAGAATGGGGCACTATCATCCATCTTGAAGCGTTTAAGCACATCATGGACATACTTCGTTTGATGAATAAACATTCCATCTTTCTTCTGATCTACCTGCAATCCCAAAAAGAAAGTTAATTCGCCCATGGCGCTCATCTCAAACCGTTTCTTCATGACTGCTTCAAACTCCTGACACATAGTAACTCTTGAGGCAGCAAAGATGATATCGTCCACATAAACCTGAACGAGTAGAAAATCACCCCCTTTCCGTTTGACAAACAAGGTACTGTCGATCTTCCCACTCTCAAACCCACTCTCTAGCAAGTAATCTGACAAAGTTGCATACCAGGCGCGAGGTGCCTGATGTAGCCCATATAATGCTTTTCTCAATTTGTACACATGATCAGAAAAATTTGGGTCAGGGAAACTCGGAGGTTGTTCTACGTATACCACCTCATCAACTTTTCCGTTAAGAAACGCACTCTTCACATCCAACTGGAAAACTTTCATCTCTTTGTGTGCAACAAATGCTAGAAACACTCGGATTTCCTCCAGTCTGGCCACAGGAGCGAGCACTTCGTTGTAATCTATTCCTTCTTGTTGATTAAACCCTTTAACTACTAATCTTGCCTTGTTGCGTATGATTATACCCTTCTCATCTCTCTTGAATTTAAAAACCCACTTTGTACCGATAGCGTTCACTTCTTGCGGTTTTTCAACTAACTGCCATACTTCCATCTTCTCAAACTGTGCCAGTTCTTCCTGCATGGCTTCAACCCACGAGCTATCCTTCAGTGCCATTTGATAATTCTTTGGTTCAATCTGACTGATGAAGCAGGTGTACAAGCACTCATTTATAATACCCGTGTCTTTAATGTTTGCATACACACATGTGTGTTCATCCAAACTTCTTCTAGTACGTACACCATTAGAAGGATTACTGATCACATTCTCCAAAGGATGATTCTTGTGAAATTTGGTGGTCTGTACCGGACCGACTTCCAGATCATTCTCAAGATTTGAAGAGAGTTCATCAGAGTGAGGTTGAGGTTGAGTGTGAAATGGATTGTAGAATTCATCTTCATTCGAAACAGCTGGAGTTTCAACCGCATTTGACGAGGTCGGTTGATTTTCATTATATTGCGGACGTTGTACAATGTCCTCCCCTTCGTCATACAGCATCTGTGAGGCCATTTTCTCATCAATGTCTGCAAAATGCAAGTAAGGTACATTAAAAGATTTGAAAAGCTTATCATAGTCGTAAGCCTCTGCCGGTCCCATGCTAGGCCTTGGTGATTTATAACTAGTAATGTCAATGTTACAGACCACCTCAACCTTGCTGTTTGATAGTTTAAAGACTCTTCTGTTGGGTGTCCCAACAACATAGCCAACTAAGATACCTTCGTCGGCTTTCTCACCAAATTTAGAGTTAGTCTTTAATATCAAACAAGGGGACTAGAAAGGTTCAAGAACCTTCAAATTTGGCTTTCTACCATGCATAAGTTCATAGCAGGTTTTATTTAATCCTTTAACAGTTAAAACACGATTAAAGATATAACAGGCTGTAGCAACAGCCTCAGCCCAGAACACCACGGGAAGTTTAGCATCCGCCAGCATGGTCCTGGTTCCTTCGATTAGAGTTCTATTCTTCCTCTCAGCTACTCCATTTTGTTGTGGAGTATATGGGGCGTTGTACTGATGCTCTATCCGTTTCTGTAAGCAAAATATCTCCATCAGATAGTTCTTGAACTCTGTACCATTATCACTCCTGATGTACTTAACCTTCCTCCCAACAATATTTTCCACCTTGGTAATCAAGTTAATTACCCATTGAACTGTCTCATCTTTTGCCTTCAGAAAATAGACCCAAGAGTATCGTGAGTAATCATCGGTTACCACCAAACAGTATGAAGTTCCTCCTAGACTCTTTACATTCACATGACCAAAGAGATCCATGTGAAGAAGATCCAAGGTGCTGACAATTGAGTTAACCTTCTTGCAGTGATGAGGTTTCTTGTGTTGTTTTCCTTTCTTGCAAGATACACATTGGTCTACAAAATTGAAGTTCTTCAAAGGAACCCCTAGTACCAGACCGTTCTTGACAATGTAATTCATCTTGCGAATATGAATATGACCCATTATTCGGTGCCACAATTCTGACTCAGATTCTGTTGCTTTTGACAGAAGACATGACTCTTATGTTGTCATCTCGGTTGATCTCATATCCATTACATACGTGTTCTTTTCTCTTGGAGCTTTCATCACAACCCAGGCCTCTGGTATCTTGAAACCAGGGTAAAGTACAAGTGCCTCATCGTCAGTAAAATGAATGGTGTATTCTTTGTCACAAATCTGAGAGACACTCAACAAGTTATGCTTCAACTCTTCCACAAAATTCACTTTTTCCAACTTTATAATGCCATTTGTCATAGTCCCAATACCACTAATTCTTCCTCCACTCTCTCCTGCGAAACTAACCCTTCCTCCTTGAATAGACTTCCAGTCACGTAACAATTTCTTGTTACCAGTCATGTGCCGGGAACAGCCACTGTCAACGACCCACATATTGTTTACAGCTCTGTTCGACTTTTCCTGCACAATTAAAGAAATAGATTAAAATATGGGGACCCAAGACCTTCTGGTCTTGGGTTGATTAAACCTGTTATTTGGCATCCAGTACCTTGGTTGCCCAAACTTAGTTTGAGGAGAATACTTGTAAGATCTGAAAGGAAAATTTCTAGATGACTGGCTATGAGGCCAACCAAACCTTCGTGAATTTATAGCATTAATGGAGTTATGAATGTTGGTTTGGTAATTCACTGGGAAAAAACGAGACTTATTTATTTGAAATCTTGGATTAGTCCAATGACTGAAATTTGGTGTGTTAGCATTCTTACCAGTATCATAATTAGTATTCGTTTTATTCTCAGTTTTAGTAGGCCTCATATTTCTAAATTTTCTCTGTTTCAGAGAACAATCAGTGACAAGGTGTCCTATCCTGTTGCATCTAAAACAACTTTTGTTCAGATTATTCTGGTTGTTTTGAACTTTCGTCTCAAAAGTATTTGCAGATGTCGAGGTTGCGTTACTATCAGTTTGTCTCACATATGGTGGGACAAACGGATTTAGGGAAGATTTCTTTTCATCAAACTTATAGTCCTCCCCACGTTTTAGTAACACAACCTCTTCTTTTATCTCACCCAATTCGGACGACTTGTCTGAATTTGACGAGACAGAGCTTGAGACAGAACTTGTGACATTAGAACTTGTCGTACTCGTTTCATTCTCATTGACCTCAGAAACTTTTATTGGAACTATCTGACTAATTTCAACATTCGCAGATTGCTGATTACTAGGATTATATGTATAGTTATTGTTGTATGGTGGTGGAACTTCTGAGAATCCAATTCCCCCTTTGTTAACCGGGGAACGTTGAACACTTATGATGTGATCGAACATCGCAGAAGAATTCTAAATTGTTCAATTTTTCTGTTCAGTTCCACCACTTTCACCTGGTAATCAGCTATCTGTTTATCTTTTTCAGCAATTAGTTTGGTCTTTTCTTCTAACACTTCATAACTAAGATCAATCACTTGTATTTTTTCAGCTAGGGTGGCTTTAAGGCTTCTGATGTCCTTTTCACTGGCTTTTATTTTTACCGAGTAGCTGTTTTCTTTAGTTTTAGAATAGTGATGTTCTTCTTTTAGATTTTTAAATTGAGTGTCCAAACTAACAAATTGATCAGTTCATGCCTTCAATTGATCAGACAGTTTTTGACAACGTTCACATTGAGATTGAGAACATACCTCTGAGAGTTGATCGTTCACTTCTACCATGTATGCTTGATCTTCCCCCATCTCTTTGTCACTTCCACCAGTTTAATATTCACCAGATTTGCCTGTTCGAACACCTCATCAACTTGTATATTCCAGTTGTATCCTTCGTTTTGGTGAGATACCATAGCCTTGTTTTCACTTCCACCCCCATTATGTTGAGCAGGCCTGTTTTGGCTTCGTTCGACCCTCTCATTTGTACACACATTAGCAAAGTGACCATTTTGTTGACAGTTATAACAATGATATTTTGACTTATCAAACCCTGGTCTTTCTCCCACGAACTTTCTACAAGTTTTCTTCATAAATCTCTTTACCCTTCTTACTATCATCGCCATCTGCCACTGCAGATCCATTTCTTCCAGATCATCAGCGTCGATCTGATCATAGTCTTCATCCAAAGTAGCAGGGTCGACTATTTTTCCTTTGATGTAATTCTCATAAGATGCAATGAAGGAGGCATAAAGAGCAAACTGTTGTTCAGCTGATTTCACACTCATAGGCATCTGTGAGTAGTTGTTACTAAAAGCATTGGTTGAGAAATTACCGACTGTGGTTTGAGGATTAGAGGAACTACTACCTCCTGCTACAAAACAAACGTCACCATCCATATTGAGAATCACATGACCATCTGGAGTGGAGTTTGGTTTCCCCATTTGAGTAATAGGCAGTGGATTCAGTTTTTGAACTTGAGTTTGGAGTGACTTTAGCACCATACATTCCCGGATCCTGAACCTGATCAGTAGGTGTCTCCTTTCGAGCCATGTTAAGTTCAAAATTCCGTAACTTATTTACCACCGTCTCCAAATCAATTTTATCAAAGTCCTTATCTTCTCTCGTCAGAACAGTGTACATCTCCCATTTTGGTGGGAGAGCATCAAGAAGCTTTTCGAGTATCTCTTCTTCCTTGTATTCAATGGAGTAGTTATTTATCTCGGTCATCAGATGATAATATCGTGTGATGATGTCATCAAGTGATTCATTTTTCAGATACTTGAATACTGAGAAGTGGGTTTTCAACAACTTTGTTTTGGAGGTTCGTATCCCAACATTTCCTTCATATCGATTCTCTAGTGCTTCCCATAGCTCTCTAGCAGTTTTGTATTTCTTAAAAGTATGAAGAATCTCTTGTGAAAGAGCCATTGTTATAGCTGCATGCGCTTTACTTTCTGCCTCATACATTTTCTTTTCATCATCTTCCATCTTACTGTACTTCTTAATCTGTTCACGACCCTCAAACATGGATATTGGTCGAATGTACCCGTCTTGAATGCAGACCCACATCTTTGCGTCTTGATACTTCACTTACTGTTCAAATCTATCTTTCCATGCAACAAAATCAGTACCCTTAAGCAATTTTGGAGCTTTAGTTGCTGAACCGGCTTCAACCTCCATCTTTACCAGTTCAGTGATATTTATCGAAGTCATACTTGAACGAAACGAGGCTTAGAACTTAAAAGAAGATTCTGTGTGCAGTAAGCAGCGAAGTTACTACAAGCCTAAGACAACTTCGCAGACTCTTAGCTTTGCTACTTAAACAACTTCGCTGAACATATAACTTCGCTAGTCACAACTTTGCTGAAACCCTATATGTTCGCTAAAACCCTAGTATGGGAGACAACAACTTTTCCAGAAGAACACAGGAGTTTTGCAGGTAAGGTTGGTCGATTTCGAGGGACGCGAGGGTGACTTGAAGGTGTATTTGATGAGTGATGAGGAGCAATTGACAAAAACGAGGTATTTCAACGTAAACTCGTTCCGCGAATGGTCTAACGGAACGATCTTGACACCCGTGTGATAATCCCGAACCACACAATCACGAGCAAAATGCTCTGATACCAATTGTAGGTTGCCAGTCGGATCTACACAGGAGTATCTCGTAACACGAGGGTGCGAAATTCCCACGTATACTATACGAGTGTCGAGACGATTAATAGGTTGAATATATGAAAACACACGAGGATATATGATAATACTTGAAATATTGCAAGAAGTAATAGCGAAAGAACAAACACGTGATTCCAAAATCACTAAAACAATCGTTCCAAAAACATAACCAAAACAGCCGAAGTTACCAGTTTATATAACTTGACAACTTCGCCTAACATACTAGGCGAAGTTGTTATAACTTTGCTGACTTCAAGTTCGGTTAAACACGGTGAACATATAAGAACACGTTTAATACAAATTAACAAAATAAACGATTATAGACACAACTAAACACGAAATACTTAACTACTGGCATTATGCACCAAACACAAACTGATGAAATTAATGAAGGAAACACTACTACTGAGGAGCCAATTACTACTGAAGTTGAGCAACCTGAAAGCTCCAAGAGGGTAGAGTATGACCCTGAATTAGAAGCACTTGAGAAAGAAATTGAGGATTATCAGCAAACAGATGAGGAGGAGGAAGTGCCTAAAAGGATGGATAAAGGCAAAGAAAAGGTTACAGAAGAAGAGCCTATTAAGGCATATCCAGAGAAAGACATTTTGTTCAAAGATGATGCTATTGCTGCTGCTGCTACCTTTAAAGAACAAGAAAACATCATGAGAGAGACAAGGGAAAGGGAGATACTAGCCCAAACCCTGACTCCAGAAGAACTGGCAGAGCAGGAAGCCTTGATCAATCAAGCCAATTTTGCCAAAGTAATAAATGAGGAAGTGGCTGATCAAGATGTGATTGATGCTTTGATTAAGTTAAAAAGAGTTGAGGAAGCTGACAATTCCTTAGCTATGGTGGTTAGCATGTTTCAATCATAAAGTCAACAAGAAAGTAAGTCAACAGAAACTGCTGAACCAACCAATCTGAAAACTTAAATGATAATTGAAGAAGAAATTAGAAAATCCATTGCTTAATGGCTGCCAAGAAATGGGCTGAGCAAGTGAAAGAAGATCTAAAGAAGAACCCAACTGACAGCTGGTCTGAAAGGGTAAATGTGACTCAACCTCAAAGATCAGAAACAATTCATCAAAAGAAAGAAAGGCTTTCTAATCTGTATGAAGAATTTGCTGAGAAAGTCAATAGATTTGCTAAGACCTACATGAGAAGAAAGAGGGCATCTGAAAAATCTGAGCATGAAACATCCAAAAAGAGAGGCAAATGGGATGATAAGAACAAATACTTTTTGAAACTCCGGATGATGATGCAAGTCCTATCAGGGCAGTCCCATTGCAAACCTTGCAACCGGTTGAAAGGGTTCAAGGTGTTCCTGATGTGCCTATTAGAACTGAACCAAATCAAGATCATCCACCCTCTGATGAACCCAAAAGAGATGCTGTAAATGACTCAACTGAAGAGGAGGATGAGTCTGATGATTCTGATGATGATGATAATCATGATGATGATCATGATGATGATCAAGGAAAGAGTGCCAAGACTGCCAATGTTGAGTCCCCACATGTGACAATGACTGATGAACAGAGGGATAACATTGAGCAAAGTTTGTTAAATTCCATAATGAAACATCCTGTGATTATGAAGCTGAAGGCACTTGGTGTGTAATTTGAGAGCATTGCTCAATTGAATGATGATGAACTGAATAAGAGACTAGATGAAGAAAATTACAAAATCAAAAGAGCCATGCAACAAAAGAACAGAGATGATCAAAAATACAGAGAATATTTGAGAAGGCATGGTTATTCAGAAAAGGATCTCACACATTACAAATTTGACCAACTCCAAGATCTCTATAACAGTGAAAGAGCAAAAGTGATTGAAAAGTGAGTAAAGGAGAATGAGAAGATTGAAAAGATAGAAACTTTGAAAAAGAAGTTTGGAGGTATATGTGGATACCTACTGGAAAAAGGATTGAAGCCTGAAATAGTTGAGAATTTGACAACAGAATCAGTGTTGGACCAGTACAATAAACTGAAAAGAAAAGAGAAGCTGAAGAGGGCACAAACTAAGAGGTCTACCAAACAATCTGAAACATCTGTTGAGCCTCCAACAAAGAAAAGAAAAATAATGACTCTAAGGGAGAAACAGAAGATTCAGGGTGAAAAGGAAATGTCAAAGAAAGTACCTACTATTGACACATCAACCCCACAAGAAATCAAACCTGAACCTGAAGATGAACCTATTGTCCCTTGGGAGAATAAATAGATGATAAATATTCTAAGGGGTATAATGATTAATCAAAGGGGAATGGATGAAGCCTCATTTGATGCCTTGGAAAAGCAAGACTTGAAAGAACTCTTCTATATCCAAAAGGCTGAGTGGGAAAAAGCTTTGAGGGAAGGTGATAACCTCAGAAGCTTTGTTGAAGGAAGATTCATACCTGCAAGATTATCAAACAGTCCTGGGTTAGCTAAAATGATGATGACTCTTAAAGAACAAGTAGGACAGGATCTTGTTGAACTAGCTAACCTTCCACCAGAGATGGTACAGGCAATCTACATCAACACCTTCAACTTAAGACCTGGAAAACCCAAGAAGTCCATTCCATTCAGGTCTCCAATTTCAAGAAGACATCAACAAGGGGGAAGAGGTGAATCAAGTAGGTCTGTAGAAAAAAGAACACCAAGACCAAAATCAGAAGTGGATCTTCCAAGAGAACTCTACTATGATTCTGTATCTGAAAGTTTAAGAGTGATTATGGAAAGCAGAAAGCTGAGAGAGATAGTTGTGAGAGGTGACTTTTGTGAGTACACTCAAGAACAACTAGAAAGAATGGCCACACTTAACCTGTATGATTATGGAGACAGAAACAAGATGGCAGGAAGGAAAATGAATGATCTCTCAAAGTTTTTGAAAGAAGAAGCTGACAAGGGATTCCGGTTCTTAAAAGAAAAGAGAAGTTGGAGAATGATTCTACTTCACAGATCAAGAAGGTCAGAGAAGTTAAGGACAATGGACAAGGTTGAACTGTACTACCAAATGAATGTTAGAGACAGAAATCCTTTGTCAAACATGAACACATGCATAAGCCTTGAAAGAAGAATGACACGTACCAACTACACAGTTCAAAGAAATGGCATTATAACAGAAGTTGAATACAAAGAAAATGTTGGCCATTACTTGTTGAGGAACTCTGATGGAAAAATACTGGGGATAATCAAGAAGGATGAAGACTTGACTTACCTGCATGATGAGGATCTGATGGATATAAGGGATTTGGTAATACCAGAAAGTCATACTCACTACCAAATCCTTGATATCTTTAGGCTGAGAGCTACATCAGTGATAGTAAACAGAAGACAAGCCGCTCATAATGCAAGGAAGAGACAAGATTCATAGATTAGGCTCCGTCATGTAATGTCTTCGGACATAATTTTGATAATGTAACTTGTTTATGTTATGAATATGTTCTTTGATTTTAATTTGATTTGTATATTGACTAAGTGTAAGTAACCATAGACATGTTTTGGATCAGCTGAGGTGTTCCAATCTAGGGGAAGATTGTTGAGTCAAACAAATTGACCTAATGGGGAGATTGTTTGGTCAAAGATTTCTTCTAAAAAGACATATAGAAGTTTGGAATCTTCTCAACCTCCTCAGAATTCGCTAAGTATGGATCCGGGCACACCTTAGACCTCCAAGCAAGCTTTCTACTTAGCCGGGTACGATATTTTGTCTGTCGGGCAAGGTTATCTTCAAGAAGTCTTCTTTAGCGGATATCAGAGCAGGGTTTGCAAATTAGTGCATTTCCGGGCAAGGTTCACTAGTTTATGTAGATCCGGGCAAGGTTCACTTTATCAACAAGTCTGTTCTTCAAAGCCAAGTAAAGTTCACTCCCGAGTAAGCTTTTGGCTATCCAAGCTCATGAAACCAACTGATTGGAAGACCGGTGTTGAGTCAAACAATTGACCAAAGGGGGAGATTGTTGAGTCTATGATTTAAACAAAATGAAGTACATGGAAGATTGGAATCTTCTCAACCACCTCAGAATGTTCTAAATATGGATCCGGACACACCTTAGACATCAGAGCAAGCTTTTACTTAGCCGGGTATGATATTTTGTCTATCGGGTAAGGCTATCTTCAAGTAGTCTTCTTTAGTGGATATCCGAGCATTTTTTGCAAATTATTGCATTGCCGGGCAAGGTTCACTTTGTCAAGCAAGTCTGTTCTTCAAAGCCAAGTAAAGTTCACTCCCGAGTAAGCTTTTGGCTAACCAAGCTCATGAAGCCAAGTGATTGGAAGACCGGGCAAGGTATTCATTAATAATAGTGATCCGAACATGCTTGATGATTGAAATGAATATCTTTAAGTAATATCGAGCAAGGTTCAACTCAAGCAAAGGAACAGTACTCCCGAGTACACTTTGTTAATAAGTTATGTTATAGCAAGGAGTTGAAATGGACCACTGAAGAACAAGGTTGCTCGTAAGAGTTTGTCGGGCAAAGTCTGGCAAAGTCAAGAAGATTGAAGTCTACTCGGTGAGTATTTTACTTGTTCAAATACTCTTCAAGTAAAGTCTACCCGGAAACTGATCCGAGAACACTTCTATGTTACCAAGTGTTGAAGGATGGCAGAGTACACAGCGTATGTGACAATCGCCAATTTCAGGTTAACTCCATTAACTCAACTTCATCAATTCCAACTTAAGATCATTGAATCTATAACGCACACTTCATTACATTTAAACTAGGGTTTAAATGACGCTTAACACTTACTACATGTGTAGTCTTTCGGGAATTGCACCGAAACGCAAACGAGTTGACGCAAACGATTGATGAATAAACGAAAAACGTCAAAACAGTAATTATGTGATAATTATGTGTTAGACTTATGTGTTGTGTGATAACATGGTTATAAACGTTAACTCAAGATGTAAACAAGTTAGTTTAAGCTAGGAAAAGTAATACTTAAAAGTGGAGGGGCTAAAGTGTAACATAGTATTCTATAAATACTATGTTATAATAAACCCTAACTCTTATTTTTCTTTCTCCCAAAACCGATCAGCCACCCCCTCCATCCCTCTTGGCTGCCGTCACCTTCACACACACATACAACCACCAAATCAAGCCCTTGATTGAAGAACTAGGAAGGTATAATTGATTATCCTATACATTCTTATTACTTGATTTTGATGTTTGTTGGGTTAATTGTAAACCCTAAGCTGCCGATTTCATATATACATGTAATCAATATGATTGTTGTTGATTGAGTAATGATTTGATTAGTAGAATAGATATTGTAACATGTTGATTGTTGTGTCTTTGATTTGAGTTCAAACAAAAACCCTAATCTTGTGTGTAATGTGTAATTGATGTGCATGGATGGTGTTTATGGAGTCTAGAGGGTTATATGAATGCATGATAGTTCATAGATTGTTATTATGTTGAGTTTGGATGCAAACAGTTTCTGGACAGAATGTGTATTTGATGTTTAAGTGACTGTAAAGACGTGTAAACATGAAAATTGGTTGAGATTATTAATACTACAGTAAACTAGGTTGAGTCTAGTTTCTAAAGAATATAAACTTGTAATTTTTGGACAAGTAGAAGTTATCTTTAATGATTTTACAAAAACGTTATGCAAAGCTGAGCTGTTAGACCTGCTGTTAGGTTGTTTTGTAAATGTTATATCTCATGAACTACGAGACCAATTGGGTTGTTTCCACTTCTGAAAGTTGACTCATTGAGTTAGGAACCTAACCCAAGTGGTCTTGCGTTTATTGGATTTTTCGTTTAACGGGAATTGCAAATAACATTCTGTTGCGCATGAATTCGATGTTTATGAGTTTGCTGTAATGATTTGATGATTATGAGAAAACTATGTGGAATAAAAATATAATAAAATATGTTCTGGAAAGCTAAGACATATATGCTTCTGTGATGATTTTTGGTAAATTAATTGAGATGCTATGATCGGTGGAATAGTACAATCTTTTAAGTAGAATTTCTGTCTCGGTGAAACTAGCTGCTGAGTTTTGTGAAAATGCATGAAATATGATACTTGCTAATTTATTATCGTGTTTTGACCAAATTGCCCTTGAGGGGAATGATTGCAAGATAATTGTCGTGTTTTGACTAAAATGCCCTTGCGGGGAATAACTGCTAATTGATTGTCATAATTTGACCAAAATGCCCTTATGGGGAATGATGGCTAGTTAATTGTCATGATTTGACCAAAATGCCCTTACGGGGAAAAATTGCAAGTGATGTACTTTATGAATACATGACACGTATATGATTGCTTACACATGTAATGTGTCACAAATACACTTGTTAAAGTCACACACGATTCACAAACGAAACACGAAACATTTTATGTGCATAGGTATTATGTGCCGGGTCTAGAGACTCGATAATATTCCGACACTTAGAAAAATCTCTTTGTTATTTTATAACGCTAGAGAGAGTTTTTCTGTGACGCGCATCTTGGTGATTTAATTTGGGAAATTCTTCGCAAACAGTGAGCTTCACTTTCCCCTCTTTAAACTGTTTTCAAACGCTTTTCACTTGGGGGAGATAACATACTCCACAACGCATTTAAGATTTTGTTATAAATTATATATCACTTGTAAAGGCTAAGTGGCAAACGAAACATTTGAAGTCCTACACATCTAACCGGTTAATATTTTGAATAGCGAGTCACTGTTGAGTAGTACTACTGGGTTTGACAAACCCCACCCAACACTAAACTCGACTGGAGGTCGAGCGGGTGTAATTTTGGCTAACACGTACCATGGTCTGGAGGACCTGGTGACAAGGCACTTAATAAACGAGTCAGCTTCGGTGTCGAACACTTAGTAATACTTGTTGTATAGACTAGCTACCTATCGATATATAATTGACATAACACTATCTGGTAACGCAAAACGCTGTAATGCAAAACGCTGTAACGCTGTAACGCTGTAACGCAAAACGCTGAACGCAAACGCTAAACGATTTATTTTTATATAACTTGTGAACTCACCAACCTTGTGTTGACACTTTTAGTATGTTATTCTCAGGTAGCCGAGGCGGGCGCGCGGTTTAGGAACATGCATTGCTTGAAAAACTTTTAACTATGCAAACTTACTTTTAACTGTTACCATTGGTTTTAAATCATCCTGCGTGACGTAACATTGTTTCTATGGTTTTACGCTTCTGCACTTATTTTCATTTAAACGTTTTTATGGTTTGATTATAACTGATGATTCCGATCCTGTTAGTTCACACCTCTGACGGTAAAACTCCGTTAGTGGATTTTGACGGTGTGACAGATTGGTATCAGAGCCATTGGTTATAGCGAACTAGAAGCTGCATGCATACTAGACTATAACCGCGACGACCCATTAGTTATAATGATACGCACTGCATAGATTTGTGTAGTCTTTGTTATCCTACCTCTTTACCTCTTTCACTCATACGCGCGCGCATACACGGCTTACCTGTAGGAATGTCGACGCCACCCTCATCATCATCCGATTCGATGACGCATGCTCACGGGAAGGAACCGCAGTTACCTACCGCATCGCCACCCCGAGTAGTCCTGGAACTCGAAACTCCCGCACCGAAGAGGTACCGCCTATCCGGAGGCATATACGAAAACGACGTTAGCTGGGATTGGTACCCTAACATGATCAGACGTATGGTCTATCGCGAACAAGTTCCCCCGTTACCTCACCCGAACCATCCTGCTTATCACAACACCCTAACACCCATAACCGAACCTGTAGAGCGAGTTCTCGCAACTGTTGTTTCATGCTTGGAGCTTGACGTGGGTTACATGCGCTATACGAGAGCGAACGTTTCCGGACTGTTAAAAGACGGAACCGAGACTAAGGCGGAGATTGCCCGCATGGCAGCGGCAATGAAGGAAATGCAAGAGGCTAGTGATCAACAGATGAAGATTATGATGAAGATGCAAGCCGAGATGATAGACTTGCAAGAGCAACTCCAGGTAGCAAGGACCCGAACCAAGATAGCTCTAGAGCGTTGCGATGTCTTACAAATGCAACTTGCTCAGAACGCAGCCGAGCCTGAGGCCGAACCTGAAGAAGATCCCGAAGATGAGCCTGAAGAAGATCCCGAGGAAGATCCCGAGGAGGAACCCGAAGAGGAACCGGAGGAAGAACCGGCTGAGCCAGAGGCACACTCAGAGGTGTCCACAGACGATGTACAAATGTGCAGATCCTTGGATTGGAACTGGCTAACGCGATGAACTGGGAGGAGTTCAAAAGCATGATGCGAGAGGGGTACTGTCCGAGAGAAGAGATTTCAAAGTTAGAGTCAGAATTCTGGTCACTGAAGATGGTGGGCTCAGAAATTGAAGCCTACACTACTCGTTCTCACGAGTTGGCTGTGATGTGTCCGCGGATGGTGGATCCGCCGAGTAAGAGGATTGAAATGTACATTGATGGGTTTGCATCGCAGATTCAGGGCATGGTGACGTCTTCCAGACCAGCCACAATTCCAAAAGCGATCCGTTTAGCTCACAAACTGACGGATCAGGCTGTGACCCAAGGTGCGTTACCACCTAGGGGTTCAACCACTAAGGCCCGTGACAACCCGAGTAATGACAACAACAGCAACAGCAACCCGAGCAGCGGAAAGAGGAAGTTTGACAACACCAGATCCTCATCCTCGAACCTCCCACCGCAACAACACTATCGTAAGCCCGAATTCACTCGGAGCTTTAACAATCATAGTCACAACAACAATAACAACGGTAGCGTGCAGGGTTCGAGCGGATATGCTGGGAAAAATCCGAAGTGCAATAGGTGCAACTATCATCATGTTGGCCCGTGTAACCGTGTCAAGTGTCAGAGATGTGGAAAGATGGGTCACCAGGCGAAGGAGTGTAGAGGAGACCTTGCGGCAACGGGTGCTCCTAAACCACCTACGACGATGAAAGGATGTTACGAATGTGGGCAGGAAGGTTATTTCAGGAAAGATTGTCCCAAGCTGAAACAGAACGACAACAATGGGGGTAATGGAAGTGGCAGTAATGGTGGAAGCAATGGCAAGGGAAGAAATTTTGTGATTGGGTCGGGTCAAGCCCGCAATGATCCGCACGTGGTGACTGGTAAGTTCCCTGTGAACGATTGTTTTGCTTCTGTATTGTTTTGACACTGGAGCTGATAGGAGTTTTGTGTCGAAAGCCTTTAGCCAACTCTTAGTCTTAACTACAACTCCGTTAGATGCTAAGTTTCCTGTTGAATTAGCTGACGGTAAGACTATAGTAACGACTCATGTACTTGCGGGATGTAAGTTAAAACTGTCAGGTCATGTCTTTGATATCGACCTTATTCCTTTTACGCTTAGTAGTTTCAATGTCGTGGTCGGCATGGACTGGTTATCCGAGAACCGAGCGGAGATTATATGTCACGACAAGATAATTCACATTTCTACCCCTTCCGGCGAGATCATTTCTGTCCGAGGTGAGAGAAGCGGCATGACCACCAGCATCATTACCCTTATGAAGGCGCAGAAGTATCTACGAAAGGGTCATCCGGCAATTTTGGCGCAGATCGTTGAGAAACCCGCGGAGGAGAAATGAATTGAAGATATACCGGTTGTGCAAGACTTTCCGGAAGTTTTCCCGGAGGATTTGCCTGGACTCCCTCCTATTCGTCAAGTCGAATTTCAAATCGAGTTGACACCCGGTGCAGCACCCATAGCACAAGCCCCGTATCGGCTCGCACCGGCGGAGCTTCAGGAACTGTCCACTCAGTTGCAAGATTTGTTGGATAAGGGTTTTATCCGACCTAGCTCATCGCCGTGGGGAGCCCCTGTCTTGTTTGTCCGAAAGAAAGACGGGACTTTCCGAATGTGCATCGACTACCGGGAGTTGAACAATGTGACGGTCAAGAACCGTTATCCTTTACCCCAAATAGATGATTTGTTTGACCAGCTTCAAGGATCGAGTTACTACTCGAAGATCGATCTGCGATCCGGTTACCAACAACTGAGAGTGCGCGAAGAAGATATTTCAAAGACGGCCTTCAGAACACGGTATGGTCACTACGAGTTTTCGGTTATGCCTTTTGGCTTAACCAACGCACCAGCCGTATTTATAGATCTCATGAATCGAATATGCAAGGCGTACCTCGACAAGTTTGTGATTGTTTTCATTGATTATATTCTCGTCTACTCCAAGAACGAGGGTGACCACGAAGAATACTTAAGGGAAATTCTGGAATTGTTGAAAAGGAACAACTGTATGCTAAACTCTCGAAATGTGAATTTTGGCTTCGCGAAGTTTACTTTTTAGGACATGTGATCAACGAGAATGGTATCTATGTCGATCCCGGTAAGCTAGAGGCCATCAACAACTGGGAAGCACCTAAGACTCCGACTGAGGTGCGGCAATTCCTAGGACTGGCCGGCTACTACCGGCGTTTCATCGAGGGATTTTCAAAGATTGCTCAACCCCTCACCGCTTTGACTCACAAAGGCACTAAGTGCAATTGGGGTGACGCGCAAGAATCCGCTTTTCAATTGTTGAAAACCAAACTTTGTAGCGCCCCTATTCTAGCCCTCCCCGAGGGAACGGAAAATTTTGAGGTACACTGTGACGCATCTATACAAGGTCTCGGTTGTGTGCTGATGCAACTCGAGAAGGTTATAGCCTACGCCTCTCGACAACTACGGGTTCACGAGAAGAACTACACGACCCATGATTTGGAACTCGGAGCTGTGGTGTTTGCTCTTAAGATATGGAGGCATTACTTGTACGGTACCAAGTTTACCATTTACACCGACCACAAGAGTCTCCAACATATCTACGATCAGAAGGAGCTGAACATGCGACAGCGTCGTTGGGTCGAGCTGCTTAAAGATTATGATTGTGCCATCAAGTACCACCCTGGCAAGGCCAATGTGGTGGCCGACGCCCTCAGCAGAAAAGAAACAGATAAACCCAGACGGGTGAGAGCATTGCAACTCACGATTCATGCCAGCTTACCCGATCAGATTCGCGATGCGCAACTTGAAGCTTTGAAAGATGACAATCTTCCATCGGAATTCATGCCGGGCATGAACAAGCAACTTGAAACCAGATCGGACGGGGTCCGATATTTTGAGAACCGGATTTGGGTTCCACGGTTCGGAGAGTTGAGAACTCTAGTGATGGACGAAGCACATAAGTCCCGATATTCTATCCACCCTGGCTCAGATAAAATGTATCATGATTTAAAGGCACTTTACTGGTGGCCGAACATGAAAGCCGACATTGCCACCTACGTGAGCAAATGCTTGACTTGTGCCAGAGTCAAGATAGAATACCAGAAACCATCTGGTCTACTACAACAACCGGAACTCCCAATGTGGAAATGGGAACACATCTCAATGGATTTTATCACGGGTTTACCTAAGACACCGACGGGATGCGATACCATCTGGGTGATCGTTGACCGGTTGACTAAGTCTGCACACTTCTTAGCGATTAAGGAATCAGACAAAATGGAAAGACTAACTCGTTTTTACATGAAAGAAGTGGTGTCTAGACACGGAGTGCCTGTCTCGATCATTTCCGATCGAAATTCTCGTTTCACGTCGCACTTTTGGAAGTCGCTGCAAAGCGCGCTAGGCACCCGTCTTGATATGAGCACAGCATACTATCCTCAGACGGATGGGCAAAGTGAACGAACTATTCAGACCCTGGAGGATATGTTGCGTGCCTGCGTATTGGATTTCGGAAAAAGTTGGGAACCTCACTTACCTTTGGTAGAGTTTTCGAATAATAACAGCTACCACGCAAGTATTAAAGCAGCGCCGTTTGAAGCGCTCTACGGACGGAAGTGTCGATCACCACTCTACTGGGCAGAGGTGGGTGACAGCCAAATCACTGGTCCGGAACTGGTACTCGAAACTTCGGAAAAGATTGTCCAAATCCGAAATCGCATGGCAGCAGCACGAGATCGCCAAAAGAGTTACGCCGACAAGCGCCAAAAACCTCTCGAATTTCAAGTGAACGATCGAGTGTTACTCAAAGTCTCACCTTGGAAAGGTGTGGTTCGCTTTGGTAAGCGAAACAAACTCAACCCACGATATGTTGGTCCTTACCGGATAACTGAGCGCATTGGTCCGGTGGCGTACCGACTGGACCTACCAACGGAACTTGGTGGCGTACACAATGTATTCCACGTGTCCAATTTGAAGAAATGCCTATCTGATGAAACTCATGTAGTCCCTTTGGAGGAACTGCAAGTCGATGAACAGTTACGTTTCATTGAGGAACCAGTCGAGGTTTTGGATTGGGAAACCAAAACGCTCAAGCACAGCAAAATTCCAATCGTTAAGGTTCGTTGGAACTCGAGACGTGGACCGGAGTTCACGTGGGAACGCGAGGATCAAATGATGAAAAAGTATCCTCACCTTTTTGAAGGGCTAACCAAACACAGAAAACCGCGAAACCCGGCAAACCGTCAGACATCACCGGAGGTATGAATTAAATTTCGGGACAAAATTTCTTTCTACTAGGGGATGATATGACAAACCAAAAATTTTTCTTACCTTTTCAGACACTCATCACGACTTGACTCAAATTTTCGGGACGAAAATTCTTTAACATGGGAATGATGTGACAATCGTCAATTTCAGGTTAACTCCGTTAACTCAACTTCGTCAATTCAAACTTATGACCATTGAATCTATAACGCACACTTCATTACATTTAAACTAGGGTTTAAATGACGCTTAACACTTACTACATGTTGACGCAAACGATTGATGAATAAACGAAAAACGTCAAAACAGTAATTATGTGATAATTATGTGTTAGACTTATGTGTTGTGTGATAACATGGTTATAAACGTTAACTCAAGATGTAAACAAGTTAGTTTAATCTAGGAAAAGTAATACTTAAAAGTGGAGGGGCTAAAGTGTAACATAGTATTCTATAAATACTATGTTATAATAAACCCTAACTCTTATTTTTCTTTCTCCCAAAACCGATCAGCCACCCCCTCCATCCCTCTTGGCTGCCGTCACCTTCACACACACATACAACCACCAAATCAAGCCCTTGATTGAAGAACTAGGAAGGTATAATTGATTATCCTATACATTCTTATTACTTGATTTTGATGTTTGTTGGGTTAATTGTAAACCCTAAGCTGCCGATTTCATATATACATGTAATCAATATGATTGTTGTTGATTGAGTAATGATTTGATAAGTAGAATTGATATTGTAACATGTTGATTGTTGTGTCTTTGATTTGAGTTCAAACAAAAACCCTAATCTTGTGTGTAATGTGTAACTGATGTGCATGGATGGTGTTTATGGAGTCTAGAGGGTTATATGAATGCATGATAGTTCATAGATTGTTATTATGTTGTGTTTGGATGCAAACAGTGTCTGGACAGAATGTGTATTTGATGTTTAAGTGACTGTAACGAAGTGTAAACATGAAAATTGGTTGAGATTATTAATACAACAGTAAACTAGGTTGAGTCTAGTTTCTAAAGAATATAAACTTGTAATTTTTTGACAAGTAGAAGTTAACTTTTATGATTTTACAAAAACGTTGTGCAAAGCTGAGCTGTTAGACCTGCTGTTAGTTTGTTTTGTAAATGTTATATCTCATGAACTACGAGACCAATTGGGTTTGTTCCACTTCTGGAAGTTGACTCATTGAGTTAGGAACCTAACCCAAGTGGTCTTGCATTTATTGGATTTTTCGTTTAACGGGAATTGCAAATAACATTCTGTTGCGCATGAATTTGACTGTTATGAGTTTGCTGTAATGATTTAATGATTGTGAGAAAACTATGTGGAAAAAAATATAATAAAATATGTTCTAGAAACCTAAGACATATATGCTTCTGTGATGATGTTTGGTAAATTAATTGAGATGCTATGATCGGTGGAATAGTACAATCTTTTAAGTAGAATTTCTGTCTCGGTGAAACTAGCTGCTGAGTTTTGTGAAAATGCATGAAATATGATACTTGCTAATTTATTATCGTGTTTTGACCAAATTGCCCTTGAGGGGAAAGATTGCAAGATAATTGTCGTGTTTTGACTAAAATGCCCTTGTAGGGAATAACTGCTAATTGATTGTCATAATTTGACCAAAATGCCCTTATGGGGAATGATGGCTAGTTAATTGTCATGATTTGACCAAAATGCCCTTACGGGGAAAAATTGCTAGTGATGTACTTTATGAATACATGACACGTATATGATTGCTTACACATGTAATGTGTCACAAATACACTTGTTAAAGTCACACACGATTCACAAACAAAACACGAAACATGTTATGTGCATAGATATTATGTGCCGGGTCTAGAGACTCGATAATATTCCGACACTTAGAAAAATCTCTTTGTTGTTTTAGAACGCTAGAGAGAGTTTTTCTGTGACGCGCATCTTGGTGATTTAATTTGGGAAATTCTTCGCAAACAGTGAGCTTCACTTTCCCCTCTTTAAACTGTTTTCAAACGCTTTTCACTTGGGGGAGATAACATACTCCACAACGCATTTAAGATTTTGTTATAAATTATATATCACTAGTAAAGGCTAAGTGGCAAACGAAACATTTGAAGTCCTACACATCGAACCGGTTAATATTTTGAATAGCGAGTCACTGTTGAGTAGTACTATTGGGTTTGACAAACCCCACCCAACGCTAAACTCGACTGGAGGTCGAGCGGGTGTAATTTTGGCTAACACGTACCATGGTCTGGAGGAGCTGGTGACAAGGCACTTAATAAACGAGTCCGCTTCGGTGTCGAACACTTAGTAATACTTGTTGTATAGACTAGCTACCTACCGATATATAATTGACATAACACTATCTGGTAACGCAAAACGCTGTAACGCAAAACGCTGTAACGCAAAACGCTGAACGTAAACGCTAAACGATTTATTATGTGAACTCACCAACCTTGTGTTGACACTTTTAGTATGTTATTCTCAGGTAGCCGATGCGGGCGCGCCGTTTAGGAACATGCATTGCTTGAAAAACTTTTAACTATGCAAACTTACTTTTAACTGTTATCATTGGTTTTAAATCGTCCTGCGTGACGTAACATTGTTTCTATGGTTTTACGCTTCCGCACTTATTTTCATTTAAACGTTTTTATGGTTTGATTATAACTGATGATTCTGATACTGTTAGTTCACACCCTCTGACGGTAAAAGTCCGTTAGTGGATTTTGAGGGTGTGACAGCGTACTCGAAGAATGAAGATTAATGCAAAGCCTACCCGGAAGACTTGTTTTACAATTAGAATACTATCTGATTATGTAATTTGAATATGTATTTACGTTTGGGGTTTCTAGAAGGAATGACAGCTGTCCTAGGGTGGCAGGCCTATAAATAGAATGTTTTAGGGCACGCCGCCTAAGACAGAAGACAGATAAGGGCAAGGCAGACAGACACATTAATTAAGAAAAGAATATTGTGTGTGTGACGGCTGTCCTAGATACATACGGATAAATCTTCCTACAAGAAACCCTAAATCGATTATCCAATTTTTATGATGAATATTATATGAATGAAAATCTTTTGAGTGAACCTTGTTTGTGTTGGTTACCTTGAATATTGATTAAGCAACCGTATGTCTTTTATTGATTCCGCCTTTAACAAACTGTCATCTTTCTAAATTTAGCAACCCGTCATTAACTCCCTTGTCGACACATCTATTTGTGTGAGTTATGACATGATTAAGTAAGATCCAGCTGAAATCGAGGGACCAGACAAGTGGTATCAGAGCTGATTTCTGCTATTTTGAAAAGATTGTTACTGATTGAAGATTTGAAGAAGAAAGACCACTATCACATTGAAAAGTGACGTCAGCAGCTCTGGTCTTCATTTTTCTTTCAGATCTACAATCTTTTGGTGTTTTCTCTTCCTTGTTCTATTTAATGTTTTAATATTTGTATCTAAATCTTGTTCTTATCAAATCAGACACCCCTGATCTGTACAATCGATTTTCAGATCTGAATATTTTTGAAACTCTGTTTTTATAAAGAAATTACTTTTTTTTACAAAAATGCCTGGTTATGAGGAACAAGAGGTGTCTACTAACAAGATTCCTAGGTTGTATGGACAGGCAAATTTCACAAAATGGAAGGTCTTGTTTGAAGCAGCCGTTTGCTATAATGATGTTGATATGTGGAACTCCATCAAGAATGGTCCACAAGGAGAAGTTGCAGAAGGGGCAAATGCAGCTGCAACTGCTGCTGTAAGAGAAATAATGAGAAAGGTTGCTGACAAGGCTTTAGCTATGTTGAAGCTAGGTCTGTCTTGGGAAACACTCACCAAGGTTGAACATCATACCAATTCCAAGGCAATGTATGATGCAATACTTGAAATGTTTGAAGGAAATGTTGAGCTGAAAAACATCAAGAAGCAGAGATTGAAGAAGCAACTAGAAAGATTTAAGTACAAAGATGGAGAAAGGTTGAAGTCTATGCTTGAAAGGTTTTTGTGAATAGTGAATGATCTCAGGACCACTAACTATGTTATGACAGACTTTGATCTGAATACAAAGCTGCTCAACTCTATGCCAAAGGAATGGTATACTGCTTGCAAGTTCATCCTTACAAAGCACAACTTTAATGAGCTAAAAGTGGATGATGTAGTGTGCTTTCTTCAAACTGCTGAAATAGAGATGATAGAGAATGAAATGATTAAGGAGGAAAGACCCTGCTTCAATGTTTCTAATGTATTGATTGCACCTATGGGTAATTTGACTACCAAGAATCAACAGCAGATTCCTATCATTGAAGAATCTGTTGAACTTAGTTCTGATACTCCAAAATCATTTGTTGGTAGTAGCACAAGCAATCAAGGAAACCATCAAAGATTCAATGTGCAGCTGATTGATGACACTGATTCTGCCTCTATGGCAAGTGGGAATGTTCCTCACACTAGTGGTGGACATAGTCACAGTAGTGATACACAGGCATTGCTGTCAATGTTCACTTAATCATATAATGCATTTATTGCAAAGAACTTAATTCACCCAAGTGTAGTACAAGATGATCTTGAGCAGATAGATGCTGATGATTTGAAGGACATGGATATGAAGTGGCAAGCAACTATGTTGGCTCTCAGAAGCAAGGGGCTTGACAACAGGACTGGTAGGTCACTCCTATCAGGACCAAATGAAAGAATTGGTTTTGACAAGTCAAAAGCCATTTTCTACAATTGCCAGCAACCTGGTCATTTTGCAAGAGCGTGTAATCTGCCAAGAAATTTTCAAATGAACCAATTTCAAAAACCAATCAAGAAATAAGCAGCATCAGTATCAACAACAGCCTCAATAGCAGCAGAGACCCAACACCAACAACTTCAAATACAACTTTAACAACTTCAAGAAGGCAGAGACGGATAGGTTTTTGCAATACCCAAGGTTCTTACAGATAATATTCAATAGAAAATTGCAAGATCTACCCACTATTGGCATAACCCACCTGCTGCAAAATCCAGACACTTATAAGAGAATTAAGAATCCAGGTGCTGCTAACAGATTCAATTCTGAAGCTCCATTTGAAATTCTGCCATGGTTGTTGGATCATAATTTGGAAATAATGCCAGTGCCTGAGTTAAGCTCAGAGAAGGAATGAGGAGATGATGATGAGAGTGATGATGATGATTCTGATAATGGAGATGATGATGTAGATGGAGATGAAGGAGGTGCTGGAGTAGCTATGGATAATGTTGCACCTGATCAGGGGGGAGCAATTTGAGCAAATAGAACAACCTATTCCAACACCACCACAGTCACCGCCACACATTGAGCAACCAATTATACCATCATCAACACATACATCTCCACCACCATAAACACCACCAACAACAAGCCCAATTCATACTGATCCATTCATTTCAAGCCCACCTCATACACAATCACCACCACCATCCATTTTCAAAACTCGCACCATAGAACAACCTGAGTTTGAACCTTTTTCTACATCACCACCTACAACCTCACATACAGACACATTTCAAAGAAATCTGGACTTAATGATAGAAAATGCTGAGTTGAGAAGAAGAATTGAGGAGGTGACTAATGAAAATGTGATGCTGTTAGAGAAGTTGGTACAAGCAAACTTAAGAATTCAAGCCCTGGTGCAGGAGGTTGAGAAGACCTCAGCTGACCCAAAACAGGAGGAGAATGACTATATGCCAACTGTCTCTGGTTTGAATGTTGAAGAAACTGTAACCGTTGTGGAAACTGCAGACAGTTTAAAATTGATTATGATTGATTACGATGATGGAGAGGAAAGCGGTGAGGAGAGGAGGATTGAGGATGATGAGTATGATGGTGATAGATCAGATGTGGGAGAACAGGACTATGATTACAATGAAGAAAGAAGTGATGAAGAAAATGTTGAGAAAGTGGATGAGATTGAAAAGACAAATGTTGAGGAAAATGTAGCTGCTACTGATATAGCAACTGATGTCTTAATTGACATTCAAACTGGAGTTGAGACTGAAGTGTTGAATGAAGGGAATATTGCTGCTGAGAAGCCCATCACTCATACTGAAAAACCTGAAAGCTCCAAGAGGGTAGAGTATGACCCTGATTTAGAGGCACTAGAAAAAGAGATTGATGATTATGTACAGTCTGAAAATGAAGAGGATGTAAGGAGAAGAATTGATAATGAAAAGCAAAAGTCACTGAAGAAGAGCCTGTAAAGGCATATCCTGAAAAGGATGTACTATTTAAAGATGATGCTATTGCTGCTGCTGATGCCTTAAGAGAACCAGAGAATATCTTGAGAGAAATAAGGGATAGGGAGATACTGGCTCAATCCATGACTCCTGAAGAAATGGCAGAACAGGAGATCTTGATCAAATAAGCCAAACTTGCAAAAGAAATTATTGATGATGTGGCTGATCAAGAAGCAATTGAAACATTGATTAATTTGAGCAGAGATGAGGAAGCTGACAACTCTTTGGCTTTGGTGGTTAGCATGTTTCAACCATAGAGCCTACCTGAGAATGAATCTGAAGAAATGCCTCAAAAGGAACCTGAAAGGCCAACTGGTAAATCAGTAGAAGAAATAATGGCAAATATCACCAGAATCAGGATGGAAAGAGCCAAAATGTTTGAGCAAGGATATATACAAGAAAAAGAAAATTTGATCGACAGAAAAGGGATGATGAGAGAAAAACAAAAAGAGGGAAATGGGACGAAAAGAACAAATGTTATGTTGAGACTCCTGATGATGAAGGTGATAATGAAGCTAGCCCTATCAGTGCAATCCCATTGCAGACACTACAACCAGGACAACAAATTCCAGGTGTTCCTAATGTGCAAGTCAGAAGTGAACCAGATCATCCACCCTCTGATGAACCAAAGATTGATGCTATGAATGACTTAACTGAAGGAGAGGATGAGTCTGAGGATTCTGATGGTGATAATGATGATCCTGAGAATGATCAAAGGAAGAGTGTCAAAGCTACAATGTTGTGTCCCCACAAGTTTTAATGACTAATGAACAGAGGGCAAACATTGAGTTGAGTATGAGAGAAGCTAAAAAGAATAATCCATTGGTTGTAAAATTGAGAAGATATGGCATAAGTTTTGAATCTTTGGCTGATCTTGTTGATGATCAGTTGCAAAGGAGACTTGATAAAGAGAGAGATGTTTTGAAGAAAAAGATGGAAGAGAAAAACAGAGAAAGTCAGAAATTCAGGGAATATCTCAGAAGGCACAACTATTCAGAGAAAGATCTGTCTCACTTCAACTTTGACAAACTTCAAGATCTGTATAACAGTGAGAGAGAAAAGATAATTGAGAAATGTGTTAAAGAAAATGAAAAACTTGAAAAGATTGAATCTTTGAAGAAAAAGTTTGGAGGTATGTGTGGATACCTGGTGGAGAGAGGTATGAAGCCTGAAATTGTTGAGCACCTGTCAAGAGTATCAGTGGTAGACTAGTATAATAAATTGAAGAGAAAAGAAAAGCTGTAAAGAGCTCAAACTGAAAGGTCTACCAGACAGACTGATCCAACTGATGAATCTAAAGCAAAAAAATAGAAAAATCCAAACTTTGAGGGAGAAACAAAAGAAACAGGTTGAAAAGGAGAAATCAAAAGAAGTGCCTATTGTTGAAACATCCATCCCAGAGGAATCAAATTCTGAACCTGAAGATGAAAGAATAATTCCTTGGGAAAATGAAGAAATGATAAACATTTTGATGAATGTTATGATTGATCAAAGGGGAATGAGTGAAGCAGATTTCAATGCCTTGGAGAAACAAGATTTAAAAGAACTTTTCTACATACAAAAGGCTTATTGGGAGAAGGCTTTGAGGGAAAGTGACAACCCAAGAACCTTTGTGGATGGAAGCTTTGTGTCGGCTGGATTGGCAAACACTCCGGGTATGGAAAGAATGTTGCTGGATCTGAAAAGACTAGCAGGACAGAATGTTGTTGAGTTAGCCAACCTTCCAACCGAAATGGTAGAGGCCATTTATATCAAAACTTTTTAATTTGGGGCCTAGTAAACCAAAGAAGTCTATCCCTTTTAGGCCACCAATTTCAAGAAGGCATCCACATGGGGGAAGAGGTGAATCTAGTAGATCTATGCAAGAGAGGACAACAAGACCACAATCCATTGTGGATCTTCCAAGAGACCTCTACTTTGATTCTGTTACTGAGTCTTTGAAAGTAATTATGGAAAGCCGATTGTTGAGAGACATAGTTGTGAGGAGTGATTTCTACGAATACACTCAAGAACAACTAGAAAGAATGGCCAGACCCAACCTGTATGATTACAGAAGTAGGATGGCTGGAAGAAAAATGAATAATCTGTCAAAGTTCTTACTGGATGAAGCTGAGAAGGGATTCCCATTCTTAAGTCAAAAAGAGAAGTTGGAAGTTGATTCAGCTTCACAAGTCAAAGAGGTCAGAAAAATTGAAAAGGATGGACATTGCTGAGAGAAATTTTGTGATGAATGTCAGAGATAGGAATCCACTATCAAATATGAACACATGCATAAGTCTTGAAAAAAGAATGACACGACCTAACTACACAGTGCAAAGGAATGGTCTCATTGCTGAAATAGAATACAAAGAAAATGCTGGTCATTATGTACTGAAAAATTCTGATGGAAATGTTCTAGCTATAATAAAGAAAGATGCAGATTTAACCTACTTACATAATGAAGACTTTATGGATATAAGAGATTTGGTGATTCCAAAAGGGCACATTCACTACCAAATTCTCAATATCTTTAGGGAAAGAGCTGCATCTGTAATAGCAATGAGAAGACAAGCTGCCTAAATGAATGGAAAAGACAAAACTCCTAGATTAGGCTTTGTTTTGTAATGTCTTCGGACAGCTTTTGAATATGTAATTTGTTTATGTTATTTGAATATGTAATTTGACTTTTGATTGGATGTTTATTTTGACTAAGTGTAAGTAACCTTAGACATGTTTTGAGTCAGCTGAGGTGTTCCAATCTAGGGGGAGATTGTTGAGTCAAATAATTGACCTAAGGGGGAGATTGTTGAATCAAATATTTGACCAAAGTGAGATATATGGAAGAATGGAATCTTCTCAACCTCCTCAGAATTCGCTAAGTATGGATCCGGGCACACCTTAGACCTCCGAGGAAGCTTTTTACTTAGGCGGGTACGATATTTTGTCTCTCGGGCAAGGTTATCTTCAAGAAGTCTTCTTTAGTGGATATCCGAGCAGGGTTTGCAAATTAGTGCAATGCCGCATGGTTCACTAGTTTATGTAAATCCGGGCAAGGTTCACTTTGTCAAGCAAGCATGTTCTTCAAGGCCAAGTAAAGTTCACTCCCGAGTAAGCTTTTGGCTAACCAAGCTCATGAAGCCAAGTGATTGGAAGACCGGGCAAGGTATTCATTAATAATAGTGGTCCGAACATGCTTGATGATTGAAAAGAATATCTTTAAGTAATATCGAGAAAGGTTCAACTCAAGCAAAGGAACAGTACTCCGGGGTACACTTTGCTAATAAGTTATGTTATAGCAAAGAGTTGAAATGGACCACGGAAGAACAAGGTTGCTTGTAAGAGTTTGTCGGGCAAAGTCTGGCAAAGTCAAGAAGATTGAAGTCTACTCGGTGAGTATTTTACTTGTTAAAATACTCTTCAAGTAAAGTTTACCCGGAAACTGATCCGAGCACACTTCTATGTTACCAATTGCTAAAGGATGGCAGAGTACACAGCGTACTCGGAGAATGAAGATTAATGCAAAGCCTACCCGGAAGACTTGTTTTACACTTAGAATATTATCTGATTATGTAATTTGAATATGTATTTACGTTTGGGGTTTCTAGAAGGAATGACAGCTGTCCTAGGGTGGCAAGCCTATTAATAGAATGTTTTAGGGCACGCCGCCTAAGACGGAAGACGGATAAGGACAAGGCAGACAGACACATTAATTAAGAAAAGAACATTGTGTGTGTGACGGCTGTCCTAGGATACGTACGGATAAACCTTCCTTCAAGAAACCCTAAATCGATTATCCAATTTGTATGATGAATATTATATGAATAGAAATATTTTGAGTGAACCTTGTTTGTGTTAGTTACCTTGAATATTGATTAAGCAACTGTATGTTTCTTATTGATTCCGCCTTTAACAAACGGTGATCTTTCTAAATTTAGCAACCCGTCATTAACTCCCTTGTCGACACATCTATTTGTATGAGTTATGACATGATTAAGTAAGATCCAGCTGAAATCGAGGGACCAGACAACCGGCCAAGGTATTCATTAATAATAGTGGTCCAAGCAATCTTGATGATTTAATGGAATATCTTTAAGTAATATCAGGAAAGGTTCAACTCAAGCAAGGAACAGTGCTACCTAGTACACTTTTCAAATAAGTTAATTTCTAGCAAAGAGTTGAATGGACCATTGAAGAACAAGGTTGCTCGTAAGGGTTTGTTGGGTAAAGTCTGGCAATGTCTAGAAGATTGAAGTCTACCCGGTGAGTATTTTACTTGGTAGAATACTCTTCAAGTAAAGTCTACCCGGAAACTGATCCCGAGCACACTTCTATGTTACCAAGTCCTGAAGGATGGCAGAGAACACAGCCTACTAGGAAAATAAATATTGTTGCAAAGCCTACCCGGAAGCCTTGTTTATACTTAGAATATTTCTGATTATGTAATTTGAATATGTATTTACGTTTGGGGTTTCTAGAAGGAATGACAGATGTAAAGGAGGTGTCAGACCTATAAAAGGAATAATTTAGGGCACGCCTCCTATGGCAGACAGACTCATTAATTCAGACATAATATTATTGAGTGTGACGGCTATCTTAGAATAGTACGGATAAAACTTTCTCTCAAAAAAACCCTAAATCGATTACCCTTTGTATGATGAATGTTATATAAATGGAAATCTTTTGAGTGAATCCTGAGTGTGTGTAACACCCCGTAACCGCAGCGGAAACGTACACGGGATGCAACAGACACATCTGATATCAACAGCATTGCTTATAAAGAAAATACCACTACATTAATTTATAACATATTACATTGTTGCGAGTTGCGTTACTGTCTAGGTGTTACACACATATATTACCAATAAAACATTAATAAATTCATTACAAAACATAGAGCAGCAAGCTTCCAACAGGTAGCACAGATAGTTAAGCACATATCAATCATTCCAACTTGGGCATACCTAGAAAACATGTAAAGAAAACGGGTCAACTACGAATAGTTGGTGAGTTTCACTAATTTAAATAAACACTGACAAATCATTTTAATAATCATTTATTAGCAATATAATCATGCTGGGAACTATGTTACCCCAGAACATTTCCATTAACTTTCTGGGAACTATGTTACCCCAGAACAATAATAACCCCTGGGAACTATGTTACCCCAGAACAATAAATACCCCTGGGAACTATGTTACCCCAGAACAATAATAACCCCTGGGAACTATGTTACCCCAGAACAATAAATACCCCTGGGAACTATGTTACCCCAGAACAATAATAACCCCTGGGAACTATGTTACCCCAGATCAATAATAACCCCTGGGAACTATGTTACCCCAGAACAATAATAACCCCTGGGAACTATGTTACCCCAGATCAATAATAACCCCTGGGAACTATGTTACCCCAGATCAATAAATACCCCTGGGAACTATGTTACCCCAGAACAATAATAACCCCTGGGAACTATGTTACCCCAGAACAATATAACCCCTGGGAACTATGTTACCCCAGAACAATAACACATTATAAACATTTTATATATTCTATGCATCAGTCCATATATATATAAATGTACAAGTATTTCCATACGATCGGTATGTACTTAAATACTTTAAATAAGACATGTTTTCCGCCCCGAGAAAATATAATTAAAACAATTCATTAAAAGGGGCTCGTGAAAACTCACCTTTGGTGAGTCGATGAGTAATATAAGGAACAGCTACGTGCCTGGATCTGTAATATAATACCTAGCCGTTACTATACAATTCTCATAACTTAAATATGTATAAATCGGTACATCTGGGAACACTGTTAACCCAGTACTGTACTCGATTCGGGGACAATGTTAACCCCGTGACACTTCTAAGGACTCAGATTGACATTGCTTAGAGTTTGACAGTCAATTCAGTTAAGGTGATGAAATTATAGCTCGGTTTGACACCCCGTTTGGCCGTGGGGCCCGTTTCCGGTATTTCGGTGCCGGAAACGGTAAAATCGGGTAAAATTACCCAAATCATCCGAATTATTTTCAGATGATTTATTTTTACTTAATTTACTTAGATTTATGAAAATGGTCTATTTTAAAGTTTTTCGTGTACCAGTCAGCTCGCTTATGCGAACTTTGCCGGTTTACACGTTTTAAGCTTTAACTAATTGTTTTTATGTTCATTTTAGTACAAATAATTACCCGTTTAGTCTCGGGTCTTGAAATTTTGTTCAAAACTTATTTTGACAGAAAGAACATTTTATAAAATTTTCCAGATTTATTTTCCTATATTTGCATTTATTTATCTATTTTTAAATCTTATTAAAACACTAAATATATCAAAAATACCAAAACACTTTAGAAAATTCCCAAATTTTTCTGGGATGATCTTTATCATCCTCATAACTTTCTGGAATTTTCCCAGATTTATTTTCCTACATTTACATTTATTTATCTATTTTTAAATCTTGGTAAAACACTAAATATATCAAAAATACCAAAACACTTTAGAAAAATCCCAAATTTTTCTGGGATGATCTTTATCATCCTCATAACTTTCTGGAATTTTCCCAGATTTATTTTCCTACATTTACATTTATTTATCTATTTTTAAATCTTGGTAAAACACTAAATATATCAAAAATACCAAAACACTTTAGAAAAATCCCAAATTTTTCTGGGATGATCTTTATCATCCTCATAACTTTCTGGAATTTTCCCAGATTTATTTTCCTACATTTACATTTATTTATCTATTTTTAAATCTTGGTAAAACACTAAATATATCAAAAATACCAAAACACTTTAGAAAAATCCCAAATTTTTCTGGGATGATCTTTATCATCCTCATAACTCCCTGGAATTTTTCCAGAATTTAAAACCTATTTTTCAAGCCATTTTTACCCAAAACCGAGCTAGAAAGCCCTAGAACTCGTTTCACCGAAAAGCCTGCTTAGACTTTTCCAACTGAGCTCAAATTTTGTGGGTGACTTTTATATGTTATAAAAAGCTTATCTTAAATTTTCCGGAATTTTTCATCATGTTTTGCTATTTTTCACTATTTTTGGCCAAAACCGAGCATTAAATTGACCAAATATTCATCTTTTATCCAAAAATTACCAAAAATTCACAGATCTCATATTTTCATGTGTAGATCATCTCTGTGAAATTTCGTGACCCGACTCTAAGCACACGTAAATCTGTCCATTTTTTCATAACACACGAAAACCGAACTATTTTGTGTTTTCTAGCTTTAGATCGCAAGGATCTCGGTTTCTAGCCTTTGCTAGCCGCTAGATACAACACTTACAAGCACAACAACACCACACCAAGCAAACTATACCAACAATCAAGCCATCTCTTTCAAAATGTCGGTTTTTAAGTAAAAATAAAGATTTTAACCGTAAAAATCTATTCTAAACACTTTTAACTAATTACTTGGATCAAGATCCTTTGTATAACTTGTATACATCCTTTGATCACACAAGAACCGGTTCCATCTCGGGTTTTCACCCATATTTCACTTGGAACTTTCTTTTCTCAAGGGTTGTGAAATTAACAACAAGATTCAAGCTTCAAAACAAGTATTATACCTTGTGGATTTGGTTAAAACTCAATGATTTGGAAGAACACTTGAATACTTGAGAGGATTTTGGAGAGTTTGTGAAGTAACAAAAGAAAAAAGAAAGGAAATGTGTGTGTGTATACATGGCCGGCCATGGGGGGGGGGTGTGGGGGGGCCCACATCTCAAACCATGGCCACATATCTAGATTACGCAATCCAGATAATGTTGTGGATAATCTGGTTCAGTTCGTTTCTCGTTTAAACTCGTAATTCGGCTTGAAACGAGCCTAAAATGGTTGTTTTTCGGGTTAAAATAAAATTTATATAAAACTGATTTAAAAACTTTAAAAACTTAACCCATGACATTAAAACATCATATTATTAATAATCACGCATCTTTTTCGGCTTGATTGATCGTCTCTTGCTTGATTTGGTGTTAAAGGTTTCGTTTAGCGTACCGACGTACCATTAAATCGAAATCCTTTTTCTGTGCTATAATTCACCTATCCCGAAGCATTCATACCTCGTAAACAACACTAAACATTATATACTTCGTCTATAATGTAATTCCCGATTCATTCGGGTTTTCAATAATCGTTCATTGGTTAATTGTAATTCCAATACGATTCGCTATATAATCGAGTATGATTCGTACTATGAATCATATATACTCGTATATATGTACTATAACTCATATAATCAATATTTAAATGACACGTAAATAGTATATTCCGGCTAGGGTATACCTGGATTTGCCGGAATCGTTACATTCTCCCCCCGTTATAAAAATTTCGTCCTCGAAATTTTACGCGACAACTACTTCCTTTTGAGGAAACAGGTGGGGGTATTTCTTCCGAAATTCGTCCTTTCGTTCCCAAGTAAATTCTGGGCCTCGTTGCGAATTCCATCTAACTTTGACCAACGAGATCTTATTGTGTCTAAGTTGCTTGATTTTCCCATCTACTATTTCTATAGGCTCCTCTACAATGTTGAGCCTATCACTTATTTGAACACCCTCTAAGGGTAACACCGATGTCTCATCCGCCAGACATCTTTTCAAATTCGACACGTGAAACACGTTGTGAACTGCACTCAATTCATCAGGTAGTTCTAATCGGTAAGCTACAGGACCGATTTTTGCAATAATATCAAATGGTCCAATATATCTAGGGGCCAACTTCCCCGCCTTTCCAAACCTGACCACTCCTTTCCAGGGTGATACTTTCAAATATACCTTTTCACCCTTCTCAAATGACAACGGTTTTCGACGGGTATCGGCATAACTCTTCTGCCGATCCCGCGCGGCTTTCAGGTTGTTCTTAATTTCAAGAATCTTGCTGGTCGTCTCCTGGACCAGATCCGATCTAATGACCTGCGAGTCCCCCACTTCAGACCAGCAAAGTGGTGATCGGCACTTCCGCCCATACAATGCTTCATAAGGTGCTGCCTTTATACTGCTATGGTAACTGTTATTATAGGAAAATTCAACGAGTGGGAGATGTTGATCCCAATTTCCCTTAAAGTCCAGTACGCAGGCACGAAGCAAATCCTCCAAAGTTTGAATGGTCCTCTCAGACTGGCCATCGGTCTGAGGGTGGTAAGCTGTGCTTAGGTCAATACGTGTTCCCAATGCTTCTTGGACAGCTTGCCAAAGTTTGGAGGTGAAATGGCTATCCCTATCGGAGATGATCGAGATGGGGATGCCATGACGAGACACTATTTCATTTATATAAATTTGCGCAAGTCTCTCAGTGTTAAAAGTATTCCTAATTGGAATAAAATGTGCCGATTTGGTTAATCTATCCACGATTACCCAAATCGCATCATGACCTCGGGGTGTCTTGGGGAGATGTGTCACAAAATCCATTGTGATCTGTTCCCATTTCCATTCGGGAATTTCCGGCTGTTGTAGCATTCCCGAGGGTTTCTGGTGCTCCGCCTTAACTCTCGCACACGTCGTACACTTGCCGACGTATGTGGCTATATCCTTTTTCATACCTGGCCACCAGTAAAATTCTTTCACATCCTTGTACATTTTATCTGATCCCGGATGTATGGAATATTTCGATTTATGTGCTTCATCCATGATCAAATCACGAAGGTCATGGAGGGTCGGGATCCAAATCCGATTTTTGAAATAAAGAATTTCGTCCACACGCTGTTCGAAATTCTTCTCATTCCCGTAAAGTCCTTCTTTATCCAATTGGCCCTCTTTCAACGCCTCGCGTTGAGCGACTCGAATCAAATCTGAAAGGTTCGACTGGACTATCATCCCCAAGGCTCGCACACGTAGTGGCTTGACTCGATCCTTTCTACTCAAGGCATCGGCTACAACGTTAGCCTTGCCGGGGTGATATCGTATGTCACAGTCATAGTCACTCAGCAACTCGACCCATCTTCGTTGCCTCATATTCAGTTCTTTCTGATCGAATATGTGTTGCAAACTTTTATGATCAGTGAATATGGTGCACTTTGTACCGTAGAGATAGTGTCTCCAGATTTTAAGTGCAAAGATGACTGCTCCCAGTTCCAAGTCATGAGTAGTGTAGTTTTTCTCATGAACTTTTAACTGTCGAGACGCATAGGCTATGACCTTTTTATTTTGCATTAACACGCATCCTAACCCTCTACGGGATGCGTCACAATATACAACAAATCCATCGTCTCCGTCGGGGAGACTTAAGATTGGCGCTTGGCACAATCTTTGTTTTAACGTTTGAAACGCCGTTTCCTGCTCTTCACCCCAATCATATTTCCGATCCTTTTGAGTCAGGAGGGTTAAAGGTTGGGCGATGCTGGAAAAGTTCTCTATAAATCGACGATAGTATCCAGCTAAGCCTAAGAATTGGCGGATTTCTTTCGGAGATTTAGGCGCTTGCCAATTCTTAATAGCTTCAACCTTACTCGGATCAACGTGTATTCCTTGGTGGTTTATAACATGACCGAGGAATTGCACCTCTTGTAACCAGAAGTTACACTTGGAGAATTTTGCATATAACTTCTCCTGATCCAGGAGCTCTAAAACTAACTTTAAGTGTTGCTCGTGCTCCTCTTTACTCTTCGAGTATATCAAAATATCGTCAATAAATACAATGACGAACTTGTCGAGATAGGGTTTACAGACTCGGTTCATGAGATCCATGAACACCGCTGGCGCATTTGTTAGCCCAAAAGGCATAACTAAAAATTCGTAGTGGCCGTAGCGAGTCCGAAACGCGGTTTTTGGGATATCCTCCTCTTGAATTCTAACTTGGTGGTATCCCGATCTAAGATCAATTTTTGAGAAATAGCTCGCACCTTGAAGTTGGTCGAACAAATCATCGATTCGGGGAAGAGGATATCTATTTTTGATGGTTAACTTGTTCAATTCCCTGTAGTCAATGCACATTCAAAGGCTTCCGTCCTTCTTTTTCACAAATAGCACAGGTGCACCCCACGGGGAATAACTGGGACGTATAAATCCCTTATCCAACAATTCCTGCAACTGGTTGGATAGTTCTTGCATCTCGGACGGTGCAAGTCTGTAAGGGGCCTTAGCAACAGGGCCAGCTTGAGGTAATAAGTCGATTCTGAATTCGACTTGTCGGGTTGGCGGTAATCCAGGAAGTTCCTCTGGAAAAACTTGTGGAAATTCGCGTACCACGGGAATATCGTCCACCCGTTTTTCCTCAGAATCAGCGGCCGTCAGGCTCGCTAGATACGCCACACATCCCTGACGTATATATTTCAACACCTTGAGGTGGGATATAAATGGTATCATGGTGCCGGATTTTTCTCCCTGCACTAATACCTCCTCGTCATCCGACACCCGGATCTTGACGGTTTTCTTTTCACAGTTTATTTCTACCCTATTACGAGCCAACCAATCCATTCCCACTATCACGTCAAAACTACCCAATTCTACCGGTAACAAGTCAATCAGGAAGGATTGTTCGCTCAGAATAAAAGGGCAATTCCGAACAATCCGATTGACTATCATGGTTTTACCGTTAGCGACCTCTACGGTGTAGGGTTCTATGGTTTCACCAATAGGAAGGTTTGCTATCGAAAGGAACCTAACGGAGACAAAACTTCTATCGGCGCCTGTATCAAATAATACAGAAGCGTAATGATCAGAGACGAGGAAGGTACCTGTCACTACGCTGGGGTCCTGGCGCGCCTCGTTCGCTCCCATCACAAATGCTCGGCCTCGCGCCGGATTGGAAGCCGATGGCTGACCCGCGAGTTGTCTCCCGTTTCCTCCCTGATTCAGTTTCGGGCAGTTCCTTTTGAAGTGATCCGTGCTGCCGCATTCGTAGCAAGCACGGCTAGTGGTCACCATCTGGTTTCCTTGCGGGTTCTGCTGTCGGGCTGGTTGAGTTCTAAATGGTTGCGCACGAATAGGTTGCGGTTGACGGTTCAGGTTGTTCAGATTTGTCTTACAATTTGGTGCGTAGTGTCCAACCCTGCCACACCGGTGGCACACCACCTCCTTGCACACACCACTATGGTGGTAACCACATTTCCCGCATTTAGGAAACGTTCCCCTCTGCGGTTCTTGCCTTCCGCCCGAACTAGTCATGGCATAGCTCTGGGCAGCGGGCCTAGCTCGTTTGTTTTGCTGCTTCTCTCGGATCCTATTGTCATACGTACCTCGCTTTCCCCCAGCCGACTCTCCCGTCGCCTTTATCGATCCGCTCCTCAAGAAATCATACGTGACAATACCAGCCTGTGTCACTGCACCCTCATACGTCTGGTGCCCTCCCGCGTTAACTATGCTCCTCACTACTGGAGTAAGTCCCCAAATATAACGTTCCACCCTTTTTGACTCTGGGGTGACCAACCACGGCACTAATCGTGACAGTTCATTAAACCGGTTGGTATATCCCAAGTGGTCCGCCCCATGCATCTCTAGGTTCCACAACTCATGTTCCAGTTTCTGCAATTCATTCTTTGGGCAGAAATGTTTCAAAACAAGATCCTTAAGCTCTGCCCAGGTCATGCGGTTTGTCGCCGCCTGACCTCGAGTCTGTACTATGGTGTTCCACCATGTCAAGGCATGGTCTGTGAACGTACAGGTGGCGTACTTAACGACACAATCCTCGGGACAGTTGCTGATATTTACCACTGATTCTATTTTCTCTAACCATTTCACTAACCCATTCGGTCCTTCCGACCCGTTAAATTCTAAAGGCTTGCATAACATGAAATCCTTGATTGAACAACCCCTGGATGGTCCAGTGCGGTTGGTCTCTACAGTAGGGATAGGGCCATTACTGTCGGTAGCGACCACCGTAGGCGGTGCGTCATTACTCGGCATAGTGTTGTCGGTAGGTGGAGGATTAGCATTATGATCCCCGCCATTATTTATGGGCGTTTGATTGCTCGGAGGGGTTGGATTAGAAGAATTATTAATGCTGGCGGCGATGCGCGATACTATATCCGGTATCGCCGCCTCCAACTGTTGAGCAATCAAACGGCTCACATCTACTTCCGATACTTTCGTTGATCGTTTCGGTGCCATTCTACACAATCATCAAAGGAATATATATAATCAATACCATCTCAAAATATAAAACACAATACATACTTCATTCATTAGTAAACATTGATTCATATTACACAAACATCAATTTACATACTTCCAGTCAACATTACATAACTACGTTTTAATACAAAGGGCCTATGTTGGTATCATCCTCGACATAACCCGCAATGGGTCAGTGCTTGAATGATACCCAAAAGTATCGATAATGATATGCCCTACAAGAGACCCCCTATGGGCCAGTGGTTGTACTATAGCTAAACAAGATTCACTCCGTGTTAGTATCACCACTAACTACTTACACGGAGTATCAAAAAGCGGTTCAAAATTCTACCATCCAACACGTCTACACATGGTGGTAAACCAACCCCACCAACACCGCCACCAGCACCACCAGCACCGCCATCATAACCCGCATTCGGGTTTCCATCTGGTCGATCAACCAGTGGGAGTATGAGCACTCCCTTTTTAACTGGTTGATAGCATACTGGTGGTCCAGTATGCTGTCCCCGAGGTACGCCCGCCTCTGTACCCCCACGACCAGGGCGGCAGAGTGCTCGTTCACCTGCTCGGTGAGAACACGTAGCCAAGCCGCCAAGTCCCGCTCCTGCCTTGGCAGACCCCACACAGGTAGGGTTGCAGGTTCGGGTTGGGGGCGGGAAGACTCGCCCCGGTGGTATGTGGATCTGGGTGGGGTAACAGTGGGCGGAACATACGGGGCACTGATCCGCGCCGTGAGGCGAGGACCGCGCCTGAGGGGAATCGGGGGCGGTCTGTGGTGCGGGCGGGGTAGGAGACCTGGTAACCCTAGCAGGGGAGGGTACACTGGCACTCCTAGCTGGGGTGGTCTGTCTAGAAGTACTATGACTAGCCTCCGAAGGCTCGGAGCTGGGTGCTACACTTGGGCTTCCAGAGGCCCCGGAACTAGCCTCTTCCGGGTCCTCTTCCGTCGACACACTAGGTGTTCTTGCCATTATACCTGCACACAAGTTAACAAACATATAGTCCTTTTCGTAGTGTAATTCATAATTAAATTAACACATACTTATTTATACAACTTTACCACATAA